>NW_008796218.1:8527708-8647394 GCF_000699145.1 Aptenodytes forsteri
CCCCCCCCCCGGCCTCCCTTCGCAGCTGCCATGTGACCCTGGCGGCCACTCGAAACGTCGCGTCTGGAAAAAGAGAGTTGTGATGAAGCATCTCAGCTGCCCTGGCAGAAAGTTGCCGGGCCCCGGTTTCCTGCCTGGGTGTTTGCTTTTTTCCCTCTCTCTTCCCCCCCTCCCCTCTCTCCCTGCGCAGGGGCGTATAATTTCTCTTGTCCTCCTCGCCCGTTTGCCCCTATTTTGATTGCATTTCGGTGTTGTTATTTTCCTTTGGAAAGGGGAGATGATTTGCCTAATTAGAAGGTTGCGCTCTTCCTAGGAGGACGTAAGCATGTATATACAAACAAGCTTATTGTGTATTTATGCTCAAAAGCTCTACTTAGGCTTGAACAGCCTCATCAGCTAAAATAAGGGTGGCTGCATTTTTTTAAATCAGGATCCCTACAACCACAGTAATCACCCCTGAAATCCGATTTTTGGTGTTGCCGTTGTATAAATTAAAGAAATTAACATATTTATCCATTCATTTTGACAATCACTGATTTAATTTAATGGTTCTCTAATCCTGAATGTTAACATTTGTTAAATTATATACGTAGAAAACTATTTATGCATATCTAATTGCTGATTAATCCTGCTAGCCAGTAATGCCATAAGCATATATGCGCATCTCATGTATTTATGTTCATCCTAAATCAAGCATTGTTTATTTTCAGTGAAAAAAGGAGGTATGCGTGTCTGATGCTGAAAACTTGACTTAAAGCGTTGCCCTGATTGGGAAGAAAAAAAATGTGTTAGGAAGTGCAGGGTGCTGTATGAGCAGAATTTACATCCTGACTTTGCAGTGGATGAACTCATGTTTTCATTCTTCAAGCTGAGTAACTGCTTTGTAGCATTTGAGGATTTATTGAAACCATGCTAGGTTTCTGAGGACTTTCTAATAGAGTCTTATGGCCCTGAGAGCATAATTGTTCTCCAAGGATTTTGAAATCAAAACAGTGTAAGTGTTTTAGATTCTGTGTGGCATAATGAAAATAATTTAATGCCTTTTAGTGGCATACCAAGTTTATTTCACTTACAAGAGAGACATTGCAGTATCTCTAAGCTTCCATAGTGTTGGGGGATATTGTAATGTGTCAGTAATTCATGAAACATGTAAGACAAAAGGTCAAGAGAGCACCATTTCATTTTCTAACTGAAATTACCTTTAGATATGGGCACTAGAACAAATATGATCTTTACAGAGGCAAATATAATGATCACTCTGTGTGGATTAAGTTAAGCAATTGTAGTTTTTTATCTTCGGAGAGAGACTTTGAGAAGAGCAGAGATTTTGCTTGAAGAAATATTTTAAGTCTCTGCCTTTGATTTAATGAGAGTTTTGCGACATTCATGTAAGCAGAAGCCAGAGTTTCTTCACTGTTCTTTATGGTGGTCTAAAATCGTCCTTAAAAGTGGTGTTTCTAAGAGGGCTGTGTACAGGCTTCTGGGCGGTTGGCTCGGCGGGACCTGGAGGATTGCTCGAGCATGACTGGGAGGCTTGAAATGCGTGGGGGCGTGTGGGGTGGGTGGCCGAGGGGTGCCTGCCCACAGTGCCACCTGGGTAGCAGCAGCATGGCTCGCGCTGGCAGAGCCACCCCAGCGGTACCGAGGGACATCTGTGACCTCTCCGGGCAGCCTGAATCGCTTCAGCTGTTCCTCTACAGCTGTGATCTTGGATGCAGGAGGGAGGGGAAGGGGAGGGCCTTTTCCTCTCCCCTTGCCTTCCCAAAAAAGTAACTTATGGCACCAGAGGACGACAAGAACAAAAGACTTTCGATTCTACCCCCACAGAAGAGGGTTGCAGGGCTCTGTGGCTGGAGAGGGGGAAGGGGATGTCTTGACTTTTTTTTCCGCCCTGGGGCATCCTCGGGCTGTAAGGACAAAGTCGTGACCTGTGCAAGAGCAGGAGCAGTTCAGGCTGCCACTGACCCTGCCACCAGTACAGTGTTATGGCTCCTTGAAGAAACCCTCAGAAAACGAAATAAAAACTTAATGAAACTCTTGTTTTTAAATTTATAGGAAATGATTGTGTAAGAAGCAAAGATGCTTGTTTTGGTTCAGAGGGGCAAATTCCATGAACCGTAGTTTGGAAATTCTTGAGAGAAAGGGAGTGCGCTGTAAGGCCAAGGGACCAGCTATAAGGTTTCCGCAGGAAAGCGCTATCCGTCACTCTTTTTCCCCCTTCCTGTGTGCATGTGCTTGTGTGGCTGTGATGGTCTCAAAGTTTTGGTTTTGCTCCTAGTACAGCATTGACTAGTAGTAAATAAAATTAAAAAAAGGTGAGGAGGGAATAAATACGGAAGTTTGAAGGAGGATAGAGGAACACATCTATAAATTGATGCTCAAGCTCTTTGTGGAAGCAGCTGAGCGTAGCCCATGGAGGAAAGACTCGACTCTTAGACCAGTTTTCATTTGTTTTGCAAGGTATTGGTAAGAATTTTTTTCATCTGTACCGTTTCAAAAGAAGTATTGATAAAACACAAATATCATCCACTAGTACAAAGTGGGACACCCTATAATTTGCCTCCACTCTGAGATCAATTCTGATGAATTTCTGTGTCCTTGTTTATCCAGCACATAGTAAAACTCTAGCCCATTAGAGGGCATTGGCTGTCCTGTATTTGTACTTTGTTCCAATTGTTGGTCTTTTACTGCTGACAGTATAGTCACTTGTAGCAATTCCTGTGAACTCACTTATTGGCAGGATATTTGCCTGTGCTTGTCTTTGCTCCTGGGAGAGTGTTTTGGAAAAGATTACAAGAATGAAAGCTGCTGTGAAATGCAGCCCTACTTTTATGCCTGGTGTAACACTGAAGTCACTGGAGTTACCACGGGAATGGATTTGGCCCTGCGTGCATGTTTTCATCTTTTTTTTTCTTTTTTTTTTTCTTTTTTTTCTTTTTTTTTTAAATTTAGCTATAGCGAGACGTAGCTTTAGCGCAGCTGTAGGGACAATGCCAAAGTAACGTAAGTTGCTAGCAAGTGTAATAACTCCTACAGACATGTTACTATCAGCATTGTTAACTTAGCCTCAAGGTAGCAAAGGTGGCTTTTGCCTTTAAGACAAGAAAATAGTTTGATCTTAATTTTTGAGACCTGTAAACAGCTCTTCAATTATGAATGAAATTAGTCATTGTGATTTGCATCGGAGGTATTAATCTCTGCAACAAAACTACTTAAGAGTGTATTAATGAATATTTAAAAAGGAAGTTTTGTAGCATGTTTAGTTGTTTTACAGAGAATGAGTACTAATTAACGTGAGAAGGTGCATAGCAGCCTTTCAGAACTGTTGTGTATGTTTATTAGGTCATGCCTAAAATCTCTTGGCCTGCATTACCATGACAGTAAAGGGAAAATGATACTTTCATAAAAATATCTGCTCAGATGATAGAATTTTTGCATGCTGAATAATAATAATAACCTTCGTTTCCAAAGCACCTTGTATAAATTGAATATTAAAATTGAACTTTGAACTAGTACATCGGCAAAAGAAATCCTATTCTGTAGGCTTGTGTGATTCTGTAGCTAACTGCTATTATTAGGTGTCTTTCTGGGTTTCTATTAGGAAACTGTGAGGTAACTAGCTTTATGAAGAATACAGTAACATGTTACAAATTATTTTTACTATTGCTTTTAATTTTAAAAGTTCCATGCAAGTTACTGCCTCTATAAAGACATCACTACCTTATAAAATTTCCACAGTATTAAATATATTTGAATGCGAATAAGGTATTTGGAGTGATGAAATACCAGATGTGAAGTATCAGGTTGCATGTTTGTTCATCTGTTATTGCAATCATTGTACAAAGATACACTCTTGTATTTTTTTTTTTATTTTTTTCTTTTTGGTCTCACAGCAACATACACAAAATGCACTGGAGATAGGACTCCTATTATGAAAGTTACTATTTGAGTTTCTTAGATTGTAAACAAATCTGTCTAGAAACATTCTTGCAATCCTGTGATTGCTCACTGTATTACGTCATGGTACAGTGCATGCATGAAGGCAGGCTACAAGCGTGTGCTGAGCAATCAGTTAAAAGTGAAGAAAAGGAAGGTCCAAAGATACAGTGTCTGTTTGAAAAGTTACTACTTAAATTACTCAGATTATGAACAAATCTGCCTATAAACATTTTTGCAATCTGGTGATGTTCTTGCAACATCAGCATGCTGTGCTTGCAAGAAGGCAGTCTGATTTTGTGAGCTGATCAATAGTCACTGCTGTCATTAGAAATACAGGGTCTTGGGCTTGTTGAGGATTTCTGAAATGTGGGGGAACAGGGTTTAATCTTTCTATTTGGGCTTTCAAGAGAAAATTGTCAATGGTTTGGGATAAAATGGCAGAGTCTTCACGAGACAGAGAATCTTCCCCCCCCCCCTTTGCTGTAAGCTGCCATCCTCAAGGGAAAATCTAAGTGGGGCTGTAAAAGCTGTGCGTGATAAGGGTATCAGCTCCTAGCTGGGGAGCAGGCAGAAGAGAGCAGGCTGTGGGAAGCACCACATCTGAAAGTGTGAGTAATGTTGTGCAAGGTTATACATGGCACAGCGATCAAGTACTCCATTTGGCTGTGTTGGATCAGGAGAATGAGGTATTCCAAAGGAAATGGGAAGTTATACTAGAAAGTTTTGCTGAAAAATTATGCATCAAAAAGAGCAGGACATCCTTTGGAAGTGCTTTTTAGCACTTTGGTTTTTGTCCTCTCTCTACTAAGTATGTTCTCTTCAGTCATCCATATAAAGAAGAACTCGCAGAAAGTTGTTTATAGCCTGTTCATGGGAAACAATGTCAAGTAAACTGTATGACAGCTGCCCAAGTCTTCCAGTGTTTAGTAGGTACCCTTGTATAGAGGAGTTACTAGCAACATTAGTTCTTGCCTGGAACTAAGTGGAAGCTACAAGGGCAGGTTCAGATTAGGCATTTGACCACTCAAGAGTCATTTAGTGGCTAGTCCTATTCAAACGGCTATACTAAACAAAGTAAGAGGATGTTTTTCCTTTATGACATTGTTCCTTTAGGAAAACCCTTGTTTAGAAATGACGCATGTTAGCATGAGAGCACTGAAGTGATGCAACCTCACTAGAACATCCAGGATACGTTTAGGTGATTGTCTAGTATGATTTATATTAGCTCATTTTTCTTCCAGCACTGATTTCACATGTTGAGCTTGTGACACTGTAATTGCAGAAGGCATAGTTTTGCAGCCTTAAGAAATAGGGTTGTCATGCTAGGAGGTAGTAAAAACAGCCTTGATCAGGCTGATGTAGTGTGTTAGTTGGTTGCACAGTACTGAGAGCTCAAGATAATTGAAAATCCCGCATGTAGATAGCATAAAAGAAAATGTACTCATTTATTTGATCTCATTCCTTGGCAGAACTGGGATCCCTCCTAGAAGCATGTCAGGGTGAACACCTTCTGGTTCAGACAACCTGGGGGCAACTTGAGTTAGACAAGTATTCCTCTTCATGAGAGAGACCAGTGTGAGATTATAGTAGAAGTGTCTCCTTTTTTACCAGCTTCAAATACAAGCTGAATTATCTCACACAATCATAGGAGCAGCCCATTGACCCACATCCCTAGCAAAATGCTTATGTGGGGATGTGGAAGGTGAGTTATATTCATGTTAGACACCCCTGTTCTGGGCATCCTTAAGGAAGCAGAAGAGGTAAGAAAACATAGAAACCATTGTGTTATAAAGAGAGAGACTTGGACAGTGCCGAGAGCATCTTACATGACCAGTAACAGAAAAAAATTGATCAAAAAATTGACCCCTTCACCGCCAGCAGCAGCAGCAGCACCACCACAGTCAGCACCATCACCATGCTGGCTTGCACCAGCATCCCAGAGCTGCATGAATCAGAGACTCCTAGCCGTCTGTTCAAGCCAGGCAGAGCTGGGGCCAGTGAGATGAGTGGTGAAAGCCAGGCATCTGAACCACATCGGGAGGGAAACTTCATGCTAATGTTCCCCCTCTCCCCTAGTGGATTTGCTCAGTGTGGGTGTAATCACAAATCACACAGGGAACAAGGAGCAGTGGCAGCACAAAGAACTTTTTACAGCATCTTTGGTTTTCTGGGGACGTGCAGTCTCCCGAGAAGTAGGCTTATATCCCACCCCACACCTCACAGGAGTGAGCCCGGGCTAACTGTTGGAGAGTAAATGCTGTGGTTGTTGTGACATGAGTCTTACACAATTCCCTGAGGGCCATGCTATTCAAAATTAATATGTATCTTAACTGTGTCTTACAGGGATTTCCTCACAGATGCATGCAGGATTTTTTTTTTTTATGATGCCCTTGAGAAGTTGTAGTCATACCATTGTATGAATATTTTCCTATCCTACAAACAATTTAATGTGCGGCACTTGGTCTGGAACATCAGAGAGAGACACTTCAGAGTCTGGGCTTCCAGATGATTTTAGTCTGACCGTATAGTTTAAGGAATTGGACACTAATGGATTAACAGTTTACAGACTTTCAGTAGAAGTAATGGTTTAGCTAATAGAAAAAGGCTCTTCTGAACCTTTTCTGGTTTTGTTCTAGGCATACTAAAATTTTTACATTGGATGATTAAAGGACATGTTTATGTAAGCAAAAATAATATGAATTGGGAAAGGAGGAGAAACATGAACATAAATGTGCTAATTCTATCTCATGAATGCTCTTTTAAACATAGGGAAGTAGCATGGCTTGTTAGACCTATTTTAAAAGGGACAACAATGCATCCCAAATTCACGAGGAAATTGAAACCCTGAGAAAGCATTGTACACCGTGGGAGTTGCGGGGATGTCAGTCAAACACCATTACAATTTTACCTACAGAGGACTCAAATAAGCACTGTTAATAGAAACTGTGGTCAACACGTGCATTCTCTGGTGTGAGAAGTCAGCATCACTGTCGCAACTGCTTAATTACTGCCTTCCTACAACAGCCATCCCCAACTAGGTCAAGCCTCCTGAGGATTTTCCTGGATGTAGGCAGATTTCATGCTTTTATTGAGATCTCCTTTCTGTTTTGTTTAAAAAAAAAAAAAAAAAGACAAATCCAGAGATCAGGTTGTCTTGCACCCACACAACCTGATAGAATTTAGGAACTTGGCACAGAATTAAAGTTAGCAGAAAATCTGGCCTGCCTTTGTAAGGGGGCAGTAAGCTTGCCAGAGGTTACCATGTGTATGAGCCACCAAAAAAGATCAGATCATCAACCCAATTCCTTGTTTGGTTGCCCTCCTTGGAGGGGATAGACAGGGGACCCAACAGGCAGCAATGGATTTGGCTTGGGCTGAATCTTGGTTTGTCTGTAGGCAACAGTATCAGACTTGATGTCTGATAGTTTTGGGGACAGAAGCACAGAATATATGCCTGGGGGTGTTAGGGAGCATATTCCAGTAATCTTTGTGGAAGCAGGTGAGGTAGATTATACGACATTTGCAGATAAGGAACGAAATGCTTTTTCAGCATGCGTAATCATTGCAGCAAAGCTAAAACATTTCAAGCTTATTTGCCTGAAGCTGCTTCACTTTTGCTTACTTACACCTTAACATCAACTGTTGTTTGGTTAGCATGGAAGAGAAAAGCATTACTTAAATAGAAATCATAGTTTAAATTGCCTTTTATGTCATGCTAGCAATGCAAGTGAGTAGGGAACACAGATGAAAAAAGCGTCTTCAGCCACTTGGATTCAGCATCAGTTTTACCCCTAAACTAACAGGTAACACTACTACCTTAGACATTGGGAAAAAGAAAATGTTAACCCAAATGGTTCCAATTCCAGGTGGTCGGGGACAGCAGGCTTACTGTTGTTTATGGGTATTGTTGACAACTGTAGATAAGTAATAAAATAATTTTCCATAGTGAATGTAGTCTTTGAATTATTTTAACAGGTGCCTTCATGTGAACTGGTAACTTCAGCGTTTAATTCTTTGAACAAGAACTGCATTTTCATTTGTTTAGTTCTTCCTTGGATAGACTGTCAGCAATAAACCTTTTAGTACAATTAATGGTGAAATAAGTGCTTACTAATAGCTACATACATAATATGCACACACATATATGTTGCAAGTGTGTGTGTGTGTGAATATAATGTGTTCCCTTCCAGCCAATTAAAATGTATTTAAGAGACCTCAGCAAGGAGGTCTACACACAACAAATTGGCTACCTCTTGGCTGGGACCTTCCTTCTTCGCTTTGGCAACTGAATGCAACCTACTGTGAGAGCTATCTGCAAAGAACTATTATGATTCATATTCGTAGTAGTTATTAGACAGGTATGTAGGCATATATTTAGATAGGTGAGGTACGCAGGCATATATTGTCTGTTACATATTTAGACTGCATGGTGTATTTTTAGCTGTAGGAGGTCTAATCACCAGAGGCTGTGAAAATGCTGAGGGGAATTACTGTAAGGAATAGCGTACGGAGGAGCCACCCACAGAATTTTCCATCCTGCGATGCAGTGAAAAAAGACTACTGGAGCTATATAGCTGGGTTGCCAGAGGAGTGTCATTAGCGGGTGGGACAGTTCAGAAAAACCTTTGGCCTGGCCTGGCCGCCCCAAAGGCTATTGGTCTCTCTCAGCCCCCATTTGGTAGTAGTTGTCCCAAGCCACAGCCTCCCACTGACCTCTGCGAGTGTGATGTACAGAGCTGGTGGGGACGGTGTGGACTCTGGCATATGAGGTTAGCAAAGTGGGAAATAATAGAAAGATGCATTAGAACTGGCAATACCGAGCAAAGATAAAAATGAGGTAAAATAGCCATGAAAAAAACCCACTTCTATTAAAATTACGAGACGGGAAGTTTTACAAGCTGCCTTTACCCCAATGAAGAAAAGTCTAGCGAGATTAAAAAACTTGTCCGATGTCACCGAGAGTTTTATAGCAGAGCTGGGAATTGAGCCCTTTTCCCCCCAGTGCCATCTATGCTTTAATGCTGAAGGGGCCCCTTTCACAGTTTATCCAGTGACCCTTGGGGACCTTAGGGCTACTGTGGCAAAACCATGTTTCCTGCACCACATCCTGTGCTCTGGGAGAGCAGGCTGCATCTTCTGGAAAGTACAGCCTCTGCATAATGTGACCACAGGATGCCTTGCACCTCTAACAAGGGAGTTGGCTAAATGCCATTTTATTATTATTAGACATTTGTTTAATATAGCAGTTCCTTGAAAACAAACAAGAAAAGGTCCTTGAGGTGCTATATACCGTGTACAAATAATGGACGGCTATAAAGAGTAACGTTTATACGGAGAAGAGAGAAAGTGGATGGGAAAGTGAGGCAATATTTAGCCCCATGTTGATGCTCCATGGGATGATGTGGTCCTTCCAAAGAGTAATATAGAGGCTGGTGAAAATAAGATGATTTAATTTGTTCATAACATCATTATTCAAGGAACAAAAAAGTATGTAGCCTTATCCAAAGACGTAATCTAAGAGGTCTTTACTCTGTGCCAAGCTAAAATTCTGCTATTTAATTACCGATTTAGAAAATATCTTGGGCTCAATTTCCTCCTCAGTTACACTGTTATAAATCTAATGGAGTTGTTAAAGATTTATGGCAGTGTAACTGAAGGCAGAATTGGGTCCCTTATGTTTAAAACTTAGTTTGCCACATAAGTAATAATTTCTATTTTCTAGGCAAGAGTTTAAGAATCTTGCAGACCTCTGTTTCTGTAAAAGAAATATGAACTACAGTAGTGTGGGTGAGTGATTAATGCTGGAAGGGATGTCTAGGGGCAATCTGAATTGGCTGGTGTGGAAAATCCATGTACAATTCAGATTTAGGATCTGTTTGCAGATGCCTCATAATTTAAAATGTCAAAAAAAACCCAAACCTTAGGCCTTCATGTAGTAAATTAATATACTGCTTGTTCAGTGTGCAGCAAGCTTTGCTGAAGTAATACCCTCATATGAGGTGTGAACTCATCCCGTTCCCCTTAGTAAGGACTTAACTTCAAAATTGACTGTGACCCTTTAAATCCTAACAGTATCTAAATCATTAAAAAAACCCACCCTGTTTTGTTTTTATTTAAATCATGTATTTAATGACTTAAAAAGGAAAAATGTTGCCTTATTTATCCAGACCTAAAGAAATCTTGAGTTAGCACAGACGTTTATCCATTGGCTTTTCATCTCTAATGGAAGGGGCTTTCTAATAAGCAACTGGCTCTTTATTGGTTTTCTCAGCTTTCACTTAGGAAAAGAGGTCAACTTTTGAAGTCTTCGACTGAAAAGTGAGTTAGGATCTGCCCATATACTGTACGGAGGTGCCTGGTCTGGCCCCAGCACAGCCTGTGCAGCTCTCGCCCACCGGCGAGGCTCGTTGGGTCTTGGCGAACACCCTGGCCCTTTGGGTTTGCAGGGGGCTGCTGTGCGCGTGGGCAGTTTCCCCAGTAACACACGGGGACTCCATAAGCTGGACCTATGCAGCTCTGGGATTTATGTCACTTCTGACAAGTTGTTTTTTCTAGAGTACTGTAGGCCTAAAGTGCATTATAGAAATAGTAAAGAATCATAATACATAGCTATCCCAAAAGATAAGCCCTTTAAAATAATGTAATTCAATGTGTGTTCAGAATAGCCCATTTTAATGTAAATACAGTATTTAGGTCCAAGGTATATTTCTAAGAACTTCATTTAGGAAGGAATTCAAGAATTAATTATTCTAAGCTTTCCAAGCATTGTAAGCTAATAATTTTTAAGGTGCAAGAGAGAATAATAGATTAGGTACATTATATTGTCTTAGAAGTGATTTTTTCAATGGCATTTTTATTAGCTGTGAAAGCAGTAACTCTGAATGAACGTAAATCATTTCAACGTTTAATACAGTCCTGACTTGATGCATTGATTCATGATACCTGTGACTTCTAAGTATGGATTTTGTTTGTTTTTTAAATACTGATAGTTCATTAATTACCTAAAAATTAGTTCAAATTTAAAGGAATAAACCACCCTGTTGTCATTTCTTGAGGTATTTTGCAACCTAAGCAAAGGCTCAGGTATTCCAGATATGAGAGATGTGCAGATTGCATAAGACGTTAGGCATTGCTCACTCTAAGATACAGAGTCCTGTCTGCCCTTAAACCCTTTGTTCTCTTGGCTGAATGCAGTTAATTAGCAACCGTCTCCATAGCAACTGCCTCATAGTCCAAAAACATTGTCTCGTTTTTGCAGTTTAGCTTATCACACTGTTTACCTGAAGGGCTTTTCACTGCGTTGAGTCTCATTTGAGTTGGCTGCATGCCTGCTCACGGAAGTGAATTGTCAAGATAGAAAAACACCATGGCAGCAAGATGCTGAACAGGGCCCTGTGTGTGAAAGCAAAAACATTTAAAAAGTTCTGTGGAAACAAAAGTTGAAGTTTGCAATGATTTACATCCAGTTTTAAAGCATGTGACTTGCCAGGAATATGGTGCATTTTAAAATACTGCTTTACTTCTGGGCCTTTTTTACAGCGTCTTGCAGCCTACCCCACGCGATGTTCCCTTGCCCGTAACACACTTCCAAGCCTGTGAGCCTCGCAGGCACAGACCTTCATGCAGGTCCGTGAGGAAACTTGCCTCCCTCCAAACCCAGGCTGTTTCAGGCAGCTCCATCTTGTTCATTAAGAGGACGTTCCTGTACACTGGTCAGCTGTGTTGAACGCTGTAGTCCTATTCATTTTCCTTTACATTAACATAGTTTCAAAGGAAACGTGTGAGTGTTGGTTCCATATGATAAATTAATTAGGAAGGGAAGGAGAAGAGCTATTGTGGTCATATAAATCAAAGTACGCTGGAGATTTAGGCTTATTTGTATTAGCCATTAAAGTGGTGTTAAAATATCTGCCATGTACTCATATGACTCAGACAGTTACAATAGGCACGGATTTGTACTAATACGACTTTGTTGGTATAGGCTGACATACTTAAATCATGTTTGAAGTTTATACAGAGGTGTGTCCACATATGCACACACCTCTATAGCGGCTTACTTGAAGGTATAAGCATGTCATTGAAATGACAGTGAAATCTTACTGGTGTCTTGGTCTGACACTTATGTCTGGCCTGAAACCAGGATGCTCCTGGCATGAGAGGCTATGTGAGAAGTACCGTTTTCTTGTTTGCTGGACATTTTGCTTATTAATGCTTGGTTTGTTGGGGTTTTGTTTTATTTTTTTCTTAGTGGGCAGCACAATGGATGAGAGGCTGATTTAGACTGGGGTAATTCTCGCAGACCAGAAGCCAGAGCTTGTCGTTCAGCCATACCAGTACGCAGTGGTCTCCCTTCCCTGTTCCAGTGACAGTTTCAGCTGGCAAAGGCCATTTTACTTTTTAGCCCCAAATGGCACGTGGGGCTGCTGCATCTTGATAAAAAGGCTTCATTCAATATGATGTGTTTGAAACAGTCTTTCCATAGATTTGAGAAGGTGTTTTGGGCTCTTTCAGGATAAAAAGCAGGATGCACGCAAACCCTGCCAGTATTGCTGGTGTACTCCATTATTTCTGTAGAGCTTCTGGTTGATAGAGAGTTATTCTCTGTTCATGTTAATGTCTCGCTCATACTATTTCACGTTCACTATCATTATTAGTACTATTTGAATTATAGCAGTGCTGAAAGTCTGCAGGCAGGATAAAGGCTCCATTGTAGTAGGTCTTGTGCACACGAGATGAGACAATCTCTGCTCCGGCTGTTTACAGTCTGTTTTAAGACCAGTAACGTAAGTGGGTTTATCATATGAATAGCAGAGAGAGAAAGAAAATGCTAAAAATGATAGGAAATCCATGGTTACATGGAGTAACTGTTCATTTAGGTATCTCCGAGACATTTGATGTTTGTTACATTTGTTACTGTAAAGTAGAAGGTAAATAAAATGCTTTTCTTTTTCCCAGTGGGCAGTTGCTGCTGCTCATCCCTGCAGCCAGCGTTGCAGCTATAGGGCACTGTGAAGAAGCTGGAGGGCTCGGGGCGGGAAGAGGCATTGGTTAAAGCAACTTGTGGAGGTGCTGGACCAAAGGGTAGGCAAGGTTGGCAATGCGAGGACTGCTGAAGGGGGGAACAATTCAACGTGATAAATAGCCTCACTGTTTATCAGGAGCAAGCTGTCTGCACCCTTCAGTCTACCACGGGGCATTACACAGGCTTGTTTCCTGTGCTATCTGACCTAGTGACTGACGCAGTTGAAACAACAGATACTTGAAGGCAATCCCCCAGTAACCCCAAGTGTGTAAGACTGTTTGCTCACATTCACAGATCTTACACAAACTCACTTTGGATGGAAACCACAGAGAGTGTCCAAATTGTCAGGATATTTTCCAACTTTTAAAAAGGCGTTTAGCATTGTCAGCACCTTTGAATCTATGGCTCAGTTCTCCTGAAGCCAGACTTGCTACATACCTGTAGGGGTCCAGAAATGGAAAACTCTAATGGCCTGAAAACGCCTGCTAGAACTTGACGTTATTTAATTAGCTTGAAGTAGAGCTTGGCAGATGGCAAAACAGTGGAAAGGACCTCCCTTTTTAAAAATATGGGCTACATCCTCAGCCTGTATAAACTGGCAGAGCTCCACTGAAATAGATGTTCAGCTTCTGTCAATTAGTGGGGAAGAGAAAAACTTCTGAAAAAAGGAAAAACAGTTATAATGCCACATAAATTATCAATGGGGTTCAGGTATAGAAATTGTTCTTAACATTTTCAAGACTGATCCATTTCCAAAGTAACTGTATCCTTTACGGTCGTGTTTTCATTGATGTGCAATTCAGAGAAAGAATTCAGCTCGCTTTCCCAGAGCTGCATCAAGTCTGCAGAGCTTGCAGCAGTGAAACGTACTGTATGGTGGTTTTTGCAAGTCATTCACTTATGAAAGTAAGACATCAATAATTCATTCTAGTAAAGCCAGTCTATAAAGTTGTGTAAATTCACCTATTATGTGATAACCTTAACCAACCTCAACTAAGTTTTTTTAGAAATAGAGAGATCTTTGATTGAAAGTTGTGAGCTCACCTCAATCTCTTCCAGGGAAAATTCTTGCTCAGATGAAAGCTCCCATATGTTTAAAAGCTGTTGCATTCTTACATTTTAATGTTTCCCATTAATTGCTTGGGTTTTTTTATTTTTAATTGGAAACATGAAAACAAAGCCTGAACAACAAAGCTGACTGCTCACTTATCCCATTGCATGGTATCAACCTGACAGATTCATTAAATCTATAAAAATAACAGATCAGAATTGGAAGTGAATTGAACTTGCTGAGAGCAACACAGTGTTTACAATCTACTTTCAGACTGGCTTTTCTGTACCTGCTCATTTTTCTTTGAATTAAACCATCCCTGTAATTTAAGAAGATACTGCAGGTTAACCCCATACTATAGCATATTGTAAGGCTTCAGAGTTCACTGGCTCCAAGCTGCAGATTAACTGCAGAAATAAAAGCAGTAAGAAATAAAGCTAACTTTAAATACAGCAGTGAGAGGGATTTGAGATATTGTTACAGGTTGCTAAACTTGGGCCATGCAAAC
Organism: Aptenodytes forsteri; assembly: GCF_000699145.1. Lineage (NCBI taxonomy): Eukaryota > Metazoa > Chordata > Aves > Sphenisciformes > Spheniscidae > Aptenodytes > Aptenodytes forsteri. The sequence goes on from NW_008796218.1 coordinate 8,542,229, forward strand.
AGTTGTGAAGTCACATTTCTAGGGCGGGTGCTGAGCTATGCACGGGCAGCCTGTCTCTGCACCCACCCACCGGGGCATGCGGTGATTTAGCCAGTAGGTGAAGGAGGAGAAAGTGGGAGAGAAATCGTGTCTGGTGATGTGGGACAGCCAGCCATCACTGTGTGGGTGCGGCCAGGCCAGACTGCTCTCTGGTCTGCTGGAGCTGCGTGGCTGCCTTTTAAATTTTTTCTTTCTATTTATGATTTATTTTATGATTTCATATAATCACATGACATTTCATAGATTCTTCACGTTCCATAAATCATGTGATTTATGATCTGTTATGATTTATTTTATTTATGATGCCGCCACCTGCAGCATCATTGCCACCAGGAGTCCTGGTCCTGCCATGGGTACCTGGGCACCCTGTCCCGGCAGCTGGGGCGAGGCGTATCCTCCCTAGTTCCCAGCAGGAGCAGGGGCTTGCTGCCCTGCCACGGTGACTCATGCCCCAGCCATTCCTGCAACCGCTGCCCCCTCCCGCCTCGTGGACCACCTTTACCTTTGGGAAGTTATTTTCTCAGCAGCGGACATGCGCAAGACCTGCTGCGGCCAGTACGCTCGTCATGAGCTGGTGACAAGTCTCCTAACCCCTGACAAAGGGTTAGAGTGGGTGGCCGCGGGCAGTAGCTTTCCAGCCTGTGCTGGTGTTTGACTCCAGGGTAGCCAAGCAAGGGGCCTTTCTCATGCGGGACCGAGGGGGAAAGGCAGGACACCCCTCTCCTTGCCCGCTCGTGACAGAAGTCTCCGGGAGCAGGGTCCAACTCTGTGCCTCTAGCGGGCCAAGTTGACCCAGGTTTCTTCTGTCTTTCCCATCAAGGAAGATTCATATATCCCCTATTAATGAATTACAAACCTTAGTGAATGACTCGAGAGCGCTATTTAGCAGCTGAAGGGCTCTGCTATTTATGAAACCATCCATCAAAAATAATGTATTTTGCTTATGTATCCTATGAATTAGGGAAGGTTCGATGAGAGTCGGCATGTGTGCAAGCTAGGAGACAGGCACATGACATTTTTGTGATAAGAGTAGTATGACAGGTTGGCCTATAGTATGCCTGTTATTGAAACATCTAAATTACCTGAAAATTCATGGTTAAATGAGTAGACTTGCAATGCTGTGTGTAATTCCAGGTCTTATTACTTTTGCAGCACTAGACTTCATAACATGCAGTGCAAAATACTCGCAATTGTCAAATTGCTTGTGAGAATTGGAAGTTGTACTGGACAATCGAATGAATTGATGGGCTGGCTACCACAGGCAAAACTTGATTTCTAAGCTTGTGTAGATTAACTATAAACCTAAGGTCATAGATATAAAGCCTAATAAGAGCTTGCTTTGAAGAAAATTGTCTTGCAGGTTGTTAAGAAGAATGATGCTAAAATACAGAACAAAATTCTCTGGACAAAAATGTGATAGCAGGTTACACATAAAAAGCCAGATTTACCCGTGCAGCTCCAGTGGAGTTTCTTCAGCACAGATGAGGTGAGATTCTGGCCTAAAAACCAGCTCTTCTGGGAAATTGCATCATGAAAAATCTGGCCTAAAGCCACTACAGTCAGGAGAGTGCTGACAAGGATTTTTTTGCATATATTCTTACTGTTCCATTTTGGGATGTCACAAGCCAGGATTTCACGTTGTACTGAAAATTGGCAGGGTGGTTATTTTATTTCATGTATTGAATATAAGTAAAAGACCACTCTCGGGCAAAACTGTGTGGCCATAGAAGGTTGAACTGAGGTCACGGGTTATTTTTAATGGCATTCCCTCCAAATTAGGGTTGTGGATATGAGGGTGCTGCATACATGAGAAGCCCAGCCTGCTCTGCACAATTTGCCCGGTGGTCCTGTTGTCTGGGTAGCTGCTGCTCTGCCGGAGCTCCCTTCAGTCAGCTGGGGCTGAACACCTGTGCCATGCATGGTTTAGTCTGAATATCCCTGGAGAACCCATACAAAGTCAGTAACTTGTTGAAAATGGAGGCTCAAATGCATTTCTTGCCAAAGGAATAATTGTTTAATGTATCAGTTAAAAATTCTGTTCAGGGCTCTGATATACTACCTTAAATATAAAGCCACTATGCCTAATAAATAGGGGTGTGCGTGTATGTGTGTCTGTATGCGCCTGACCACTTTGTGTGTGTTTTAACGTAATAGATTTTATTAGGAGCTCTGGGAGAAATCAGCAAGGAAGAGACATGCGACAGGTGAGTTTATTTTACAGCATTGCCCTCTTGATTCATAATCTAAGATACCAAGACTGTGGTGGAGGCTGAAGTCCGGTGGTGTGGTGAAACAAAAAGTGAATCGCCAGGTCTGTGAGTGTGGTGAGCCTGGGACAGGAGGGGCTGGTACTCGCAGGGAGAAATGAAAGCTCAGGGAGAGACATAGTTTTTGTGTCTGGGTTTCCTGCACTGGTGCCCCACTTAGTGGGAAATTGAAGCCTATGTGTAGAAACAGAGCAAGGCTGTATATCGTTTAGTACCAGTCCAGTTAAAACTTGTAATTCTGGTATCTGTTTAAGTACCTGAGTTCAGTTCTCCACAGCATGGGCAGCTTCACAGATTTCTAGGTCATCAGTGGGATTTTAGGCTTCGTGACGGTTTTCTGAAAGGGTATTCATTCAAAGGGAATATTTTGCCCCTTCAGAACAATGCTGTCTTCTTCAGCTTCCTGGCATACCCATGGTGGCAGGGAGGTCACCTCTTTCCGTGGAGGAACATCCACGCTGGGCAGCTGGGTACATCAGTGCCTGCAGCAAGGTAACACAGGTGCCTGCAGAAAGCCCTGCGCAGCTGATGGGTCACATCTCTCACTTGTAACCAGTGAGGAGCAGTGAGGGCAAAGGCTTGCAGAGTTTGGATGGCAGGGCTTTAATAGAAGCAGTCGGGGCAGGTTAAACAGGAATGGCTGCTTTGTCAGGTGTGGAACATAAGAACAAACTGGAAAAAATCCACTGTAGAAATAAAGAAATGGGGAACCGGAGGAGGAAATTTCAGAAACTGAGGTGAATTTAGATTTTGGCTCTGTTTCTGTGCTGTAAGTAGAAGGCAGGGAGTGAAATGGCCGTGAGAGAAATGTAAAGCATTTGGAGCTTAAGCAATGGAAATTGAGTGTTAGGGTTCTTGACTCTAGGTTGGCACTAAACAGACAGAGGGAAAGATGTCCATAATGCACAAAGTTACTAGGTAAGGAAATGTAAGTGTATTTGTAAGCAGTGGAGTCCTTCGTATATAAAAAATAAGATATAAACAGATTTTTTTTTATGTATTTCTTAACACTTTAAGTCACAGTGAATATTTGTGGTAACAGCCAGATTCAGACCCAAAAGGCAAAATATACAAAACTGATTTCTTAAATCTAGACCTCTAAATCCATAAACAGGCAAGAACTAAAAAGGACCTGCCTGTCAGAGATGCTCACAGTGAGTTGCTGTGCCACCTCAGTAACCAGAGCTTTACAAATAACTGCTACGTACAGGGTTGTAGCTGAGGACACTTCACATCCCAAGAGCCAGCCAGAAAACTTCCAAGCAATTAATGCTAGACATGTTCTTGCACACTTTGCTGAACTGTAGTCTATCAAAATTAAACACTGTTGGTGAGCTCCTGGTTTCACTGATATCTGTGGACTTTGAAGGAGGTTTCTTGTGTATGTGTAAAAACTGAGCGGTTTGGTGCGTGCTTGAAGTATGACACAAGATGAGGGCTTGTTTTTGTAGCTGAGATTAGTGGAAACTCATCAGTGTCTTCAGTGGGACATGAGCTTCTCCGACTCCTCCTGACCCCACTCGAATCAATGCAAAAACTTCTCTTGACTTCTGAGGGCGTAAGGGGTGGTCCTCATAGCAAGCTTTTGAAAACATTCAGTAATATATTCTTTACTGTTATTTGCATTAAGGTAGCATGTAAGAAACACTGAGTAGAGTAGAAAGCTCGAGCGAGTTTACCATCCAAGTCTATTCAGCTGAATTGCCTTTCAAATGGCAGCAGTGCAGTGGAGGCATCAGGAGCCCGTGCCGCAGCCCTTGCTCAGGCCAGACTCCCCTTTCGTGGGAGCTGCCGAAGGACTGAAGTGAACAAGGGAATTTTTGCTCATCTTGGGAAAGGAAAGCAAGCAACTTTATTACAGCTGAAATGTTTGTTTTAAAGATAATAGGTTTATATAATTACTTTGTCGCACAGGTGGGGACTTTTTTAATCCCTCAACTGTAGTTCCTATAATTATGACTCTGAAGTTCAGTCAAGTTACTCTTGCATAGCTGCTCCCAAAGAAAATAAGTCTATTGCTGCTAGTGATGTTGACGAGGTAAAGTGTTCTATCACTTCGCACATTTTTATTAAGCAGTGGGTTGAAAGGCAGCATAATTTGAAAGCCCTGTCATATCTTTGATAAATGCTTTCTAACATTGCTGTGTTTTGCCCAGTTATGACAGAACCCATTAGAATGACATATATTTCAGCTGTCGTCGGTTTGGATCTGCATACGCTCCAGGAAAAAAAAGCGTTTCCTCTTCTCAAGGAAAAGACCTGTGCTGTGGGAGGGGAAGACCCTTCAGTATAGGCTTTGGATGGTGGGCCACACATGACAGACCCCCACAGGATTTTTTTTGCCTTGTTTTTGGGTGTGGGCTTTTTTGTTCTATAGCCGTGGCAGAAGTAGGGGGGCAATTAGCCCTGCTGGCCCTGTCAGTTGGACCTGCTGCAGTCTATTTATTAATTTATTTATTCATTTTTTTATCTAGCACAGCGAGGTTCTGCTCTTGGATTTGAAATGGAGGGTGCTACTCAATATAAATAATAATCAGATAGGTATGTAACAGGTTTCTTAATGCTAACATTCAGTTTAATGCAGCATTTTTTATGAAGCATTTCCAAAGTTCCTCTACCAAGGAGAATTTATGTACCAGATTTCTTTTGGCAAATATAGAAGCTGACTGAATTTGAATATAGGCATTATTTGAAAGTATAGTGCCAGCTGCAAGACCCTATGTTGCATCTACTATTGTGTAAAAATTATAATGGTAGTTAAAAGAACATTATTTTCCTCTCAAAATTATTAATTTCAAAATTCCTAATAATATCTATTTGTTGCTTTTGGGGGAGGACAGACAGAAACCCTACTGTTTCTCCCCTGCATAGTCAATTTCTTATGGTAAAGAGCTTTTTACATAAGAAGAAACAAATTCAGATACACCTACAAATAAAACTAGGGCAAGTTTAAAGTCTAAAACTAATTATTATCAGAAACTGGATTTAATAAATGAAACTGGTTGGTTAAAAAATAAAATGGATTTTGCCCCTTTAGTTATAAGCAAAAAAATACAGTGTGAAATGCCATCGTAACTAGAGTTGACAGTAAATTCAGCTCTGGATCAGACCTCACATTGCTTGAAGTAAAACAGAGATACTACTCTGACTAATTTTGCATTGTAATAATTATTTAATGCTCACAATGAAGCCTTGTCCTTAGGGTTTTATGCTTTAGCTGTTTCTTGCCCACGCCTTGTAGTTATTAAATACAGACAAAGCTGCCATTTTTTCAAATGACATAATGTATATCAGTGTGTGTCAATGAAAAACATAAAAAATAAGCATTTTCTGGTATAATACATTAACTATTTGAAATCTGGAACAGTTTCTCCTTCACCTTGGGAAGTTTCTTAAAGCCGTGCATAAGCCATAAATAGATTTCTTTAAATACCAATGGCTGTCATTTCAAAATTTGACAAATCTTAATTTTTAGAGAAGTAGAATTGCCCCATATGTGTTCTGTCACATGTTTTTAGTTAATGCCAAGCTCGCTCTTCTCATATTTAGGACACTCATTTTATCCTATAGATCAGCAAGCACTTTGGAATGATTGCCTTGTTTTTATTAAACTACTGAAAATGTGTATATTTTGCATTTCAGTACAAAAGAGTTTGCTTGCTGCTGTGATGTTTGGTTTTAGACACCTTTTACAAGTCTGTAATGAAGGGCTTAATGCACTATTGAAACTGAATTTTGGGTGGTTGGGTGTTTTTTAATGTCAGGACTGCAGGATTAGACCTAAAGACTGTGTGTATCCTGGTGATCATACAACAGGAGTAAATAGCAAGAGTGGTCACAATAAATGTGTGAAAATTCAGAAGTCCTAATGCTCAAGTTAGACATTGATGGTACAACGGTAGCGCTTTGGGCCCTAGCTGGGGGCCTGAACATTTTATGGCCAAGGTAATTTCGGTCTGAATAATTTCATCTGAAGTCGAGGTCAGAATCTTTCCTTCCTGAGGGTGGGAGAAGCCACGTGGGAGTTACCCAGTAATAATGCAGGGAAAATCATGTGCCCACGTGAAATAACGTCATGGGCTGTTTCTTGCCCTTGGGCGGTAAGTCCTTACCCTTGGAAAAGAGCCAGATGCTCACATCATGTAAATCAGCATGATTTTCACTGGTATGCATGAGTGCGTGCTTATTTACACCACATGAGGATGTAAGATCTTTTTTCCTCAAGCTCCTTCTAGTTGTGTTTCTTGACATATACTTAGATATCATCTAAGTGCCGACACTGTCAAATATTGTATTGAATATCAAAAGGCTTCTCCATCTCGGATGGCAACTGTGAGACTGAACGAGAGTAGTGTGAAATTGTCCTTAGGCTGTTGCAAGCTCTGTGTGGATGCAATTTGTACATGCAGAACAAATACTTATGACCTTTTCTGTACTAACTTCTTGTAATTATGAAAGCTATGTGACTCAGGAAGGTTAGCACTGTTTGGCCAATCTTTAATAACTGAATTATAGATGATCAAGCAAAAGAAGCACTAATTTGAGGAAGTCTTCTTTTCACAAATATATGTAAGGTAGCACTAATATGCAAAAAAAAAAAAAAGCCCAACCATAGCCTGTCAGTGACTTATTTATTTTTGTAGCATTAGTATTAAAACTAGATCAGTAAGCTGGGCTGAAAGAGGAAAATCCACAGATGTTATTTAAAAACACCAGTTCTAAGGACGCGAATGTTGCATGTTTTTATGAAGTTCACAAAAGAAATCCATCTGTTGGCCTCTTCCCTGGGAGTTACCCGTCTGCATGGTCTGTTTAAAATGTTTCTGTGTACTCATATCACACTCACCATTTTTAATATAATATTACCATGGGGGTGAGTCCTTAATTTTAACTGTTCAATTTTCACATCAGATTAGCTATCCTTAGCTAATTATAAGAGCCCTGTGCTGCTTTCCTGCACGAGACACAATAGGAATGGTTGCTCTGACATTGTCATTAATCTGTCAATAATTAAATTTTTCCATTTTATGCTTAGATGTGAGCTCTTTGGGGACAGGATCATCTCTTTGCTCTGTATTTGTACAGTGCTTAGCACAGTGGGGTTTTGGTCCGTGATGGGGCCCCTCGGTCCCTCTGTCATACACACCACTCCTATAAATAATCGTGTTTGATGTGGAGTAAGATGAGAGGAATTCTTTGTGTGAGGAAGGTAGTTCCTTAAAACCTAAACAGCCAGATGAAATGCTAGATTTTTTTTCTCCTTGAGGGGACTGGACTTTTCTCCTTACAGCATACAGCTGGCCGCTGGCACAGACGGGCACGGCAGGGCCTCGTGCACTGCAAGCGCAGCCCCGGCGGGAAAGCGTGGACGGACCCGGCCAGCCCTGTGACACCGCTGTGCTCTTTCGCAGGCATGCAGGAGCCAGACGCCAACCAGCAGCCCTGGGAGCGGGGTTATTTTCAGGGCCAGGGTGGCGTTGGTTGACTCTCCTTTCCTCAGCGTGCCAGCGAAGTTCATAACATTTACACGGATCTTTCTGGCCAGTGGACGCCCGCCCAGAAAGGTGATCGCTCTGCAGCAGGCAGCTGTTCCCCGGCGCCCCCCCAACGCCCCCACAGGCTTTTCAGTGCTGCCGGCATGGACCCGCTCCCGGCAGTGACGTGCTGGAAAGCTGAGAATGGTGCGGCCTCCCACAGCCCCAGGAACTTGAAGATGCCTATGAAAGAGCAGACAGCCCGGTGCACTTAAACGAGGTAGAGCCCCATTTCTGAGTTGAGGAAGACACGGGCTTTGAAAGGAGCTGGTTGTCTTATATAGGGCCACGACTTTGGTCCAGCCCGGGAGCGCAATGAGTTTGGTAGGCACGAGAGGGTCTGAGAGCACTCATCGAAATGGAGATTTACTCATCAAAAGTGAGAGGAGAGAGCTGACAGTCAGGGCTAGGTAGCCATTAATACCCAGTGTTATGTCATGTCTGCGCTACTGCTGCCAGGACAGGTTGCTGTTAGAAAATAACTTAAAAGTTCAGAAAGGGGGGGGGGGAACCCAAACTAAAACAGAAACAAAAAACCACAAGAAAACCCCCAACAGTTGGGCTCATTTGCAATCACAGAGAAAGATGTATTTGCTTTAAATTACTCAAAGATTAAAAGTGCTGATAATGGAAAAAATCTTACCTATGGCACTTTCGGTTAACTGAGAAAAGTTCAGCCAGCGATTAAACTGCTGAGAGGGAGGAGAGCACAGATTGCATTTCAAAGGAAAATTCAAGCAATGCATTAACAATTATTAATGTGTGTTATTGTTAAAATAATCATATTTATTATGGTCTAGCCTAGGGAGAACCAGCAAAAATGGAAGCCTTGTTCCGGAGACTGTAGAAACACGCACACAGTAGGTGGTCCCTGGCCTGAAGAGCCTGCAGTCTAAATAGTCGTAGATGGAGTGGATAAAGCACCAGCCCAGTTAAGGAAAGAACGGCAAGAAACATTGCTGGTTTGCATCTGCTTTGCAAGGGCCTGGATAATATCAGTTACTGAGTTCTCCTTCCAGTGTTTGCTATAGATATGTGAGGGCTTCTGTATGATCCTGATTTAAAAACAAACACCCAGATGTGAAGAGTAGAGTTATTGATTTATTGCCGGTATTGGCTCTTGTAGTCATAGTGGAGACCAAGGATGGGAGACAGGATAATGTGATTGCCGTTGCAGTGTGAGCCACAGGGTTAGTTCCTCACTGCTTTGCCTTAATAACAGAAGAATTTTACACCCACTTGCACAGATATAAACACCCATGATTAAAAGCAGCAGTTGTTTAGTTGCCACTCAAATATTTTTAATTGTGTTCTGCCTATTTTAATCAGCCTATTCTGCTTGGATGCTTGTGTCTATGAATGCTCGCTGTAGTAAAGGGTTACAAATTTCATAGGTAAGTGACACCAGTTTCCTAGGTGGAATAGTAAGTATACTGTTTTGAAAAGCAACCAGACAAAACCAAACCAAACTGGTATTAGGGCAGTCTCCCCTGTGCATCCGTCCATGCCTGCCATTACAAGCAGCTGTTTTTTCCTTGTCTTACAAATTGGCATTTCCAAGTATGTATTCCCCTTGTGCTTTTCATTATGCAATCACGATCAGTGACCCCTAATAAAAAATAAATTTGGTGGAAGGCGTTTTGAAAAGCTTGGGCTGGAGGTGTATCCCTGTGACTCTTTTAGGCTTGTGTACGCTCGGAGAGGCTTGCTAGTACAGATGTGCTGATGAGCCCTCCACGGGGAATGCAGGTTGTTCTGGCAAAAGAGGGCATTTGCCACTGCCTGATGCTTGTTGTTTAGACAAGGTGTATCAGCTGTAGGGCTTTTTTTTGCTAGATATTTATGGCTTCACTAGATCCAATTTTGGGCCCAGTTCAGTTATGCAAAGTTAAGTTTTTTCCCTCCTCTCCCCCCACAGCGCCTTCCCCAACCGCCCTTGATCCTCTGCCAGGGCCTCACAGTGCTGGCCACGCTAACCTGGAAGCCCAAGATGACGTGTCAGCATGGTGCAAAAAATATAATGTTTATAAGCAGGGAGCTCCTTGCTCCAGGGTATGCTCCTCCGGCAGTTCAGTTCCAGCAGGCTGTTTCGGTCGCGTTGTGAGCATGAGGCCAAGTGTACAGTTAGTGACGATGCCTAACGCAGCCATACAGAAGAAGTGCGGCAGGGAGGTCTGGTCAGTCCTGCGTGAGGAATAAACACCAGTCACACACACTCGGAGAGAGCTGTGGCTTAGGAAATCCTGTGGTGATGAGGAGCTGCCTTTACCTGCAGAGGGACATAGCTGTGCTGGCTGGGGCATTGTGCAAGAAAATGAGGAGGCTTTTCCACCCTCCCCACCTGGTGTGGAGCGGAAGAAAAACAGCCCTGTAGCTCCTGCTTTCTCCTTTGTGCTGCGATTGCACTATAGATAGCAGAGGCCCCTTATCCTGCCTCTAGTCTTCTTTGAGTTACAATTCAGCCAGCTCTAATTATTAAAAAATAAACAAGCCTGTAACTGCTTAAGAGCTTTAAATCCCCTAAATGACAGGGAAATAGCCCCTGAACACAACCGAAATAGTCTCTTCTATGTCCGCCTATCCTGGCAGTAGATACAAATCATCATTAGTGGGTCACTCTGACACAGATCCCTTAATGTAAGTGCTATGTTACATTAACAAGCAAGTCAACAATAATATTAGCAATAAATGAGAAATTAAATTCCTAGTCGTTCATCCCTCTGGGTTTCCCAGTGTCTGTCTTGTGTTTTTCTTGTTTTGATCCTAGGCATTTTGAAACAAGAAGTGTCTTTATTTTGTATCTTGTGGCGTGATCCCAGCCCATTAAAATGGATGACAGTACTGCTGCTGACTTCAGTTAGCAATTATTGTAGGAAAGAGCACATGGTGTGATTCAGAAATTAATAATAACCATAGACACTAATTTTAAGGAGGGGATGTAAAATTTAACTTTCCTGCTGAACTGATTTTAATTCAAACTGTTTTTTCCAACAGTTTTTTCCAACAAAACAGATAAAAAACTAATTTGCATTAAATTGGATTACTTTTACTTTTCTGGACCAAGGCTGGTAGCGAGGGAGTCGCCACTGCTAAGCAACAATAAAAGATGATGTTTTGTACACACTAAGAAAACCCTAAATGTGAGTGCTCCAAAGCAGAACTGAAGGTTTTGGATGCTAATTTTAATGGAAGATGTGACTAGACCCTCAAATGGCTCGGCAGCCAAAATATTTAAATTGTTTTGCTTGTGTTTTCTGTTGATACATGTAGACTGGAGCATTGTTTTGTTTGTTTTTTCAGATTACAGCAGTAGCTTAGTTCCAGTATGTGCTGGAAAATTGCTTATTGGACTCTACTGATCAGAAATCACTGATTATGGGATATTACCTGTAGTGCTTTTATGATGAAGACTATTAAAGACTGAACTGAAACCACAACCTCCTTCCTTTCAGAATTAATGCTCAGAGTAAACCTGTCTTGTTCCTGAAAGGTTAGTCTCTAGTGCACTAATTCTTTGTTTCTGTCTTGCAAAATGTATTCAGTGAATTGCACCGGTGGCCTGAGCGTTTCTAATTTTACTGCCTCTACATCCAAAGTGAATCTGCAGTACCTTGTAGCTACAGCTGCTACAGATTGCACGTAATCAATTATGGAACATTAAGTATTACAAATATAACAAGGCAAGAAAGGGGGAAACTCAATGCTGAGCTCTCTCCTGGCACATGCCTATAATTAAACATGCATAAACCTTCCTGAAAGGGGAGTGGGGTGCTCAGCCCTGCAGCGAAGGCCAGGGTCAGGCATGCTGATGGAGACCTGCAGCGCTGATGGAGACCTGCAGCACTGCCGGAGCATAGGCTGGGTGCTCCTGCTCTCTGCACCTCCGGGGTTTGGCTTGCTGGGAGCAAGCGGGCCACAGTTCCCTTCTCACCCTCCTCTGTGTACGTCCAGGCGCTCATGAGGATGGTTCTGTCCCCCAGTCCCCAAAGACAATTCTGATGGTGGCGTTTAATTAATTGTCGTTTGGGTTGGCTACTTTGTTACTGGATGTGTCTGTGTTCTTATTGATTTGAAATATCATCCCTATTTATGGCTTGATGGTTGTCAGTGCACACTTGGAATAAAGCACCCGCAGCGGGCAATGCAGTGTGGCTCCCTAGGGTGGGAAGGCTTGATAGTCTCCTTGCCACTCCCTGCAGTGCTCTGGAGATGGACTAAAAGGTGTTCAGGCATGACTGAGCACCTTCACCCATTTTTCTCTTCTTGTGCCTCTGGGACAGACAGAACAGAATAGCTCCATAGGAGTAACCTCACTGAATTTAGTGTGTGAGTTAAGTAAATGCAAAATAAAATTAAAAAAAAAAAGGGTGTGTGTGTGTTTAATTTTAATTACCACCAAGTAAGTGGGGGGGGGGTGTTTAATTTTAATTACCACCAAGTAAGTAAAAGTGGATCTGTAGGTGCAAAATGGAACTGCGGAATGGAATACCTGGGTCATTAATGAAAACAAGTCACATAGGCACATAAATATTTTGAGGGGGACTCTTTCGGACTTAGCTGCTGAACTGTAGAGCTGGAAGGAAGCAGATTTTCTTTAAAAAGGGTCCAGTCGTAATCCTGGCAAATGCAAGTGCTTCTTCAGTACTATGACTTCGTAGCATGTGAGCTACAAGGGAAGATTGGATATTTATGCAGATAGTAAGAACGTGCAACTGCGTTAGAGGAAAAAACATTTTATAAGGAATACAAACTTACATTCTTCATGTTACAAACTGCGAATAAGCTGTGGGCAAGTTATTCTGTCATGTTTTTGAACCTTATTTGGAGCATCTAAAGCTTGTAACTGACAGAAACAGGGTATTAAACTAGGTGAGCTACTGATTGTGGCAGAATAGGAGTTCTTATGTTTCTAAGGGCCTACATGATATCAAATGCTAAAAATGTTGCCATATTCCTCCATTTTAGAGTTTTGGGGAATTTTTTTTTTTATTGTTTTCTTTCACCAGACTTTCTCTCAGTATAAACTACTTCTTTGTGGCTTCCTTAGATCTGCCGACAAGTCTAAATAATATAAAATAAATAAATATAGTCTTCAGATACGTAGACTGTAAGTATCATATTTAGTGTCTGCAGCCTTTCTCCCAAGGAGCTGTTATCCCATGTATTTTTCCACAACATATAGGCTCAATCGTTTTCTTTTCCACAACTCCAACATTTACCTTTGATATCATACTGGCTTTTCAACTAGCTGAATCCATCTAAATGCCATTGCTAACATACTGATAACTCTGTGTCTTCTAGGTTTTAGCATTGCTGTTGCAGTGAGGTCAGCATAACATTTTCCCTGTAGGTCATAGCTTGCTGACCAGTCTGGAAATTTATGAATTGCTGGAATTGTAAAGTCAGTTAGTAATAAATTCAAGCAAATGTGAAATTTTCAGCTGGCATAGCATATTCTTTCAATCAGAATTTTTCCAGTTTATGATCTACAAAGTTAGGCAAGGCTAGTTAGAATCAATAAAATGGGTAAATCTATAGGAATATATTGACTTTGTCTCTTGTCCAGTGATTCCATCTTCATGGGTGATCCTTTGCAACAGCAGCCTTAAGCCTTCCATTATGGGCATCTCATGCAATTTATCACTCAGGTTTGTAACGTTTTGTTTCAGTGCAATTGCTGATTCACTCTGGTCTTGCTTAAATTTACTGACCATTTCTTACAGCTGTTCTGAGTTTTCAGTGAGTCATAAAAAATTGCACATAGGTCAGCTACTGTGAGAAAATAGTTGATGTTTGTTAGTATTTGCCCTAAAAATACAGGCACAGTGTCTCTCACAGGGTTTTGGCCATATTCTTCATGCTGTGTCTGGGGGTTCGTAGGTGGTTCAGCGATGAACCCCATGGTTCTTGGGTTTACCTCCATATTAAGATGCATCCTCACAAGGAAGCGTTAATCTCTTGTGCCTCAAGTCCAAAACAGTGAACCACACTTGAGCGTACACGTGTGAATTTATAGCATGGGAAATGAGCATCAGATTCTGTGTAAGTGGTTTTGAATATATACAGAAAATTCCTGAGCAGTTAGTCATACCGTAGAGGGCAGTTTGAGTCAAACTTGTTTTGTCCCCTTAACTCCTGTTTGGCTGTTTGTTAAAGCACTGAACAGCAGTGTTACTCAGCATGTGCTCTGTGCATGTCTGGAGGTCCATAAAACATCAAAAGATACTGTAAGAGGACTACACACTTCAAAAACTGAAACAATCCAGTCCATGCTAATGTTCCCATACTTGCAAGTAAGCAGAGAGATGCGAGGAAATAAAAGTGGCAAGTGATTATTTGATTTTTAGCCTTAAATTTTATTAGGTGATAGAAGTGAGAATCTTTGTGGCAGCACTGCACAAAGCACTGCAGGATTTTTTTCGAGAAGTCTGGCTTTTCCTTGGTGCTGCAGGATTAAGGAAGTTTGCTGTGTCTGGAAACCAGGGCAGCCTTGCATACTCTGTGCACTTCAGTTCCTCCTCTCAAAAAGGAGAGCAGCAGACCTGGAAAAGATTCAAAGAGGGTAACAAGGAGGATCAAAGAACTTCCCTATGAACAGCTTCAGCACAAGCAGTGACTCAGTGGACTGCACCTCTTCAGTCCAGAAGAGGTGACTCAAGGGGATAGGGTCGAAGTCTGTAAAATCGAGTTGCACAGAGAACGTGAATGAGGAGCAGCTGCTCACTGCTTCTTCTGCAGCAATTCAAACTTTAGGTGAGAGGGTCAAAACAAACAAAAGGTGGTAGCTGTCGGGTACAAGATCTAGTTCAGCTATAAAACTCTTTGGAAGATACAGTGGAAGCGAAATGCTTATGTAGGGTCAGAAAGCAAATGGACAGCAGAAAAATCCCACGTTACATCCAGGGGCACTGCTTCTGGCTCAGGACGCTGTTTTGCTGCAAGTTACTTGAATTTGGGAGAACTCTCTTGAGCTGTCCCCACGTTCACCCTCCTTGACTCAGGGGTGAGATGCTGGCCTCGACAGGTTTTGGCCAGGCCCAGCACCCTATCTCACGCATCTGGGACCATATTGTTCTTCAGTGTTTTTCTTGTACAACTGGTGGTCTCCTTGCTGTTTTGGTCCTCATCATCTACTTGTTTGTCTTTCCTTGGGATCCTCACGCTTCTCAGTGCTTTTCTCCCAGCCCAGACTTCCTCTGTTTGTTAGAGATTAGAGAGGGTGATGCTGGGGCACGTTCCCTGTCCTTGGAGGTTGAGGAGTGTTTTAGAGAAAATTCGTTTTTTCATAGAGAAACAGCACACTGTATAGATGTCAACAGGGCTCTGGCAGCGTTTGAATTGCTTTGATTTCCTTGCCTCTACGTGTGCCAAAATTTATTTAAAAAGAGGAAAATACTGGTTACTTTATCTGGCACAGCTGTCAGGCTATTCTTACCTCTCTGCTGTGCCTTTTGCCTGCCCATTACATCTACCTGTTGTCTCTGGTTTTCTGTGCTAAGCAAGCTCTTTGAGAAATTGTGGTTTTAAACAGCCAGTACCATGGAATTGAGACCTCAAAGTAACTGCAAATATTGCAAATAATAAATAATATTATAGCTATGTAATTATAATGCAATACTAATTCCTTTTAAAAGTGCCTTTGTGTCAACCTGAGAGTGTGCTGTGATTAGAGCAGTTCATTTTGCAACTGCTGTGTCATCAGGAGCTTTTAAGATGATGTTTGCAATAAAAGGAAACGCAACCATGACACAAACTGGCAATTATTGTATATGCTAATTTTTGCCTTCTATTTACAGTAGACTGACTGCAGTATTGATCTTAGTATTTGCAAACCATTTGTTTTGGGCTCAGTTTTGCCTTTTTTGCCCAGAGTACCCTCAAGCCCATTCATATGAATGACAGTATGTGCAACCAAAGCAGAATTACCAGAGAGGCCTGTGAAGAGAGATGCCATATATCTCACCGTCTGATGGCTTGTTACTTAGCTGGAGCGTTGAAAATATGATTGTCTTGTAGTACTCTAAGCTTTATTTTTCATTATACTAACCACTGCACGGTCACAAGGAGGAGGTGGTCTCCATCTGAAAGAACTCGCCATTGCAGAAAAGAGAACGGGTTGATGTTACAGAAAAGATAAAGGAAGCCAGAAGGCTTTGATGATCCAGAGTCACAAACACATTGGCTGCCTTCCTGTTGTGAGGGGTTGGTTATTCAGTAGAGATCCCGCAGAGCTGGACTGACACTACAGCCTCCCCAGCTCAGCAGCGGAAGGAGAACAGTGGCAAAGTCATGTTGCTGGAGTGAGTGCCTGAAAAAAGACTTCAGTCTCTGCTCCAGGTCTGTTGAGTAAGCTCAGCAATTATGGTCTGGAGCAGGACCTCTTAGGAGCTATTTTGAGATTTCACCTATGTTTCTATATGTAGAATTTCAGTTTTTTGCCCCCATAAATTCATAGAGAGGCTTTTGAGAACTGGTCTGCTGCATTCCTGGGGCAAGAAAGGA
Source organism: Aptenodytes forsteri (assembly GCF_000699145.1). Taxonomy (NCBI): domain Eukaryota; kingdom Metazoa; phylum Chordata; class Aves; order Sphenisciformes; family Spheniscidae; genus Aptenodytes; species Aptenodytes forsteri. Next base: position 8,558,571 of record NW_008796218.1, read on the forward strand.
TGACAGAACCTGTCAAAAAAGGGATTGTTGCCTCCTCAAAAGGATGGTTTCTGCTAAGCAGAGGCTCAGCAAGATAAAACCAGCCTTAGCAAATCAAAGATCTGCAGAGAACATCTCTGCAAACACAGTCATAAAAATTTGCTGTAATGTGGTACTTGGAAAACATGCTTGTCTGGTTTATCTTACTTTTCACCTGATGTTGGCTCTCACAGCAGGTGAGAGGTGGCAAAATTTCATCTGTCTTGAAAATTAGAATGTGCTTTGCTAGTGACTTGCAATTGATCCGATTAGCTAAGTACGTTTAGGGTTTATAATTAAATTTGAAAAGCTGTGTTCTTCAGCAAATGATATTGCACCTATAATTATGGATTTTTTTCCCCAGGGATTTACCTTATGCAAAGTTCAGTTTAAGCAAGAAGTTACCTCTTCCGTATAAACATAAGATCTGCATGAGTCCAAAAGTGATTGGACATATTTCTGTGAATAAGTCTAGGGAGACAACTTCATTGCCTTAGATTTAGAATAGATTTCACTGATTTACTCTGATCTAACATAAAAATATAATGTTTATTATGCTAAACCTAAATCATGCAGGCAACACACATCTGTCTTACAGAACATCATCAACATGATGCAGCAATTCAACATCTTCACCAACATCATGGAATAATTTGCAAAACATTTTTTAAAATCTGACACTGCCTTGTGAATAAAATGAGTATTAACCAGCATTTGTGTACTGAGTGCATTTGTTCAGTGTTTCTGCTTGAACAAAACTATGCAGGGTTGAGAATCAGTTATGCAGGAGCAGGAGTTCTCAACTGATTTCAAAACTACAGAGGTCTCCTTTTCTTTCTTTAGGTAGAGTTTAAGATGCACTGGGTTCCATTTTGACCTTGCATGCTAGATTTAAATTGTAAATAATCAGATACATTTTTATGACTATTCTAATTAAATGTATGGCATAAAATTGATCACAAAGTGATTGCATTTAGTTTCGTATTGTTATTTAGTTGCAATGATTTTTCTGGTTCTGGTGTCTGTTCTGCGGTGATGATCAGTCAGGATTATTGTTGCCCTCCATTTTGGCTAACAGCAGCACCACATCCAAGCAAAACGTTAACAGGTCGTGGTAAAATACTGTTCTCTACTTCATAGCACTATGGGACAGAAATTCTAGTTGAAGAAAGAATGTACAGAGTTGTGATTCTGCTTTTCAAAGCACGTAATCCTGGAAAGAAAAGATTTAAATCTTTTTATTTGAGTATATTTTTACATGGCAGAAATATACTGGTGACATGATGGAAATAATAATAGTAATAAATTGAGAAATACTAGATTATGTGTAGCAACACATAATCTTGAGAATCTTGCCTTTATTTTCTTCATAAACGTTCTTTTGGGTGTTAATGTGGAGACCTATTTGCTGGTTATTGTGATGAGGGGACCTGCTCTCCCAGCTCACCTGAGGGGTTAGGGGTGATCCCATCATCCCCTCTTAAGGTGCAGTTAAGGGCAGGTGTGCCATGCTCCGGCCTTGGAGAGAAATCCTGCTTCTTGCCTTTTCTGTCCCCTAGACTCGTTATTCTATAAACGCCCTACTAAGATGTTGTAGCAAGATCAAGATGGATCATGTTGATATCAGAGGAGCCGAAAAGAAGTCGGTCTGTAAGGCTGGTTGACAAGGAAGAAGTCTCGTTATGGGCGTTCTCAGTCATCGCAAAGTTAGAGTCATAAAATGGGGGATGAGAGGAGAGTCAGACTTCAGGTATGTTAAAGATCAGTGAATATTAAAGACAAGTTAAGGACAAGAGCATTAATAACAGATCAGATTCAAGTTCTTGTATCAAGTGTATGGTCGACTGTATGGATCATTATCTTTTGTAGTGTAGGGCTTGGTGCTTGAGCAAGGAGGTAAGGAAAGGAAAAACACAGGGTCACTTTTTTGTGAGCAAACTGTCACTAAGTCCTTTGAATTCAGTGAACTTAAACCAATGTGAAATCAGATGCAACATGTAAATATTTCCTCCTGTGATGTGATCCTCGAACCCTGCCAAAAGAATCTGTCTGAATTTAATAGTGTGCAAGAATTTGACTGAATTGAATCATGGCATTGCTGGCGACTTCAGGAGAAGTCACTCATTTGTGGGGCAGGGACAACTGAGACCCTGAGGTGAAATCCTGTCTTGGAGACCAGGGGGACACCTGGCCAGATACTGCTTCTTGTCGGTTTTGTCAGAAATCAGAGGGCATGAGGTTCATCAGCTCACTAGTTTGTTATCGTCTTTCCGATTTGCTCAATTTATCTAGCCTAGACCTGGAAATTAATTTCTAGCTTGACCAAAATCATAGCTCCTGTGTACCTGGTAGAGAACTGCTGGTTCCCCACTAACTTGCATTTGTGGCGTTTGTAAGTTATGTGTCTAAAAATCTGTGGAATCTGATAAATACTTTAGAGCTGATTGTCCTCAGACAGACCCCAGTTTTACATCAGTTTGACTTTGTTGCCCTGCTTGGTGAAATTACTCCATATTTAAAGCAGAAGAACTGATATGAGAAGCTCAATGACTGTGTGGAAACTTGCTTAGAATTATTTTCCTGCTATATGTTTTTTCCTAGATTTTCAGAATTTTCAATACAGTTTTTCATACAGAAAAGAAGTATATATTCTAAATATTTTTCATATCATTATTTCTGGAGAAAAAAACCATTTTAAAGATATCATGAGCCTTGTGATTTGAGACTCATTTAATATCCAGCTTTATATAGCTCATCCTTAATTAGCAGCAAGTTCTGTTATGTTTGAGATCCAAGAGCAGTGTTTGAATTCAGTATATAGCTCATTAGCAGCAAGTTCTGTTATGTTTGAGATTTGAGATCCAATACAGTTTTTCATACAGAAAAGAAGTATATATTCTAAATATTTTTCATATCATTATTTCTGGAGAAAAAAACCATTTTAAAGATATCATGAGCCTTGTGATTTGAGACTCATTTAATATCCAGCTTTATATAGCTCATCCTTAATTAGCAGCAAGTTCTGTTATGTTTGAGATCCAAGAGCAGTGTTTGAATTCAGAGTTCGCAGAATGGGCTCTGTCATAAAATTTCTCCCTTTCATCATTAGTGGAATTGATTGATGCCTTTGCTTAGCAGAAAGATTGCCACATGAATACAAAGAGAGCACGTTTCTTGCTCTGCTTGAGATGCATCTCATCCCATTTTGCTTTTAAGCATATAGTTCAGAAGAATTTAAATGGTAGAGCCTTTACATCTGTCACCTTGGGCTGAGTACAGCAGAGGTATTCTCCTTATGTTTCTGAGGCAGATGACCCTCCCCTCACACAGCCGGGAACTTTCATATAGATCCAGTGTCAGAGTTTCCCTCCAACCTGGTGAGTTTTACTGGGTCAGAACCAGAAAGTCTGTGAAATAAATCACGCTGTAAAAGAAATCACTTGGAGGTACTGAGTGGTATATTAGTTTCAGTCTGAAAAGATTGACTTTGTTTTCTCCGGTTTCTGGCCAACAGTGGAAACCTCAGCTCAAACATTGTTACAGAGGAAGTTAAAGAATATAATTTCTAGATGGAACAAAAATGCCACTTTGTGAAGACAAAAAATCTGTTGCTGTGCACAGGGAGAGGAGGCGTTCTGGCAGGTGTGTGAGCTGGTGGCAGAGGATGGACCAGCCCCCTTCTATACTGTCTCGGTAACTCCATAGATGGTAGAGAAAAATATTAACAATAGCTGAACTTAAAGCTGGTTTGCTATTCTGCTGCCAATATGTCCTACTGTTGGACACACAAGTACTGAAATTATGCATTCTTGGTCCCGTGGTGTCTGGCTGGAACAATTGCAGCGCTTGTTCTGTGATCAGCACGTTGTTAGACAGCAGAGTCTTTTAATGCAGTCAGCTGAGCTGTATGTCCGCACTGTTCTTTATGCACTTTATTTTATAGTTGCGCATACAGAAGATGACTGAATCAATTAGCTCCTTGTCTTGCAAACAGGGCACAGCTTTCCAGAAGAGCTGCAAGGGTGTGTCTGAGAGTGAGACAAGCTGGAGATTTCTCTTGGGCAGTGCGTGGGCTGGTTTCAAGTTACTCCATATTTTATTGTCTCCTATTTGCTGAACCTTGGTTTCAAATGATTGTGCTCATTCTCTTTGCTTCTTAAAGGTGTAGGTTCTTCGAGCTCCCCCAGTCCAACACAAGGAAGTACATGTATGCTGTATCCTCCATAAAGCCAGCTAATGGTTTTCACCTGAGGGTGTGTACAGGGAGCCAAAAACACACGTTGTTACTGATACACAGTGCATAGATAGAGGGGTTAAGCAAGAAATAATCTATTGGCTGTGTATCTTGGATTAAAGGGCTTATCTTCACTGCATTATTCTTCAAAGAATAACTATATCATTACTATAATGAGTTATTTCTCTTATTTTTTTGTAATTAATAGGGGCCAATTTAGTAGGAAGTACTGCAGTGTTTTGCATTCCCATAGTTTTATCGTACTTGTCTTACACTGATAGCATACCTGTGTACTTTGGACCTGATGCTCTGTGGTGTGGAGCGCCCCCCATATTGTGTTAAATGTACATCGAGAAAAAGGTCATCTTGACAAACATATTGTGCAAATCAGACAAAGCTGCAGTGAGTTAGACATTGATAATAGATTAGCTGGGCCATCTCTGAAATAGGGAAATCCGCTTTGATAGTTTTTTTTATTTCATTTGGCTCAGCACCCTTGTTGTCCTGTGAAAAGGCTGAGAAAGAAGAAGTATCTCCTACTTCATCTGCAGCATCTAATGTAAAGCTTTAAAAGGGTTTGCAGTTTCTTGAAGTTCAAGTGCTCTTTATTATTTTGACCTGTATCAGTGAAGGCTGCAACTATTATTTAAAAAACAGCAGCTATAGAGGTGTTGCTAATAACTTTCTGTAGCAGTGAATTCACAGGTTGACCATATGCTGAGCGAGAGATCATTTCTCTGCTCTGGTGCTGAGAGTGCTCTGAGAACCTTTGAATGAAAGGCACTCCAGTCAGATGAACCATTTTTCCAATATTGTAATTATTGTTATCTTCACAATTAAAGAACAGCCAGCAAAGAACATTAAAAACAATATTTCTATCCCTGGCAATTGTGAAAGAGGAGCTTCACCTACCTCTTCACTTGTCTGTGCCCATGAGTTGTAGTCCAAACACTGAAGACAATACAAAGAATTCCTATACCAGCCAAACATAGAGAGAAATGTATTCATGTTGGAAGCATAGGTGCTTTCTTTAGGCATATGTGTTTCAAAACTGTGTTTTGTTGTGTTTCCTCTTTGTAATTAACCATCAGGGCTTTCTTTTTGTTTTCCTAATAAAAATTGCTTTAGTTTTATAACATGAAAAATGGTTCATGTTTTTGATCTATTTGAAATAATGGGCTTAAAGAGTTGAGTATGCATCATGGAAATAGCTTTCCGTGTCTTCACCTGTTTTTTCCCAGGTACAATAATGTCACTTGCCAGTTTTCTGCTTCCAAATCCCAGAGATTTGGCTGCGCTCTGTCTAAGGTATCATTTTAAGGGTATGTTTCCCTAACTCAAATTTAAGTGTATTATCCAAACCTCACCTGATTGTCAGGGTAGCTGGAGACTTCTTTTTGTAAAACAATAATAAGATGTAAGGGTGCATTTGAGATACCTTTGTGTTAAAACTAAAGAATATGATGCCAACTCTTTAGGTCCTGCTATAGGCATCTTTAAACCCAGCAGTGAGAAATGAAATCAGTTTGTAAGGTCACTTTTTTCTTTCTTGTTGAATTGGTAAAGGATCACTTAATGATCCTAATGTTCTTCCGTATGAAACAGAATAAATGTGAAGTTGTACCAAAGATGTCAAGCTGCATTCCTGGTGAGACTTTCCTAAAGCGATCAAGGTTTCTTCTGCTTCTTGCACTAATCATTAATAACTATGCTGTTGTCACAGCTCAAAAACTTTCCTATTGACACTTCAGTAATTTTTAAAGATCTTGAATGTTCGGCGTGTATTAAAGTAACCTTTTGCACTCTATTAAAATTTAAGAACTGCTAGATTTTTAGTGAATGCCCAAGCAACTGGATCATGAAAGCATTACCTTGTGCCAAGGGCATGATGCAGAGCACTGATTCCTTTTTAACAAATAATAAGAAGTTTGACTTTTCATTTACACATTCTGCCAATTGCTAACAAGTTTCCATCTTGTTCAAACACTGGATTGATCCTAAGAAATTGAAAATATTGATTTAACCCTCTGCCTGATTTGTGCTGTGGGCACCTGCTAGTACAGTCTTAGCACATTACAATTGCTTGGCCGTAATTCCTCAGGGGACCACTAATAACTACCACATTTGTCTTTTCATCTTCTGAAATTATGCTAGCAGTTGTCCAAGTCAATTGTGATTCATTTGATACTGCTCTCCTTCAAGACATATTGCAACCAAATAGACTTGCTCACCAGTAATATATCTGATGACATAGTTAGTTCTAGTTAATTGACAGAATGATTCAGGCTTTTATGGATGGCATTAATTGGTCCCTGGTGTCCATGCAATAATTGACCAGACAGTGTAGGCTACATTAGCTTCTCATCCAGTCAGAACAGTGGTAAGATGAGGTAAATGTGGTACAAATGATAAAATGGCTATATTTTAAATCAAACATTTATAAACTATAGAAGTGGGAGATTGTGGCATCAGGAGGGTCTGAATAATGGGAATACATAAATGTCCACATTTGAGGGTTGTGTTTTCTTTTTTTTTTCCCCCCACCCAATTAACACATGTGGTAAGTCACATTTAGAAGCCTTAATGGACTCTGTTTGAATCGTGGTTTAATGTGTAAAGCAAAGTAAATGGAAGGGCTGCTCGTGGTGTTTCAGCTTCTATGTGTTTATATGGTATAATTTTAAGCCTGGTGTTAAGCTTTAGAAGGAAGTTAAAGGTGGGACAGCCCCTTGCTTTTACAGTAGGTCCTTATTTTATTTTATTTTTCCCTCAAAGAAAAGGAGATGACTTTTGGAAGTATTTTGGCATATTCCAAACATATAAGAAATGCAGAGTCTATGCTTAAATAAAAAGTATAATTTGTTAGAAAAAGTGAGATAAACAAGAAAAGTGACGTTAATACAATACTAACTTGCTGCAGCCATTCTTGAAGAAGAATCATCCAGTGATTTATCACCTCCTACTTTTCTTGTTCTCTTTTTGTGTAAGAAAACCAGAAAGATAAGCAAGGAGTGCCTTCTGGGTGTGGCTGTCAAACTCTCAGGTTTAGAGAAATGTGACTGAAGAGAGTCATGGAATCATAGAATCACAGAATATCTTGAGTTGGAACGGACTCATAAGGATCATCGAGTCCAACTCCCTGCTCCCTGCAGGACTACCTAAAACTAAACCATGTGAGTCAAGGTAAATAACAGTACTGGTACCGTAGGGTTTTTGACTTTGGGCTGGTTCAGGGATATTTGTGTTGCAGGCCTATCACATGGTTTATGGTGTGCCTATCACCTGGGGCTGTGTTATAGGTGTAGATTTTTAGGTCATAGAGGAAGAAAATATTAAATATACATCCATTGGGGAAAAAAAAAAGAATTGGTGGAAGGTTCCTCCTCTCGGTGTGTTTTCTAGTGCATTGCCCAATTTAGTTTTTAGTGCCTCAACATGGGACATTCTTTGGAGCTTGTTTTAAACCCCGAAGGTATTTTTTTGCTTAATATTTAAACTTTGCTTTGTTAAGATCATCCCTCTGTGTATATTCTCACATATCACGTTAAAAAAACAAACAAACAACTCTTTCTGCTTCTCTTCTGTCTTTATGCAAGTCAGCTGTCTTCCTTCACGCTGCATACTGCAGCACTCTTGCCTGTGCCCGCGAAGCAGGCGCTGGCCCCCTGTGCTGCTCTCTCCACCTCCATTTATCAGCCCCTTTCACTCCCACCCGCAGTGGGTACGTCCTGCTGCACGCTTCTCCTGTGAGTGCAACGTAGTGCCGGCGCTGGCCCGCAAACCCCTCCACATTACAATACCCACAGTCCTCTAGATTACAGCCTTCTGAAGCATGAGAGAAGCACTTTTACTGTGATTTGTAGGAAATGAGTATGTCAATAACAGGTAGGTTGAGCTGCTTTGGGAATAGTCTCTACCTGTAAGACAGAGATTGCTGTATTAATAAAGAATGCCAGCTATCATCAGCTTTGATCACTTTATTCACTTGTTACACCCCTTTTCACTACCCTATCCCTTTTGCTTAAATCTTTCTAAATTGCAAAGTTGTCACAACATAGATCATGCATTCCTTCAGGGTCTAGCTCTTAGAAGGTATTGCCAAGAACAAACAATAAAAACAGTCATTGCCCCGGTTTAATTTTTATGAATTGTTGAATGTCCTGAGCTCCCACTGATTTCAGTCTGCTAGTGGGAATTGAGGGCATTCAGAGATTGCTGGGAGTCTCGGTCTTTACACCATGTACATGCTGATTGCAATGTCTCCACTTCGTTGTAACTTCTTCACAAATCAATCTTTCCAATCTACTAGTAATTTACTGCTCTTCCAGATGCCTTCAGCATGCTGGTATTTTTTTTGGAACTGAACCCTGCATTTGTGTTGCAGGTTGAGTGGGTTGATAAAGGAAAAATGGGAAAATCTTGACAAAAGTAAGTCTTCTGGAAATCTGTCCGTTTCTTGCGAAATCGGTCCATTTCTCTGTTCTTACAGACTGAACTACATTCGAATGAGACTGTTGCTAGATGAAGTGGTGTAGTTTCTTTGTTCCTGAAAAAAGTGTTGGGTGTTTATACTTGATACCTGTTCCTACATGGCTCAGTAGGTATTTCTGCCTTATTGGGTGTAAGCATATACCATCCTTTGGTTTAGTGTAATCTTCTTGGGAATACAAGAGGCATTATATTTCCATAGGTGACTTTAAGATTATGATCCTTCAAAATCCTGATTTTGTGCAAAAGGGTATTCTTTCTTGATAAAGAACCCTGCCCACTGGTTAGGTCAAATTTCATGTAATCTGTTATTGGATGTATTGGATTTTATGTTGTAGAAAGCAATGCTGAACTTTCGGGCCAATGATTTCTACTGAGCCCAGTATTGAACGCTAGATGGTTTTACCTCCCACATTTTAGGAAAAAGAAAAGACATTTATATGAAAGAAAACAGGATTTTTTGAAGTGTATTTTATTTTATGACAGCAATTTAAAAAACCCTGTATTTAAAATCAAACTCTTCATTGTATACGCACCTTAAGATGCCACTGACAACAACTTCAATGAAAGCTTTCAAATTCCAAGGAACAAGATTGACTTTAAGGGGGCTTAAGCACAGGGATTAAGTATGCCTAATTTATATAATTTGCACTGGTTTTAAGCTTCTCAAATTAGACTAAATTATAATAGTTAATATAACTTAGTGCAATTTACTCATTCCTAAAGCCAGATAAACATTTATTTAAAGTTATAAGGTTAACAGTTTTACTATCTCAATCTCTTCACTCATAAATATTTTGGCATTGTAAAATATTAATAATTTCTACTTAATCCTAAACTATTTTAAGCCCAAGTTTAGTAAGAGGTACGTATTAAGTATGTGAACCATCAGCTATATAAAAGACCAGATGTAGGAACTGGGATTGAATTTGTTGGTTTTGTCCGCCTATGTCTCCAGCATAAAGAACTTTATCCCAGGTTTCTGTTATCTTCTCTGCTCAAGCACAGCCACGAAACTACAAGTTTAGAAGAGAAAATCTTTTTGAAGAGGAAAACTACTTGATTCACTTTGGTCTCTGTTCTTTTCCTGTGATCTTTACTGCTTACTACAAGGATAGAGGATCTAGATGGCTGAGATGAGTTTCCTTCACCCACAGTTTGCAGTCATGTTCAAGTATCATAAGCAGCTGAGCTTTAAATTCAAATTTGAATACAACAGTGAAACAGGACTCTCTGTCTTGAACTTTTCTTTTGTCCACAGCTCCAAAGCAGTCCACAAATGTCTGCCTGTCAATTCTCCCCAGTCACTTCTGCAAATCCTTTGCTCAATGTTAACCGAACTGGAGAGAGAGGTGACACTCTTTAGGAAATGTCTTTTGAAGCTCCTTGAAAACAGGAAAGCAGGTAGATGGGAGAGAGACCCTACAAGCATCTTGCTGGGGAAAGGCTGAGCACAGCCCTCGGGAGGCAAGGCACCAGAATCCATGCAAAAGCTCATTGTTGGGACCCAGAACCATAGGAAACTGGGCCTTCTTGGTTCTGCTGCTCGTAGAAGTACTTGTTCAAACCTACTGTTGGCAGCAATGCAAGGACAACTCTTAATTTAAGATATAACACTGGCAGGATGGACTGTGGACAGGGGATAACAGTCGGCAACTCTTCAGCAAAGGCAGAGACTAAGAAAAGGCATTTTCAAGTGAGAGACCTTGATCCTGCCACAGCATGGTCCTGTGCCTTCCCTGTGCAGCGTGTGTACATGCACCACCAAGCGCCTGCCGGTGGACGTAGATGAGTCCGACTGCATTCTCTCTTATGCAAATACCTGGATATTTACACCTCTCTCTCAACAGGCAGGCAGGAGCTTTTGGGGGTCTTACTTGGGAAGGTACAGAAAGAAAACGGACTGAGATCTGATTTCTGTGGAGATTCACGTTCTCAGATGCACAAGTCAAAGTATTTCGAGTGCTCAGAGAATCGGCAAATAATTCAGGCATAAAAGTTCGTGAACTAATTTTTAGAGCTGCTGAGGCTGTTTAGCTCATATCCACCCTTGAAAGACCTTACTTATGCACATAGAAATGTCTGACATCTTCACTTTTTTTTTATCTGAAGAATAAAAAAGAGCCCTCTGTCCAGGTAAGAATGGGAAAAGATGCAAACAAAAGCCTGCCATAATGGCAGATGTTACAATAGAAAATAAATACTAGGACGCAAAGATCTGAGTTACTGAATTTTAAAAATATTTATAAATTGGCTTACATTTTAATTGAAGTCTTTAATTAATCTAGTGGAAACGAAAAGATGGAGACAACAGAGTGGTCATTTTAAAAGCACTGTAATGACACTTGTTTTCGATGTATTAACTTGGGTTTTTAACAAGACTGGAGTATCAAGCACGGACAGGTGCAGTAGGCATTCTGGAGGAGTTTCTTTACCTAGAAGTGAGTGCCATGAAGACTCAGGCAGTTCTGCTTCAATCATGATACTACAGCAAGGCAATGATTTGCCCTGTATAGATTTGAAAAGATGTTTATCCATATTGACTTGTCTTAAGTTTATGGAAATAATTGCGTTGGCTGTTTTCTGTTTCATCAAACGTGCACACTCTGCACCTTGAGTCTTCAGCTATTTGCATCGGTTAGTGTAGCAGAGATTCAGTTCTCTTCTGAAGTATTAATGTGGAGCATGAGAGTTTCTGAGGGACCATTTTTGTTACTCAGGTCTATGTTTCTTTCAGAAAATGCTATAGCATAGCTGCAAGCCAAGTGTCTGATGTGATCAAGAAAACATAGTTTCAGGTATTTGCTTTAATGCTTCTAAGAGTGTCCTTTTGATATCTGAGACTTATGTTGTATATACCCTCTTTGGGAGGACCGTAAGAAAGATTTGAAGACATGGAAACTGTTTCTTGAGATAATGGACAAAAGCTTATGTGATAAAACTGGCATATAATCATTTCAGTTGCCATTGGCATGGTGCTCATGCTTCATTCTGCTAAGTGTACCTCAGAAATGGGTGCCACTTTGTGTCCCTGGCCCTGTAGAAGTGGGGAAGTTCTCCAGCTGGAGTGAAGGATGCCAGCATGTCCCTGTTTCCTTAATAGACTTTCTGTTTCATTCTGAGTTTTGAGCAAAATGGTTTTTCTTGCTCCCACTCAAGATCTTATTGCTGGTGTGCTTCCAAATGTGAGACAGAAGGCACAGCTCTGCTTTGGACTCAACAACTCCCATTTAGTCTTCATCTTCAGCAAAAGGTTCAGGTTAACATCATTTAACAAAACAGCTGCTTTGAGACACTGGCTTTCACTGTAAATAAAAAATCAGTGGGGACTATATAGCATCAGCCTTCTGATGGTTCCACCTCTATCTTCTTTTCAGCACCATTGTGCTGTACCTTTGCATAAATTCTGTGTTTCCTTTTTTTAAAAACAAATCCAGTTGGGAACAAGAGTTCACTCCCTTGCGTAAGATTTTCTAGCTTTAATTCTCCTACCATTCTCCTAGTAAGAGTTGGAAAGGTCATTAATTGCAAGGCATTCTTTTGCACCCATTCCCACTTGAAAGCCTCACACCTGAGCATACAGCAGTCCCAGACAGCCATAAGAGAGATTGTTCTGCTTCAGGCTTGCTGAAGCTGTCCTGGAGGTGGTCTTTGCCTTTGAATGTCCTTCTGGCATGGGGTTGCCATCTCTGCGAACACACTGCTAGATATGAGGGTGGTCTCCTGCGCAGGAAGCTGTCCCTGCTGCTCACTGGTGTCCATACAGCAGGACAAGTCCCTCAGCTGTCTGCTGGTGTGGCAAGTTGTATTTACAGGTACAGGAGAAACTTGAACGTTTGTCCTTTTATCTTCTGTGTTCCTTTTAAATCTCTGTTTTCACATTCATAGCTGTTCTGAGAAATGTCGTGGCAGCAGTTCTTCCACTCCTTTGACTGACTTTCTCCAAGTGAAATGTTACTGTTTGGCAGAGCCAGGTTTTCTCACTGACAGGGTGCAGCGCGTAGTAGGGATGCAGCCCAAAGTATTACTGTTAACATCGGTATGATCAGTATTAGGCCCCTGGGGAGTGCTGCAGTACAGTCTCCCATCTGGCTTAAAAAGAAAAGAAAGGAAAAGAAAAAACCAAATCTCTTAAGTCCAGGCAAGGGGGCCACACATGTTTTAATGACAGATACTTTTTAAAGCTTGTTTGCGTTTGGGTGATAATGTACTTTAGTATAGTAGGGGAAATGAGAAACTTCACACGTGGCATCTGGAAATCCTTGTGGCTCACTACCCTCCTTGACAGCAATAATGTGGCTATAAATTTCTCTCAACAGAAAACATACAACTGCATCAGCCATACCAGAAACAACCTTTCATTTTCTTTTAAATGGATGTGTTGTTTTAAATCTCAGCTTTTTAATAGCTTCATATAAACATGTGTGAGCCTCTGAGGTAAGTAAGTATATTTTTACTTCTTGTTCTTATGTCATAGAATCATAGAATCATTTAAGTTGGAAAAGATCCTTAAGATCATCGAGTCCAAACATTAACCTAACACCACCAAGTCCACCAGTCCTCATGGAAAATCAGCCTATGGCTCAATTTAACATCTGGAGGGGTGAGTACTGATGTATTCATATGCATCTCACAAAAGATGAAAGGGATGTCACTCTTGCAAGCAGTCTTGATAAGTCTCTGCAGCACTAATTTAATCTCTTTGTGCATGTGTTATAGCTCTGCCTGGTGTCAGGTAGAATTTCTCTGGCCGACCCAATGACCATTTCTTTGTCTTTTAATAGCAAAAACCTTGTGTGCGCTAAAATGTTGATACTGGTGCGATTGCCAGGTTCAGGATGGATTTGCCAGTTGCCTCAGTGAAAGTGCCTTCATGACCAATACATATACTATAAAAAGATCAAAATATAGTAGAGTGCTTCGAGGTTTGTAAAACTAAGAAATGTGGTGCTAGGTGGACTTGACGGAAGTTTAGGTACAGTATAGTGCTCTGTATACTGCCTGTGTTTTAGCAAAGCACCAGATGGCTATTTCTGTGCTTGCATAGGCAGAAACCTGTGAATTAGGAAGGGGGATGCTGATCACACTGCTACTGATCTGAAGTACCCTTTTGCTAAGGGACTCATCTGAATTCATACCAGTGTCAGAACGTTGAAACCAACTATACAGTATTTAACACTTCAACACTTTTTTGATTTGTCGGTCTCAGCTGCGTACCTTTGAAGCTCAGGACCACTCCCTCACTCGATACTGCAGTTTTCCAAGTGTCAAGATGCGTCCATCCAGCCACTGGCCAAGTCAGAAGTAAGATGCAGGAGTCTTGTTCAGGGCTTTGCCCATTAGGAAATAGCACCTGCAAAAGAACCTTCCCGTGGTGTGTGACAGCCTGTGCGTTCATTAGGGTAGAGTCTGTACGGTATGGGCTGGGCAGAAGGGCAGTGATCTTTAAAGCTGAACCAATACGGGATGGAGGGTTATTCTGGAAACAACTGAGGAAGGGGAAGGATTGATATTACTTGTCCTTACTGTTGGGGCGGGGAGGGAAGAGAGAGAGAAGCGTGCGCATTGAAAGAGGGGAGAGAAAAAGTGCATAAAGAGCCATCGTTCAAAAGAAAAATGAAATAATTTTATGCGCCGGAGACTACAGGTTACCATATCAGCAGGTTAGACTAAACAGATGATAAAGTCACATGAACAAACTGGGAGCTTGGTAGGGGTAGAAATCTCTAAGCAGCATTAATAAATGTTGAATGCAATTCCAGATCCTTCTTTGCTGTGTGAGGCTGCCGTGCTCACAGCTTCTGCCGGTGCACCCGACGTCGGTCTAGTGATGTTAGCTGTGGGCACTGCGCTAGGACATGTCCCCCCCGTCCTTGTCCTAATGCCAGCCCTGGGCCCGCAGCCCCCAGCGAGGCATGTTAGAGCTGAGAAGCAAGGTCCTTCTGTTCCTTGTGAAATGTCCGTTGTTGCTGCCAGGACTAGAAGCCACTGGTGGCTGAGGCTGTTCAGTATGATAACCGTGATGGCATGGACGCTGGTGGAGGGGAGGCGCATCAGGTAGAAAGTGGGATTGATCTTTCATGCACCCTTTTCACCACGATTTTTGGAGAACTAACCTCTGTAACAGGCAAAAACTGTGAAGAGAGTATAGGGATTCAACAAGGAAACACAGCAGAGCTGCTGCTGGAAGCCCAGTCTCCTCTCCCAGTCCCACGTCAACAATACTTAGCCACAAAACCACCTGACTGCAAAGTTTCTCTCCTACTGCATCAGGCCTAAAGTAAGTGGGATTAAGAATTATGCTTGAAACTGTGTCTGCACTCCATTACTCATTTATTCAAAACAAACAAAGAAAATGTTTCCAAATGTACACTTTTTTTGATAAATGTTATGTAAAGTAAAGGCATGAGCTGGGAAGCAAAAGAAAGTAGTGATTTACTGTAGAAACAAATAACTAGTAAAAAGATTATCAATAACTGTAATTTTCTTTTGGTTCTCTGGCATGTCCTACCCCTTAAAAATTATTTTTAAAAGAGCCCTGCCATCATCCAAAGCAACAACTTTAAGTAAAATAATTTATAAAGAAAATTACAAATGTTAGGACTCTAATGCATTTGGTAGATACATGAAGCAAAATTTCCTTATGGTTCTCCAGGATAACCCTGCAAATTTTGAAAGGCACAAATGGGTGTTTTCAATTACAATGAAATCAGCAACACAGTATTTACACTGCTGGAGTTGCTGGAGGCCACAGAGCCTGGGGCAGAGGGGCAGAAGGAGTCAGGCAGGCATTTTTCACTCTGATGAATGAGTAGGTTACGAGGAATGCTTCCAAATTTCAACAAAATACATTACGGTGCGGTATTATTTGGTTACTCAGCTCTTCATTGCTGTCTCTTGTAGCTGAGCATCAAAATAAGCAGCGGTATCTTCCATTCTTCAACACCCTCTTGTGTTCTCATACCTGAGTTCAGGATGGCATTAAAGTTTCTTTTTCTCCCCTTGGGCTGGTGTCTTGGGGATCCTTCGGAAGTGCGGGGAATATCGTTCTTCTCCTCCACTTCAGCTCGAATGTCAGTGACCCAGATGGGATCAACAGGGAGGCAGGAATGGGCACCTGATCTGGACAGGTTCGTATCACACCTGGAAGTGTGGACAGGTTTAGGCTACAAAAAGAGTTAAAGAAGTCCTAATTTTAAGCATTTTTTGAGACCAGGTTTGCAAGAAATGACTTACCTTGTAGCTCCAGTATGTTGTGGGTCTGTCTTGTGGGTTCATAATTGGAGCAAAATATTTATTGTACTGTAGCTAGAATGACATTGTTAGCTATAAAATCTCCACAAAATGTTACTTTGTGCTTGGAAACCAAGGTTAGTGTTGGATGTATCCCAAGCTCTTTCATATGCCGGTCAAACGTTTCTCCACTTGGCCCATCTGCTGTCAGAAGCTGTCATCTAACACAAACTGAGTCCAAATACCCTGGACATAATGCAAATTTAAATACCTCTTTGCACCTGCTGTGAAAATAAAGCATCTTAACTGCATGGGACACAGACACCAAATAATTCATAAGCTAAATAAACAGTTTGTGCAAAGAGCTGCACAAAATGCCAGTGCAGGGTCTGTGGAGCTGAAAATGAAGGCAGCTCACAGGGTCCTCCCTCGCCTGCAGATGAACGCCCCCCTCCCCAGGAGCCATATGGTGGGACCCTGTACCTGGCTGCAGGCTCTGGCATTGACCTGTTTTAGACAGCCTCTGGATCTGGCCAGAACCCCCATCACTGACCGAGAGAAGTGACCTGCTCTCTTAAAATCTCATTATAGTAAATGCTGAGTTGAGAAATCATGTCACAGCTTTTCCTGTTTGTAATGTCATCAGTGGAAGAAATTTACCTCCTTAATGCCTCAGCTTTGCTCTCTATTAATGCTGCTATAGGGCATAGTGGAATATATCACCAGTCTGACTGCAGTCCACCGTTAAAACGGGCAGGGAGTTCAAAAACATATTTGGCAGTACACAGACGTGTTTTTAAAAATGTGCTGGATTTTCTGGAGGCTGCTTGCTGTCTGCAAATTGGATGTGTGAGCCTTACAAAGAGGGGGACCTCCATTACTTTTACAGCTCTTGTTTGACAGACAAATCTTGGTTGCTCTCGGCGGGAGTTAGGGGAGATGGTCCGTGGATGTTTCTGGAGTTTCTACATCTGTTTGCCTATTTGTGTGCGCTGACTTGTTCCTACAGATTTCTTTCAAAGTTATATTGTATAAACAATATAATGCTATTCTGTAAGGCGAGTCTTTCGTTATGTTACTTTGTGCAGCCATTTCTGAGTCTTTTAAGTACCATCACTGTGTGCAGTATGAATCTAGTCAAAAGAAACATGCAATATTTCAAGCATCTGCCTCTTACAGTTCTTGAGTCGCAGGCTTGTACTCAGAACCTCAGTGAAGCATCAATACACAATTTAGAGTAATTTTTTGGTCTTTTTGATCATCTCTCTCTGAACTCAAAACACTTTTTTGGGTATATGCAGCTTAGAAACATGTAAGCGTTAAGATATACATTCATTTAAAGCGGTTAGAACATTGTAGTTGTGTAATGTTTTAATATTAAACATGGCGGAGAAAAGGATACTGTTGTAGTGATAGTTAAAGTGGATTTCTTAAAGAATAAACAATAGAAAGCAAACCGGCATCCAAAATTTCTCCTCTGCAAATGAGTGTTACTTAAACAATCGTAATTCCTTTAAAAATGAACTTCATTTTGCCGAAGAGAACAAACAGAACTGAAGCCACCTACTGAGAAATTCTATTTTGCTAATTTTTATCTATTCTAATGCAAATAGTGGTTTTAATCCCCTTAACTCATCCATCATGCATGACAGGTCAGCCAGCCCATTGTCTGTGTATTTGAAGGATTCCTGTCCAAATCAGACTTTCTGTCAGTAGCGTTGGGTAAGAGTATTCTCCTTTCTGAACTGCTCATGTCGCTGAAAAATTGCAACTACCTTGGAAAACAACACAGCAATTACATATGCACGTGGAAGTCGCACGGGGTCTTTGCAGATAGGTTACTAAGAGTTCCTATCATAGCAGGGGAAGAAAAAAGAATGTCAGATTAAGGACATCTAGGGTTTTGTATAATCTACTAAACATCTGTAGCTGATCCAGAGAGATGGCAAAGGTCAAGTTTGGGGATTTTTTTTCCTGTGGGGATTTCTTTGTATATTCTGAAGCCTAAAGATTGCTGTTTGTTTTGAAATGCATTTTTGGTTGCAGTAAAATACAGTTTATAGTAAGTAGAAAATAATACAATTAAAAGGGAGCAAAAAATTTCCATGTATTTTTGTAACATTTAAATTTTAATTAAATGGGGCTTAGAGTAAATTATAAAACCTTCTTTTGTTGAGACAACTGACACTGACAAAATATTAATTAATGAATATTCAGAGAGATCTCTGGATCACTCGTCTCTCTCTCTGAAATATGTTCTGTCTGTGTTTTTAAAAACTCAGAAGAAGAAAATTAATAAACATTGCTTATGTGGAATATTTCCCAGAATGAAGAGCTGCCAGACAGAATCCAATGCATTGCAGTAGTGTCAATGAAGACTTTTGAACCAGATGTGTCTATGGGTCTTTTTTGTTGTTTTCTTTACAACTGAAGCTGGGATAAAAACCAAAAGGTTAAGACTTGACATGAGGAGAATATCTTTCCGTGCTACTATTAGGTCATTTCCCTTTTGCTGTATAAATTAAATTGTGGTATTGCTTCAATCTGGGATCATTTTATTGTTGTTGTTTTTAATACAATACACAAAAAGTTCTTTTCTTTGGAAGTATCATTATGATATAACTTCAATGAGTCATTGTAATTGTTCGCTCATTAGCATCCAAAGGGATTATTTTGGTTATTTTGTTTCTTGGATCTTTTCTTTTCCCTGTCCTCTTGGGCAACCCAGTTACAGTATACTTTGCAAGCAGTTAATTTGTGTATAATAATACTTAAGTGGCTTATTGTAATCTTGTGTATGTCTGCATACACACACACCACTCGGACAGCCCTTATAACCCATTTTAGGAACGCTGCGGTCTTCGTCTCCTCCCGCTCCTGTCCTGGGATTGCCACTTTTGTGCGTGGTCCCTACCTAAATTCAGAGCCAGAGCCTTGGCTCTTGACGGACTCGGTGCAGAGTTAAGCAGCAAGCTCCAGCAGGCCTAAGACACTTGGTTATTTTTTTTGCCCCCACCCCATTCCCTGGAGGACTGTGGGGACCTGCCTGCACCCTTGGCTGTGGGAGAGCTGGGCAGCCCTGGCCCTGCAGCAAGTGCCTGTGCAGAGAGATGGAAATCCTGTGCTTGATGCAGGTTTGAGGCTGATTATTTTCACTACAAAGCAAGTGAAAAGCAGCTCCCATTCTCTTCCACAGGGCCGGAGGAGTTATCTCCCGCCTTATATTCCCACTATTAAAGGCTGCCTAAACTGTGAGTCATCCCACAGATTTGCAGATTTGGGCTAGGGAATAGTAAATTCCCTAGATAGGGCCTCCCATCTTTACTTTAAGGCATTACATATACTGCTGCTTAAAGGGGAAAAAAAAGCAAAAAAAGTGGAGGGGGATCAAGGGAGTGTTTGCATTGGCTCACTTGGCAATTAAAAATACATAAGTGAAAGAATTGCCATGAACTTGCCCAAAGGGCTATAATAAATAACATCCCACATAACTAGTACATAAAGTGTGCTCTATAGTTTTGAATGAAATGACTCCGTTTGTTTTCAGTGTTGTTGGTCGGGGTTTTTTTCAGAATCTTAACAGTTGGAATACAAATAGGCTTATGTTTCTGTAATTGCGGTAAACATATTTTAAAAATCGTTGTTTGATCAACTGTAAATATTACCAGTTCAGAGGTTAAATGCTGTTGTTGAAGTCATTCAGGGAAATCCAGCAGAAGTGTAAATATGGCAGAAAAAGCTAAACAATATGGCAAAGGAATATTTGCTGACTTAAGAGTGCAGGATCAACACCAATATTTTTCCAGTGATGCTAAACCTCTTGTAACTGCTAAATTGGATTTGTAGTTGAATGAAGTATCAGCTGCTGTTGGACAAGCCCATAAAGGCCGGACGGCTGGCCTTTTGTAGGCAGGGCTTAAAGGACGATTGATATGTTTTAGCACTTTTGGGATTATTGTGATTAGGAGGAAGCCATTCTGAATGATAGAGAAAAGGGTGTAAAAACACAGTCCACAGCTGGTAAGCAGCATGTGTTTGCTATAAGGAGAGGTCATGACTAGTTGATCCTGCTGGTTCTGGCATTGATTGACAGTCAAGAAAACTTGATATTATGAAGCAGACCCTTCTTTTTTTCTCTCCCCCTTTTTTTTTTCTTAAAGAAATGATGCTTCTGTTGTGTAAAGCCAAAGCATTTTCAAAATCTGGAACACTCACCAGTTGCAAGCTAAATGTTCAGAGACACAGCTGCAAATCTGGAGTTGTTAAAATATCATCTAGAAATTAGTATTCAACCCATATCTGTGAGAACAGTAAATAGGAGTAACAGAATTAGCTCTGGTGTTTCTGTGTTTGCCTTTTTCATGTGTGTTAGTCTTAACTAAAACCCTCTTTGCCATATAGTAGAAAATTTATGCTAAGTATGTGGAAATTTCAAGTTTGCTGAACTTGTTAACTATTATGCCTCTGGTATATCTAAGATATTTAGCAAGGAATAGTATGTGTAAAAAATATTTTATCATCCAGAAAACAGTTTTATCATTTTATTTCTATTAAACACCTGTCCCAGACAACACGTAGGCTATTTCGTCTTATCTCCACTACCCACTTGGAAACATAGCGCTTCTTTTTTTTTTTCTTTTTTTCTTTTTTTTTTTCTTTGAGCAGCCATCCGAAAGCTCGCAAATGCACATTTAAATAGTTGGATCTCTGACTCTTTTTAGTGGGGCTGTACCTCTTTCAAAATTTGAGTTTAGCATACCACACAGGAAAGAACACAAGCTTGCCAACTCCCGCTGAGCGTTTTTTCAAGCCTGTGAAAAGAATGAATTATTCAGCAGTAAGCATGCTTACAGCTGGCCATTTGGGAGCTTTGATGTGCGAATCAGGCGGTTGCATGAATGCCCTTATTGTCATGTTATGTGTACACAGTGTGTGAATTATTGAAAATAGTGAGGCCTGAGCCTCATCTGGTAGAGATTACAGTGCAGGCATGCTGGGTGAAGGTCTGTAATTGAAAATCCCCAGATGCTGTTTATTTGGCCTATGTCACGTGGCCTTCTGCAGAAAGCTTGTCTGAACAAAATGCTGCCCGCCTGGGAAGCGCCGCCCAGCCCCCTCTGAAGCCCTCGCAAAACCCAGTGCGCGGACGACTTAAACACCTGCCCATAATATTTTTAAAAGCTTAAATTAGATTTGCCTATAACGTTTAAATAGAGGATGCCTTACTTAGGGGTTTAAACTGCTTAGCCAGTTGTTGACTTGCAGAGCTCTTTTATCTACAAGAGGCTTTTTGTTAGCTAATTTAGCTTTAAAGCGTCCTCAGAAGGCGGCACTGGCAAATTTTAGGCGAGCTCTCCCAAAGCCGGATATTCTGCCAGCAAATGAGCAGAAAAGCGCTGGGGTCGAGCGCCGTGGTGGAGCAGCTCTTCCTCTGCGGGCTGTGAGCCTGGCCATCCAAGGGCTCCATGTCCACCTTCTGATGGAGGATAACGTTCAAACCAGCCCATCCTCACTGACGATGTCTGCACACGGACCCCTGCAACACTGGGTGGGATCTGGATCCAGCCCATGCTCAGCAGCAAGACAAAGGGCTCAGTGCCGCTCACAGGGGCTCTCCCAGGAGAGCACTCGCCTGAGGTGCAGCAAGTTTGTCAGCAGGTTCCTCATCAAGCAAAATTCCCGCTAGCACTCCAAATTTGGCCCCAGGGCACATGTGCGGCACTTTGCGATCACCAGGCTGTCATAGCAGCTTCGAGCAGACGCGACCAGAAATGAAGTTTACCAAAACCAGCTGAAAAGCTTTGCCGTGGTGAAAATACGGCCGTGAACATGACTTGGGAGATGAAATGTTTGTGCAGGTCTGTCCCCAGGCTTTGCGCTAAGGATGTGAAATACCTATTTCAAGCCACAGTCTCGTAGAATTTGGAGAAATTCATAGTACGCCACTATCTGAAAAGAATAGGCTTTCCTACTTAGTCATTACTTGGATTATTTTGCTGACTATGAAAACTTTTTAAAATTAGCTGTTCTTTTTCAAATTGCTAACTGGTTTGATTTCCCACACTTGTCTATTTTTATCACATTCGGATGGTGCCTATTGCTGGGAGGGCGGAGGTTTAATTTGTGTCATTAATGTTCTAAATAAAGATGCCCGCCCGCCATGCGGCCGGCAGCTCCACAGCGACATGATGCACCAGCTCGCCGCCCCGCTGCCGGTGGGGACCGGGTTTGAGCAGTGATGCCTGTGGCCAGGACCGAGGGAAAGGGACCCAGCGTGGCTGGGGGCATGTTCACAGCTCATGTAGGTTCCAGTAGAGCTGCTTGTGGTGGCCTGGTGGCTCCTGCGCAGAGGTGGTGGTGCTGGTTTTGGCCCATGAAGGTGTTGCCGGTTATGTCTTCCTCACCCAGGGGGTGATTTTCACCTTTCAAGGCCTTGCCCATGCTGGGCAAGTGGGGCCAAACCCACCTCAGCACCAAGGGTGGCACCTGGGAGCCTCGTTGGGGACCTTTGTGGGGGCTGATGCTTTAGGCTGTTTTTGGAAATAATGTTAGTGGGGGAGGCTTCCCCACACAAGGGCCCTCTGTTAGAGCAACAACTGCCTCCCCTGGGGAGAGGCGGGTGGGAGCCTCCCCGCTTTGCAGCTGCTTCTACTTATTTTGAACAAGAAGAGCAGAAATGTCAGTCCTCCATGCTGCCTGTGAGGTGTCCGGGATCACCACACACTCCCTTGTTTAGGGTGATGCTTCTCAGGGATGGGGCAGTAGTTTGGGAAGGCGGAGGGAGCCTGTGTCCCGCTGGTTGGCAGGAGCAGGGCTGCCCTGGGGGCCCAGCCATTCCCCCAGAGGGGCCACAGTGAGGCTTTGACACCCCACAAAGCCTCACAGGTTTTCTAGCACCTGTACTGTTTTCTAGCTGAACCCCCTTTTTGCTTCCTGCCATGATTAAAAAAGATGTTCTCTTGTGTAAAATGCCTCTTCCTCAGCATCGGTCCACGGAGAATTATAGTTTGCAGTTGCACTGACAGTACAGAAGGACATGACAGATAAAGCCTGACTTTAAAAGGAAAAAAAAAAAACACACAAGAAGAAGCCTATATAAAATATTTGTTGTGGTCCTTTCCTGATCCTTTCAAGATCCTTGGAAAAAGATTCCTGTGCTGTGAAGATGTTTTAGCTGACTGGGCACCTCCCCATGCCTCTCTTTGATACCTGAACCAAAACATTCAAAGTAGGAGACTGTCAGAGCACATGACAAGAAGAAGGAGATGAACATTTACAGTTCATAAACCTGACCTCTTCTCTTCTGCCAGGCAATTTCCCAGATATATATGACAGGGAGCGTGAGGGAGGGTGTGTATGGAAAGTATTTCCACAGCTGAGCTCTTCTTAGAGAAAAACATCTATTTATTAATGAACATTTTTCACCCTGAGGTTTCTAATGGCCAATTAAAGTTCCTTGAGCCCCCTTTTGTTTCAGACTCTTCTCATTCCCTAGAACAGGAAAGGGTGTTTTTAGGATTATTCAGCCTTCCTTTCTTTAAAATCCTCTCTGGGCCCTGGTTGGTCAGGAGATAAGATCTTTTCTGTTAGTATCTGTCAGAGCTGGTAAAGAAGAGCACCAGTGTTTGGTAGATAACATAAAAGCTGTAAACTTCTAGTCGGGGACATCTCTCTTGTATATGTCAGGCAGTGCTTATGTTTGTGTTTATGGCTTTTTGGTAGTCCAAAAAAGAAGTTATGTCTTTTCAGATCATTGTGGCTGGGCAGAAGATACTTAGTGAGCCTCATGATGCTACAGTATCTTCTGCTCTGGCTAAACCTGGTGCATGTTTCTTTGCTGTGTTGAAAACATGGCTGTAAGGAAAACGTAAGGCTGTTGCCTTGGCCACTTTGTATGGTTCCTTCTAGAGTTCCTCCTCCCTGTAAGGTGGAAATTATTCCACCCTGTTGACTCTTCTTGAGCTAGGCTCCAGCTAGACTTCACCTTAAGGGGAAGCGATCACTTTGCAAAACCACAATCTTGTTAGTCATACCCCTGCCGGGCTAGATAGCAGTTAGAGAAACCCTTCCTTGATTCAAGCCGAAGCACTTCATGGATGGACTGGGGCTCAACTGGAGACAGCACTTGACTGGTATTTTGAATAATACAGTCTAGACTTTCAGTGCTTGGTGTTTTTTATAAAGCTGCTTTTCCTGTCAAGTGGCTGCCTGGGAATCTGAGCTTTCCTTTAAAAATAGTTTTTTAGCTCTCTTGACTGGGAAGAAAACTGTGAAACCATGAGAAGGTTTAACTCTTCCTTCCTCAGCTACGGCTGAGGGCTGCATAGGACTGCTGTAATGGGCAAGGGATGGCTGGAGTCACCTGTGTTGTGACCATGTATCTGAAACATCTTCAGTACAGATGGAGGGACAAGACGTGGCAACGCATCCTTTACATCACCTTATAGAGTCATTGACATTGCAGAGTCACCGGCTGCTGCTAAGGACAGCCTGACGATGCTTTTTGCACCAAAAAACTATTCTGGGTGCTTAATGTATTCACATACTTAAAGATATGCAAAGAAGATACTTTCTGGAGGGGTGACATTCCCCAATTAAATCAAAATGTGCATTTAGAAATATGAAAATGTTCATACCACCTATCATACC
Organism: Aptenodytes forsteri; assembly: GCF_000699145.1. Classification (NCBI taxonomy): domain Eukaryota; kingdom Metazoa; phylum Chordata; class Aves; order Sphenisciformes; family Spheniscidae; genus Aptenodytes; species Aptenodytes forsteri. The sequence continues at coordinate 8,583,193 of NW_008796218.1, forward strand.
AGTGGTTGCAGGAATACGGTGATCTCTGAATCTCACCGGATCGCAGAAGGTTGCTCTTGCAGGCTACCACCCCTTCAGGCTCCTCGTTGGCAAGTGGTGAAATGCATCTTCCTGTTTTTTCTTTTAATTTTTATGCACCTCTGCTGTCTGCTAGCCTAGTACTCGTTAAAGGGACACTGCAGAGGCATAAAACGTACCAAACAAGAAGGTTTTGGAAAACTCTTGTCCAAAGCACATTTAGTATGATTTGCCATAGTTGTATACCTTTTCCTCTCCCTTCTCATTGCCGTGGTGTCAGGCTCTCGACCTCTGTTGGTTCCTTTTCCCAGACCGTATGATGTTTTTCCACTGTAGAACTTTGCTATCTAATATTAATGAAGAGTAGAGCAGCTCCATTTCTGTCCATGCCCAACACCTGCAAGTGAATTTGCAGTCCTGTCACTGTGAGGTAGCTGCTGTTACAGCATAAGGACATAGGGGGACAGCCACCACTATGAAAACTAATTCTCCATATTTGAAGTGAACTGCTTGGATGATGAGAAATAACATGAGAACAGAGAGACACAGATTGAGCATTCCCTGGTTTCACCCCATGAACACAAAGGCTCTTGTTCACTGCAAATGGCAAGTACCTTGTGGGCACGACAGGCTGCAGAACTGCTGTCCAGCTAAAAGACAAGGTCTTTGCATGAAATTAGGTAACTAGCTGCTCCTTTTGCATACAGAAATCCCTCATTTGTGTGCGGAAATGTTGCTTGTTTGTGTAAGTGTTTGCTCACGCAAAATTTACCTCTTGAACTTTGTCCTGAAGAGACCTGCTGAAGAGTTACAAACCTCACATCGCCATTACAGTGGCACGTTGCGGGGAAACCTGGCACACAGTCCAGACCAAAACAAAAAGGGAATCGGAGAAAACACAGCTCTATTCTGAAGCATGTTGATATTTCATATTCTAGTACCCATTTAGCAAACAAGCCATGGAAGAGACAGGAGTCATGAGACATTTGATACAAAGGGTGTAAAAGAAGGCTTAGAGGGGAAGACAGAAGGAAAAGGGAAAATGAAGGTCCAGTTTGACTAATTGTGTTCAATCTTCCAGTCAACAAAATACCCTTCAGACATAGGCATGCTACTTCAAAACTTCTCCGTCTCTCCCCCACAACATCAAACTGAAAGAGTTTGAGTCCCTGACTGACAGAATAACTTTCTGCACTCCCCAGCTATGTATTCATCCACTTTAAAATAACTTGGTGGGTGACAAGTTATTTTCTTAATCTCCCTGTTTTCAGCTTGCTGCTAAATCAGTTTTCTCATTTTCTGCACAGGGGCTGCTTATCCCCTGTGCTGAATGCAGACACTCCTCCATAACTTAGGACTTGTTGAACAAGTATATTTAAGTTATTACAACTCATGGAGAAGTAACATAATATGCAGTGAAAATAAACGGGGCACCACGTAAAACTCTGTTATCTTCCATGTCAGCAATATTTAGAAAGGAAATTATTTGGAAAGAAAATGTTAGTTTGTATTAGGTAGCATAATGTGTGACTGAAGAAGAGTCAAATAGCCATTTTAGAAACTTGGAAATACTATACATTTCCAAGCGAAATAGAGCTCTAAATAACAAACCACCGTGTTGGTTGGCCCCACTGCAGCAGGAACTTGGGCACCACAGGGTGACCACTCTTGTACGTAAAGTTGAGAGTGTGATTGATAACCTGCTGAACTGGGACAGTGATTTCCGTCAGTGGAGGAGGCAGAGTGCTTCCTGGCAGGAAGGATAGATTTTGCTGTTCTCCTTGTAGAATTAAAACTTGGAGAAAAGCTGATGTGAAACCGTGACGTCTGGGTGATTGGCACTTCAGCTCGGGTGGCACATGACTTTCTCAAGAGCTGCTGCTCCTCCCAGCAGGGGTCCAGGTGGGCGCTGGGGGGGGGCGCAAACGCCACCCAGCACGGTCAGAAGCAAAACCAGAGGAGCCCAGACCTCGTGTCAGCCGCCGGGATGGGGGGTTCTCCAGTGAGAGATTATCCTGGGCACCACCGCTGACCAAGGAGGTGCCTCTCTGCCTGCAAACAGCTGCAGGACTTCAGTGGGAAAACACTGAACCCATAGCCCTCTGCACATAGTTCATGTGGAACATGAAATGTCTGTTAAGGAGAGAGAAGAGAAATACGGATGAACAATGAGAAATACTGATAAATAGTTTGCAAAGGAAAAGTGGAGTAGGTGTAAGAAAACATAAGCCTCATATGCATGGAACTCGTGTGTTTAAATGTGGTATTTTGATGGTGTTTATGGATATGATGCTGCTTGTCCCTTATAATGAATTTTTCTTTGTTTCAGGTAGGAATGAATTGATAGCCAGATACATCAAACTTAGAACAGGGAAGACACGGACCAGGAAGCAGGTAAAATAACCCAGTGGGGAAGTATGCATGTCAGTGAATGACAAAACATGGCATTTTTGGCTGCAGTGGCTGTCTGTGCTTCAGCTCTGATGAGATGATGTATTGACTTCACTGTTCAGATTAAATATATGCTATTTAGAAAATATTTATAACTTTTTTTTTATGTTGTGCATCATTTCAGTGGTGGTTTGAGGATGCATTTTTTATTAACCTATGTGTACATGAAGCTATTATCCCCTGTATTTGGGAAAAAAAAATTCAAAAGTTGAAGCAGAAGCATAAAGCATTGTGCCTTATTTCTCTATAAGGACAATTACAGAATATAATAATTATTTTGAGATGGTGAATAATGGAACTTTTAAAGTCCAGCCAATTCACCGATATAATAGAGGTTATGATCCTTGGATATGAGAGGTAAATAAATAAAAACTATCTAGCGGGACTGATCCTAATCATGCTCTCAGGTCACAGGCAGTACTTGCTACAGGATGAAAAAAATAATAAAAAAATTTGCCTAAGAGCCTTCAGGCTCCTGGTCTGTGACCATGGTAAGATTTCATTCATCAAAGAGTCAGAATAAACCTCTAACCAGCCTTAAGTCTTTTTCAGATGATTATCACATAACCATTAACTTATCTCATATGACTAAATCCTTTAATTTATAATATCCATGGTGATCAGCAGCCTCACAGAAGGCACACACTCTGTGTAGTTTATGCAGTGGTTACTAAACCCTTGCGCTGTTTCAAAATGCTTCACAAATCGCCGAGTCCCCTCGCTTTCTCTAACATCAAGTGCAAGATTCCACTTCTCCCCATCCACGTGCGTGACAAAGGGGAAGGCAGAGGCTTGTACACTTGCATGCTAAGCGTGTTTTGTAATGCAGGGAAAGGTGATGCTGAGTCAGCACACACAAAGATGGCCTGCTGCCAGCGCTCAGATTTAAAGCACTTTGGACTGGGTGGTATTTTGCCCTGGGTGGTGTCCTTTGTCAGTTAGGAAGAAAACGTACGTACAAGGGATGAAAAAAGACATGAGAAAGCACCATATGGAGAAGGAACAAACAAAAGATTGGCAAAGAAATCTGAAACAAAAGACAAAGTCCCAAGTTCTTCCCTGCTATGCCCATGCGAGCTCCAGTAGTCGGGGGTTACGCTGGGATCTTAAAATCCCATCAGGAGTCAAAATGCAGATCTTGGGGCTAGATCCTTGGCCAGCACGTGCTGGTAGAGCTGCGGTGAAACCAAGAGGGCTGTGATGGCTTACATATGGCGATGTTCTGCCTCCGTACTTGTACATCCCTCTATAGCGATTAATAAATCACTTTGAGTGTTTAGAAAAGTTTGATTGTCGTTACTTTTGAGTTTCAACTGAGCAATTAAATGTTACAATTGTGCTTCTTGTATAACCTTTAACACCACTAATATCCCACTGAAAGCAAAACAAATGAACGTGTGAAAACTTGGTCTATGTGTTTGACTACAAAATTGCTTAGTAAGCAATAGTATAACTCTGAATTACTGCAAACTGGGTCCTGAGCTGCTTTCTGAAGAAGTCTCTGAAGGTGGCCTTCAGGGGCTGTGCTCATTTATGCATTACTGTTTGCTTCCCTACTAAAAATACAGGCTTTTTGGTACTGTTGTCATGGAATAGTCTTACAGAGGGAGGAAATCAAGTTTTGTTTCTCCTTTTCTTTTGCTTTGTTCTTTCCCAGACAGGAATTGTAACTAACTTAGGAGAAATGTACAACACTTGATATGGTATGCCCCGGGTCAATTAAGAATAAGAGATTTCTCTTTAGTGGTTTTTACCATCGCTGCAGGTTTTAAACCTTCACACAGAGGGCTGTAGGATGCTGAGCACTACTGAGCAATGCTGGGCAGCATCATTAAACCCTCATCATCAATAGCATGGATTTCAGTACGTGCCTGAGTAAACAGGAATGTGAATCTGGGCCCAGACCCTTCACTGCACAAGCAACAACTTCTGACCCATAACTGGTCTAGTGCAGGACTGGGTTTACACAAATTTCTTACCAAAACGTAATGACGATGGGCCAAACCTGGACATTGCTCAAGCTGATGTCAACTTACTGGTCCCCACTTACATGAGTGTTTTGTGGGCAGACTTGATGCTGAGATTACCGAGGGAGCCAGCACAGATTCAGGGACCTATGTTGTACCAGTATGTTATCGTTTGTTCCAGAATTTAGAGCATTTCAGCAGGGTCAAAACGCAGCCTGAGGCTCCTCATTGGAGCTGCAGAACACAATAAATAATGGATAAAACTTCTCGGTGCCAAGTTATGTCTCGAGCCTAGTGGCAAATGGTCAGAGTGGGCATCTGCATCCCCGGCAGATGGGGTAGAAATCCTGTCGGCTCCCAGCGCGAGAGCGCAGGGCCCGGCCACGGATGGGATCGGTACCAAAGCACGTGGGCTGCGTCCAACTGCGAACTGTGTCTTCTATCTTGTAGCTGAATGCACAACCTGGTGGGTTACAATTTTTTTTTTTCTTTTTTTTTTTCCTTAATCAAGTCACTGCAGTGATGACCTGTATTGTTAAGCCTCGGTGCTAAGAGCTTGGTGTCTGGCTGGGAATGTGGTATCTTTAACAGCAGAGCTTACTGAAGATGCAAATAACTTCCTCCCCTCAGAAAAGTTATTTTTTTAAAAAGAAAAAAATAGACATTTTAAATTTGATTTGCTTTTTGTTTTTCTTTTGTTTGTTGTTTTTTTTTCCCCTATAAACCTGAACAATGTAGGTGTCTAGTCACATACAGGTCTTAGCAAGAAAGAAAGTTCGAGAAATTCAAGCCGCCATTAAGGTACGTTTGGCTTGCCCAGTTGTAGGGGGCTTTTCATCTCCATGGTTACAGGCTTTTCCTTTGTTTCCTCCCTTCCCCTACCCTGCAGGTGTCTAGTCACATTCAGGTTCTTGCCAGAAGGAAATCTCGTGATTTTCATTCCAAGCTGAAGGTATGCGCTTTTCTGCTTTTGGGCTTGTGGTTGCTATGCCTGTCCCTTCCTCCTCCCCGCGGTGATGGGCAAGCGCCTGGTGCTGCCGTGCCTGTAACCTTGTTTCCCTGCATGTGGTAGCTGTCTGCGTCTCTTTGTGTTTAATCTCTGGTTTCTGCACTAGCATCCACTTTAAAAACGTTATTTTAACACTGTCCAAATGCAAAGTGAACTACTCTTTGTAACAGCTCAGCACCTAAACCTGTTTTTAACCCGTTAGTCTTTTTTTATTTTTTTTAACAGTTGAGTGCTAAGAGTGTATTTAAATACACGGGGTTTTTATGCAGTTGTGTATAAGCTTTTTCTTTTTTGCTTTTTCCAGAGGGGTAATTGGGGTAATTGTTTTCCATTCCCAAATGTTTTTTGTCTGTGCTTTTGAAATGCTATCAAGAATACTTAAAATAGATCGTTTATTCCAAGTGCCAGAGAGCACAGCTTATCAAGATTGCTCTAACTATAAGGTGTTTCTAGAGTACAATCTAGTATCACCTCAAGTTACATACTATTTACAAGATTCCCTGAAATTTTATTTTTTAAAGTAAAATATTGACATTTAATCTTTGGAGAGCCTCAGAGTCCTGTTCAGGGAATATTAAGTACGTTTGCTTAATCTGACGTGATGAATTGTACATGTCCCTGTTTTCCCTGGTTTCCATAAAATATATTCTAAGGCTAAAAAGAAACTCTTGGAAATGCTTAATAGGGGTTTCTTGGATTGCTTGTTTTTTCAAGTTTTCCAGCGGAGATCTTGGGACCCTTTTTGTTTTGTTTTCACGTTACTTAAAAGTGGAAGAGGGGGTTTTGCAGTTTTTGCTGTTGATTTTTTTCTTTTTAATAAAAAGCGAAGGAACTTGTAAATCTTTTACTTCCCTCCTTTTTTCTTTTTGTCAATTTTTTTTTCCAGATGAGAACAAATCACGTTTTTGTTCTAGCTGAAAAGCAAAATGTTTCAGAAAGTAATTTCACAATACTAAGCGGTGAGCACTGCAGATGCTTACCACGATCCTGGAACTGCAGCGTATAAATAACAGCCTGGCTTTGTAACAGGCCTCCTTGACAGAAGCACTGGGTTTTTCGTCCGCAGTGGGCAGCATGCTGGCAAGCTTGTATGGCTGTTGGTGGCTGGCTTTTTAGCTGCACTGGCTGAGCAGTTGGGGTTCGTAAAGAACAACTAAGACAACTTAAACATACTGCTTTTTAACCGAGGGTGCAATAATACAGAGATATGTAGCATTTTAAGCTTAAATTGTCAATCCTTGATGCCTAAAATTAAGTATGTAAATAGGTGGCCTTACTTTCAGAGGTGCTCAGGGAGTTTTATAGGACTAGTGAGCGCTCAGGGTTACAAAAATCAGGAAGCCCACTTAGGTACCAAAATACAGGCCTAGGAGCCTAACAAAAATATTGGATTTACTGTTCTAAAATACTTCCCTTTCTGAATGCCCCAAATAGCTTAAAATATGAAGACACTTATAAAGCAAAAAATATTTTTAAGTACCGCACCTGCTGTCTGATTTTTATTGAAGCTTTCCAAAGAAGAAAGAAGCTAAACCCTAGTAATATTTGAGACCTCTAGCCTAGATGCCATTTGCAGTAAACAGACATCCAGAGGGATTTTTCATTTTAAGGAGTCACCTGAAGAAGAAAAGAACTGTTAGGGCAACAAAATATTTTGTAAGGGCTTCGGACCTTGCTGCCCCTTCCCACCTGTCAGTGGGTTGCAGCTCCCCCAGAGCTGAGTAGAAAGTGGGGGAGCCACCATTTTGGTGCAAGGAATTGATTGCTTCAGGAAGAGTCTCCCACCTCCACGCCCCCGATGCTCTGCAGGGGCATTTGCTTCGACTCTCTACAACTACACGGCGAGGACAGAGTGCACGCTGGTGACAGAGGTTTGCTGGCCTCTGCCCTTGCCACCCTCCAGGCATCACTGACGGCAAAAGCTGTCCCAGCCCTTCCCCAGCAGATCTTGCTGACCAGTGGGTCCTGGGCTGCTCCTCCTGCCCCTGCTCCAGGGTACTCACACTGCCCCCAGGATTTAGCTCCCCTGGAAGCGCTGACACAGTCCTGGTGACTCCTCCACGGCCCCCAGCCGGAGGGGTGCCCAGAAAGGGCAGAGGAGCCAGGCTCTCCCCATCTCCCTCCTCTTTTTCTTGCCTGCCATTCTTGGTCTCGGCAAATGAGATGCCATGGCACGACATCAGCCCTCTTGCACAGGCTTCTTCCAGAGAAGTTGCAGCCTCCCACAGACCTTTTTCTCCCCACATGGAAGAGATTAAACTTTGATGCAAGAAGGTGCCGTAAGGGAGCTGCCTTTATGAGGAAGAGAGCCCTTGCTTTTTCTGCTGGGGAGCTGCAATTACTCTCTAGAAGTGGGAGAAGCTGCTGGTTTTGGACCTGAGAAGGAACCTCGCTGCTCCAGATATTTTGTTAGCGCTACTGCCTGTTTTTCTTATTATTCCTGTATTGAACCATCCGTATGGTCCAGAGTCCTTTGAAAACTGCCTGAGAAGGATATCACTGATGTGAAAGTAAGACAAAGTGAATACATTTTGGCATCTATGGGCCATCTTGGGCCATTCCAACGGGAAGCCTGGACTTCCCCATCAACCTCCTCAGGAAGATGATGGGCTCTCATTCTCCTGGAGTGGGTGCTGCCCGCGTCTACCGGTGAAGGGGTGACCAAGAAGAAGATAGCCAAGGGAAGTACCGCTTCTGACCCAGGCCAGTCTCACCCTTTTAACAATGAGCTGGCGCTTGCAATTACTCTGTGAAACATGTGATTGCTGGCATCCAGGGAAGCAGTTATTACTTAAAAAAACCACATGCATCTGATGTTAAGATTCCTACCTACAGCATGAGGGGCAAGCACTCTGTGGATTAATGCAGAGATCCTTCATGCCAGTCCGTAGCTATGAGTTCAGTCAGCTCTGACCCAAGGCCATCTCCATCTCCTGTGTTTCTTCCTCTTGCCACCAGACATCCTGTCTGCGTGCCTCCCATGCGTACACGGGGCAGGGTATTGCAGAGAAGCTGGTCGTTCCCTGTGTGCCAGCACTCCTTTAGCTGAAATAATCACAGGCAGGCACTTGAGGATTGCAGGGGCACGGCATGGAGGCTTTTGTCCCCCAGCTGACATCCCTTGCCTAGTGGTCTTCTTCATAATGCCATTTCTTATCAATCTTTCGGGATGTGGCCGATCTGTCCCGTTGACCTCAGTTCCTGGTCTCTTACTTTGACGAAGGGTATAACATATATACTTGTTCCCCAAGTACCTGCTGAGTTTATTTTATACCAAGAGATCTTTCTGTCTCACCTTGGTCTGAATCCTGCTCATGGAGAGGAGAAGACTTGGGTGAATCTTCCTGTCTTTATCTTCTGCAAAAATCCAAATGGATGGAAGGATTTCAGAGTTATCTGCACCTGTGGCATTGGTTAGAGTATTACTGAAGCTTACCCAATAAATTGAAATCTCGCCTGCGTGCCATAAAGTCTGCTTGGTCCAGCAAAGTCCCTTTTCTTTGATGGTAAGTGCCTACAGTCGCTCTGGACAGATGGCTCCTTAGCCTGCAAGAAAGAGAAGTTTTGCGTGCAAATGCTATTGCTGCATTTCAAGATCACCACTAGAGCATGTCCCATCAGCCCTTCCAGGGATGTTGTACATTTTAATTCTTTTTACAGCAGAGGAATACTCCTATTTTGGAGATTTTAATCTTTATTTTCTGAGGTTATCAAAATCTTGTGAAGTTAGAGAAATTTCATCTCATGAAAATGGAAAAAGAGGCTGAGATAAAGCTGTCCTTGGAGACAGATCTGAAGGATGGCTCCTCTTCATGACATTTCCTCTCCTGCAGAGACTGGAGGAGGCAAAGCAGAATTTTTACGCTCTAACATTGTATTTCCGTGTCAAATACACCAGTCCATACACCATTTCCCACCTTTGCACTGACAGGGAGCCAAAGTCACCTCTGTCCATTCAGGAGAAAAGATGGATTGGAAGTTGTGCATAAATAGAGAGTAAAGATCCTCACAGCAGGACATACATCTATCTTAGACTTTCATTTCAGATATTTTTTCATAGTGCAAGATTAATTAGACTGAGACAAAAAGAAACATTAAAATGCCTACAGTTCACACATATTACATCTTTTAAAATCCATTGTTCTACATTCCACATTGAGGGATAAAAAGAAAATATTGTTGTCAATTATAAAATGCTAAAGATAGCTCTATACTTTTTAAATGAACAATGATAAAAGCCTTGAAAAATTCCCTTTGATGTGAATGGAGTCTTCAGCATTTTGAAATACAATAAGATGGATTAATTGCTACTCATTAGGCAGCAAGTTGGGACAGCTTTGAATGCGCATTCTCTTCTTGGCATTAGCTATTGCCTGGCTGAAATAGCCAGCTTTTGTATTTACTCCTGTCTTCTCTAATAATAAGCAAATTGGAGATCAGGGCTAGAAACACTGAAGTGCTCTCTATCTTTTGTCCAGAACAATCGTATATTTTCATGATTTGTTTATCTTTTTTGAGCTACAGCTAATTATTGCAAAGGTTATTTGAATCAATACGAGATCTGAGCAGAAATAACATCTGCAAAATTGCGTATTAGGAATCTATTTTATGTTAGTGTTACTGTAATATACATTTTGTGAGCAAATTGTTGTTTCTTCTCTTATGTCTTTTTTTTTTTCTCCTTACAAGAAAAGTTTTGTATTTTAAATATTGGTACAGGTTTTAGGGCTTCTTGAATTAATACTGTGTTCTGTTGTGCTTACTTTTCCTCATACTGTCTCAGATTTTTTTTCCCAAAGTCGTAGATAACATGGTATTCAAAGCCCCATTTATCATTCTAGGATAACAGTTTTTATTTTTTGCTGTAGAACTCATTTGAACTGATTGATTGAATTATTCTTCTGTTTATGTTGGATTAAAAGAAAGTCAAGCACAAATCCTTTTGTGCTTGTCATGTAGAATTCTTGTTTCATGTGGGCCTTTTATAGATATTAAGATTTATAATAGGATGATACTGGGGGATTATTATTATCTAATTTAACTATGTATTTTGCATTCCAAAACTAATGGGTGAAGAGTAAACCTCAAGGGCCTGATTCATTAAAAGTTATATAGTCTCCTTGCATTAGATTCTTAGCGCTTACGCCTTCCAAAAACAAAGTGTTTGCAACTGCAGCCAGAAACAGCCATGAGGCAGATCCTGATCTCCATTACAGTGATGACATTTCAGGGGTTTAGTGGAACTACTCCAGATTTCCACTGATTGTACTCTAAATCCACCTCGGTAACATTCATTACTAATTACGTACCACAGCACAGAAGACTTTTATAAGGGGAGGGGAAGGCAGCAGCCTAAGAGTGCAGTCTGTTACTTACTACAGTGTCATTCCTGGGCAGCAGCAATCCCATCAGAGCTCATAAATTAAGTAGGGTCAAGCCAGGTCAGGGCCAGATGGGACCTATCCAAGGAATACCTTAAGCTCCAGCAGGATTTAATGATTCAGTAGGAGATACTGTCCCCCCAAGCTTCTGCCGAACCTCAGCACGGGACTCTGCAGCACGCTGGGCCAAACTTTTATTTTACGTATCAGCGTAAACCTCATTGACCCAAAAGGATTTATTCCAGCTTTACACAGCAGCACAAGTGAGAGCAAAACCAAACCTTTTCTGTCTTGGACAAGATAGGAAATCAAAGTCTTAACTATTTGTGGTCATTAAAAATCTCACAACGTTCCTGTTTAGAGTAGGGGTGTTAACCCATTTGTCCTGGCCAAACTCCAACCTGGGTAATTACTGTAATCTGCCTGTTTAAATTACCCCTGCTGTTTTAATTGGATATATTACTTCTCTTGCTGCCTAAACTGTGATGTAATACCATTGTGTGTTATTAATCAGTTACCAAGTTTCATCCCAGAAGCGGCCACGTTGCAGCGATAGGTAGAAAGACTCATTCCCTCCTGGTTACGAGCGCTCTCCATTACGGTGTAAAAAAACCCCAACATTTTTTTTTAAGTGGCAGACAAGCTAATACTTCAATTTAAATAAACAGCTTTAAAATGTGGTTTGCCCATTTGTTTTTGAAGACTATGAAGTCTGCCTGATTATACAAGCACAAGCCACCACCTTGCAGCTCTCCAAAAAGTTCCTGGAGCGGAAGGTGCTTTTTTGCCAATGGAAGTCAGGACCTCTTATGTATTTGTATTTGATTTTGAATTTGATTTCTTTAACGTTTGAATGTGAAGTTACAGTTACTTTCAGAAAACTGATCTTCCAACTATGCAGAGGTTCCTAAGCCTACAAAAGGTGAAACTTCCCGTTGATGTGTGTTGGCCTGAGTCAGTTGATGTCCAGTGGAGCTGGCAGATTTGTCACCATTGGGAAACTTTGTAGGAGTCATTGAAACTCCACAAAACTAGCCCTATTGCAAGGGCTGTATTTCTGAGCTGTCATGCTATATATTTTTGCTTTTTCTCCTTCCTCCTGAAAATGTAATAAGTCAAAGAGGATGAGATGAATGGCCACCACAAAACGTAGAACACTCTGGGGTGAAAAGCAGCAATTGGCAAGAAGGAAGGCACATCCCTTCTCATGTCATGAAAGAAAAGATGTTTTTTCCTTCCAAAAATCCCTGTCACTGTTCCTAAAATTAAGGATCATCAGACTCACTGCTAGTGGCGGCTAAGAGCTCCACAGGACAGTCTAAGTGTTCCTCCTTCTGTGAATGGAAGATCTTGAAGGAAGTGTAAATTTTCGAAAATTTTGCTTTAGTTCATCTGTTATGGTGGGATTTACCTGCCGTAACTGTTGCCGTGTAGAAGTTGGGTGTCCAGGCTCCTATTCTAGTCCTTGGACAGTGATAACATTACAGAAAGTAATGCACTCCAGTTGGTTTTGATGCCTGGTAAGGAAGAAATACAATAGCAGGAGGTTAGCTGTCTGCCTTAGACTGGAGACTTTAGATGGCTAAAGTGAGGTGAGATGAACTATGTCATAGATATATAATTTGCCCTGGGCTCATGCAACTCTCAGATACGGACTTTTATATCCCTAACAAAGCTTTTACTTTTAAATTCTCCTTTAGTTTAGATCCACTAATAGTAAGGCCATTATAGCAGCAAAACAGTATGAGTTTGGGAACTTGGCAGGAGCACAGGCACTGGCTACACCTTCATGTGGTGGCACTGGCGTGGCTGGTTGCAGCCAGGAGGCAGTGCAGGAGAGGAGGCTGTAGTGCCGCAGCAAGTTCTGGAGAATAACAAGGTAGTCACAAAAGCAGCGCTCACGTAATTTTGGAGGTTACTACGACCCAGAGGCACATATGTCTCTTGAATGATGCATTTCACACAAAGGATATCAATCCCCTGTATGTTTCTTTTTGTTATGATTCAGATGACTGTGGGTGACACTTGCATGGTTTGGCATCTCCAAGCCAGTTCACCTAACAAAAACAGTGGGGAAAAGGAACAGAAAAGTCTGGTGGGGCTAGCATCTCCATATTGCTTAAGGATATCTCCTCATTTTCATGTTTTCATGATGGAGGGTCCTTCTTACTGTGCAGGAGGCAAGAGGGGTCAGCTTTCTGGAGAGCTGCATGAATCTCAGGATACTGCCACCTCTTGACAACCCACCAAAGCATTTTTTAGCACAGTGGTCTGCAGACATCCAAAGGCAGCCAGTAAAATATGCCACGCACAAACCTCTTGTGCACACCCTCCTACCCTGGGGCAGGCAGAGGTGAGTGCCAATAGCCATCAGAGCCAGAGCTGACTTCCAGCTCTTACCCAGTGAATTGGTCATGGTTATATGGGAAAGCTACAAGTTGGAGAAACGGCTACGTTTTGTTCACGCACTGATGGATAGCATGTCCCCCTGCCTCCAGAAGCTGTTCTGTAGATGCACTGTCAGCTGCGGCAAGGTGGTCCTGAGGCTTGGACAGGTCAGAAAGCAGTGTCCAGTGCTGCTGTGCGGGCGGCAGTGCAGGTGAGTCTGCAGGTGTTAATGCCGCTGCTGGCAGCACTACAGTGGATTGCACTTCAGGCTCACATCCTGCCAGATGCAGAGGGGGGACGCTGCTAGAGCAGCTACTCCCCTGCTCCACCTGCCGCTCTCCCGGGCTTCATGCCACAGAGGCACCCGCCGGGGCTCCTTGTACCACTCAGGGAAACAAGCTCAGCAACAATCCCCTTCATTCAGTATCTGCAGCTTTCACACAGAGAGGCAGGGGTTATTTCCCCCCAGTGTTTTGTTAGTTTTTTATCCTTTTTTTTTTCCTTTTAATGAATCAGTCCCTAGGTGAAAATAATGCATTTGTTTAAACCTGATATTTAATGCTGAGCAAACTGCTCTTCCTTTGTCTCTTACTATTTTGTTCATATTTTGCTAAGAATCTGCTATTCTACACAAGCATTTTAATAAACTGTTTGTTGTTGTATCCAGGTAACAAGCATGGTAAGTATTTTAACTAAACCAAGTATTATGTACCTTAGCTGTGCTTGGCAGAATTTTTGGCTAGCTTTTCCTGTACTTTCAGCCTGTGCTGTTTCTAAAGAAGCTATTCAAACGAAGAAACTGCTCACCTATAGTACTACTACATACAAGCTTTAGAGGGAGCATATGTGCAAAGTCATATATCATATATAAGAGCATGCATCTCTTGCCAGCATGCTTGCTACTTTGCTTGTAAAATAAAACCAGAAAAAAAACCAAAAAAACCCTTGCTTAATACTGCTTGTGTTCCTTCATTCTAAGTCACGAACCTAAATATTAGCACTTATTAATACAGTACTTCTGGATGAGGAACCCCACTTTACCAGATAGTAACAGTCTGTTGTTTACTTATTTTACCTGACCTAAGATATCCACTTAGTTAACTCTGTTGCATTAAGAGGCTTTCCTTTTCTATTCTGTGATCATATGTGATTGGCAGTGACTAGGACTCCAAGTGCTGCTCTAATACAAATAATTGATAACAACCCATCTTTTCCTAAATTTGTTCCTGTATGCTTGAAAACAGCAGAAATTTTATGGCTGATTGTTTTCTTTGGGAACACTGTAAATCAGTAAAATACCACAATTGGAAGTTTAAAATGTTATTTACATTTTTGTTATCTAACTTAAAATACTTGTCATAAAACAGAATCCCAAATATTTCTAAACCTGTAAGCATGAAGAAAAATCTGTCATTGTTTGTGAGTCAGTCGCAGTTCTGTGTTCTCATTTTACAGTGTAATATGAAAGGCAAACTTCTCTTAGATCTAAATGATAGAGCTCAAATCTCAGTGCTCCCTGTCCTGCAGGCAGAGCCTTAGCAGCAGACCGTGTTTAGTTCAGCCTGATTTAAAATCAGCAGAATTTGCCCAGATAAACAAGTGGGCAGTAGTTTGCTCTCCCAGAGCTTCCTGCGTGTTGGCAGAGCAGGCTGTGAGAATTCAGGTCTACCATGCATGTCTGAGAGGAGGTTTTGCCTTGAGGTAGTTTGAGTGTTAGCCTCCGTGCTGTATTTTTTTTTTTTTTTCTTGCATGGTTTGCTATTTTTGCATTTTCTGTGTGGCTTTTTAAGTTTTTAGTTATGTGCTTGTAGCTGCAGTTATTTAACATCATTTGTTGTGCCAAATGTTTTAAGACTCCATGTAATTGTCATATTAAAGGATCAGACAGCAAAGGACAAAGCACTCCAGCACATGGCAGCAATGTCATCAGCTCAGATAGTCTCAGCTACTGCTATTCACAACAAGCTGGGCCTGCCAGGAATTCCCCGTCCTACATTTCCTGGGGCACCTGGGGTAAGTTGTTAGCCGAGTCCCAAAAAATCCCTGTATTCTCTAACAATGATCAGTAGAAAACTAAGGCTGAATGAATGGATTAATGCTTTCACTTGTGTTTGCAAAAGGAATCATGCTTGTTCAGAAATATCCAAAATCTTTCAACAAAGAAAACAATTGTGGGTCTGTTTGTTTGTTTTTCCTCTTTCAGTTTTGGCCGGGCATGATTCAAACGGGGCAGCCTGGATCCTCACAAGAGTAAGTCTGAAAACTAAAATATGCTTCTACATGCAGTGTGGGGCTGGCTTGTGCACTTTGCTGCCAGAGGATATCAATGAGGCAAGAAGTTGCAAATTTTTCTAAAAAGCAGGAAAAGATAGTTGTAGCGAAAGGAAGAGCCTTTACAGTGATGTGAACTCACATTCAAAAAGTTATAAGGGATCGCAGACCTCAAAGCTGAAGCTGAATACCTAATGGGCACACTCCTTTTTCTCCCATTGCATGGTGAGATGCAATGATAATGCCAGGGAAGCAGCTGGTAAGGTTTTGCCTGTGAATAAGTTTCCAACACAAATACTTCCATCCTCTTTTAAATATATGAGCGATACTGGAGGCAGGGGTGACGTATTTTCCTGCAGGGCAGGAGATGACTGCATTGAGGCCCATTAGTGGTCAGTGGGTTTACTGCCCTTCGGCACCATGGTAGCAACAGCACCATATGGAGAAGGAAGCCTTTGCTCCTCTGTCAGGTGCGACGTTTTCAGCCCTGCGGTGGTCTCTGGAGCAGTGTTTCCCAGCCTTATTTTTCAGCTTCTCCCCACCTTATTCTCTTGAGGTCCATGGGAGTCTCTGTGCCCCTGTAGTCCAGTGTCCTCTGGATTTACTGGGAATCAAAGCAATCACCATCCATGTCTGCTGCGACACTTACAACGGGTAGGTCAGGTTTCCTGCTGGGTGACTGAGCGCAGATGAGCTCCTCGCTTTAAGATGTTGGGTGTCATTCGCATCCCCCTCTCTCTCCATTACCTCTTTACTGTCTGTCTGTTAAATATGCTATGCAAGGAAGAGATATGTTTGTGGGTAAAGATTATTAACCATGTATTTTGTTATACTATGTGACTCTAATGGAATTTGCTGTGGATGACATGGTGTATGATTTTTGTGTAACTCTCTATTCCAGCGTAAAGCCATTCGTTCAGCAGGCCTATCCTATACAGCCATCAGTCACAGCTCCCATTTCAGGTAATTCTTCCATTTATACTCTCCTTTAAAAAGGCTTGAATTGAGTACTGAATGTGATGTAGTAATTCCTGAGATGGACAGAGCCACTACTCCATATCTAACGTTCCCTGTAGCCAAACCAAACACCAGTCCCAATGTCCTATTACTTGATTATATATCAGGGAAAATCATTGGGCTTGGGGTTTTTTGGGGTTTTTTTTACATTTTAGGTAGGAAGCACTAATACATATGCAAGGAGTTGTGATATGTGATCTCCAGTCAGCATTCCATGTTGTAGGAAAACGCTTTGTAAAAAGTGAGTAATAGGATGCATGTTTCTTTTTTAATAGCTAAATCTCGCTTCCATCTGTAACAAGAATATGCCTTATTTTATTTTAAACTGAGGCTAAAAACTCTTCCAAAACCATATACGTTTAGCCTTAAGTATAAAACATCTCTGTGTATCTGGTTGTTGATAACTCTTCCCCTCCTGAAGGTCCTGCTCTGCCTGGTACCACTTTGATAAGTACCTAATGTTTACTCTGACTTCCATTGCTCAAATTGATCAAGCCCTTCCCATGGCTACTTCCCTACTCCTTTTCCCAAGTTGGTTTCATGGCTAATTTCAGGAAGGATCATTATTTCTTTGCAGATGATAACTAACTTTACGTCTCCCTTGCCAAGTGACACCATGCTTCTGACTCTGTTTGAACTGCAGTTTTCTGACTCGTATCCAGTTTTTTATGATTTTCTAACTTGCTGCTATTTAATGCTTAAAACTAAGGCTATCTTTCTGCATCCCTGATTATTTCCTTTTTCTTGATATTCCTAATTTATAACATTATTTTCTAAGGCAGACATTTTGAATCGTCTTCTTTTATTCTTCTGTTTTCTCTCAGAATAGGATTATTAGTATTTCTAAATCAGTCAAAACTCATGCATGAGTTTTTGCTTCATTAGAATTCCTGCTCATGTCTAACCAGTCACGTTTGTAATTCTCTATTTCATACAAGCCTCACACCTTCATTGCCTAAATTTGAGGGTTGGAGTCAGGTACCATACTCCCATTACGGGATGTGGACACACGCTACCTGTGACCTCTCCCTGGTTCTCAACCTAGGTCAGGATTATCTTTGTTTTCTAACCTTTGGTGCCTCTTCCCTGCCTTTCTTGTGCCTGCGTCTCTCCCAAGATCAGTTTTTCCTTCAAGCTGCTGCCTTTCCCTTCTTCCTTTACTGTTTTGTTTCCTTCTCATCTAATTTTCCACGATGAGGAGCAAGAGATAGCATTTATTCTTTCTCTTGAGGTGAATTAGAGATGGTGGTTAACATCCCTTCTCTCTCTAGATCATGTCATTCCCTCTTTATTATCAATTTAAAACCTTTTTCTTTTTAGGGTATGATTCAGCTCTCTACAGTAATTATTTATTATTATCTGTAATATAATGCTGCCTAAAAGCTCCAAAAGAAGTCAAAGACCCAATGTGTAAATACATAGTAAGAGACAGTCCCTGCCTTGGAAATCTTATACTTTAAACAGGAGAGGGGAATTGAGAGTGGCAGAAGAAATAGGCAAAAAGAGAGGTGATTTACTTGTAACATGTGGCACATTAGGAGCCAGAAATGGAGGCCAGTCCTCTTGACTCCCAAGGCAGTAATATCTCCTGTGAGTCTTGCTGCCAGTTTCCGAGGAAGGGTCAACTGTAAGTCTACATGAAGTCTCTATAAATCTCTATAATTTAGTATATAATTTAAAAAAAAAATCTACAGTGAGTTACAGCCCCAAGGAAACAAAGAAGTAGATCCTTCATTTGCACCATTATTAGCTTGCTGGGTTGGGAACCTTTTTCTGTATATTTTTCTGTGTTTTTCCAATTTTAACTCATTCTGAATTCATTATTTGCTGAAATTAATATAAACATCCAAGGGCTACATGCATAATTCCCAATTATATTTAATTCAGAAAATATAAACTGAGGAATTATCAACTTCTTCATGAAAATGGTTCCCTTTATTTTAGGATTTGAGCCTACGTCAGCTCCAGCTCCCTCGGTCCCTGCATGGCAGGGCCGGTCGATTGGTACGACCAAGCTCAGGCTGGTGGAGTTTTCGGCTTTCCTTGAACAGCAGAGGGATCCCGAATCAGTAAGTGTTGCCCTCGTGTCCACTAATCTTCAGCTTTTCTCTGTTGTTCTCCGCCCTCTGAGGATGCTTTTCAGGGTTAAGCCTGATGGAATACACCTGGTGTTTCTGCATTCGCTACTGGTCAGTGTAATATTCGTTTCACTGTAGTACTGTATTTTCCTTTCTTGCCCTTTTTTTCCCCATTTGCAGAAGTGAGAGGCCTCTCTGAAAGCAGGTTCGGTATGGCACCTGTCTCACTGTTGACCTAGTTTAGCAGTTGTACCAAAGCGGTTCGGTATGGCACCTGTCTCGCTGTTGACCTAGTTTAGCAGTTGTACCAAAGTGCATCGTGTTTTTGGCAATAATTCAGTACTTAAACTTTAACTTAAAGCCTAATCTATTTCCTAACAGAAACAAAATTAAGGACTTGCATAGAAACTATGCATATTATTTTAAATATCTGACATTTGGGATAGCCTCCGAGTATCAAGATTGTCCCTTTTGCTTCCAGCCTCCCAAGCATGTGCCATTTTACTGTATCACTTTTTTTTTTTAATTGAGGTTACCTATCTAAATGTCCAATCATTCAGTCTTCCTTGATCTTTAATTGTGTCTTAGGGTCCAATCCAAGGTTTGGATTTTTTCTGGATGTTTTTTTAGGAAGGTTTTGGTTTTGTTTTGATTTTTAGTCTGCATACTATACCTGCAAGGGTAGTTTATGAAGTTGGCTGCAATGCTTCATTTACTCCAGTTAGCCTTGAACCTTGATACTAATCATCATATATTTACCATGAACATTTGTTAGTAGCCTAGCACTGTTTCTACTGCATCGCAAATAAATCAAAAGAGCTTCTTTCAGCTTGAACCTGAGAATTTTTACTGAGATAATTTCTGAAAAGCAAATACTGTCATGAATGGGTGATATAGACGGGCCATTATTGTTCAGATTCTTGGTAAAATACAATAGCTTGGAGCAGAGAGAAGCTATCACTTGCTCTTTATAATTCAACACTGGAAACCATAGCATTTATGGGCTCCAGCCAGGGGTGTTATCCAGGGAGTGTTTACCCTGCATAATGGAGAGTGGAGACATAGCCCAGAAACCTTACAACAGAGGAATGCTCCTGGTGGAGAAACATCCCAATGAAAATATACCATATCTCAGCTATTCATACACTAAATATGTGGCAGTGTGTTGGTTTGCTAAATGTCACGTTTTGCCAGGTTGAATTAACTTTGAGGGAGGAAATGTTTGGTAGCAGGTACAGTTGTCTCAGCACTTACCTGACTGTTAGATACTGAAGGGTTTCCCTGGGATCCCTCTGCCTTCCCGTGGCCCTGACTCCCACGCTTTCCTGGCAGTCCTGGCTCTGGTGGGCTAAAGCTTCATCTTGGTGTCCTCCAGACTAATCCGCAGCTGGAACACCTTCTCCATCCCCAGCCCCGAGTACATCCAGATGGTGGTTTGTATTTCCGATGCAGAAACACAACATCCAGGTTTTCTCATCAGGCAGCCTTATCGATACGCAGCTTTTGGAGTCCTTGGCTCGCTGACCCCATGTAACGTGTCCTGCTGATTTATGGGCTCTGCCATATCCAGATTACTGCACACCAGGATGTTATGTGTGTGCCTCGAGGTTATCGGGAAAACAGGACGTGGCCATGTAATGCTCAGTGTTACTGTGCTGTATGTGAATGAAATGGCATTTCAGTGTATTTTGATTTACTGTTTTGTCGGTATACCACCTAATAATCCTTTTTCCATAGGTTCTTATAATGCAAAACTATTTGCAAAACCCATGGGCTTATATGGCGTAGAGCCTCTGTGTATCTGTGTGGCTTTACGTAAAAGAGAGTGAACGAGAGTTCAGCAACTAAGTAACTTTTATGTCTTTCCCTCTAAGAAAAATCTCCCTCAAACCAAGTACACTCTTAACAGATAACATGTGGTTGCCGGTCACGCCGCTGGTGTCTGTGACATGAAACCAGCTGGGTGACGTGAATGTATTTGCAACATGACTGACAGACCGAAAATGAGGAGAAGATGCTGCTTTGGCAGGGGAAGGAGCCGCGGGTCCCGCTCCACTGCGGTGGCGCGGCTCAGAGCTGGCTGTACTTATGCACAGTGTGTGGGCCAGCGGCTTGGGGACGTGTTGGGGCTCTCATTTTTCAGGCAGGTGCAGGCTCTAGGGAATGCAACGCATCCACTTGCATTGCAGAGAAAGAGTGGAGGCCTGAATAGAAACATGGTTACCCAGGACGGCCCCGTAAATACTCTAAAGCCTTTTTTGGAGTAAACTAATATTATTTGGAATTCCTGAGGGTGCAGCAAGGCCCACCGGAGCTTGTCCCAGCTTGCAAGCATACTGCTGAGAAACTTACCTCTTAACCTACCTTAAGCATTTATGCAGGAAGTTTACTAGAGAAGAAAGAGTATCAAACTACCCAGACTTGTTTTTAAAAAACCAGTTACTCGCGTGCTGTAACTGAGACACAAAGAAAAGTCAATTCCCAGTCATGCATTAATCCCAATTTAGCTCATTCTTTACACCCACGCTGCAAGTGCAGTGGGGCAGCGCTGTGCGAGGGCTGCGTGGGGATGGCCTGGACTGGCTGAGCGGGCGCCATGGGGAGCCGAGAGATGAGCCCCTGTGGGCAGCGTGTCACTGCCACTGCCCGGGAAAGGGGAGTGAGGAGAAGAGGAAGCATTGTTTAGATCAAATTAAGTAAATTTGATTATTTGGATCATATCTGGGCATAGAAAAAATCCCAAGGCAGTGTGACCAGTTCCCAGGGCAAATGCATAAGGGCACTTGCTGGAGAGGCACTGGGCAAAGGCGCTGGTGCACGCCTGTCTGCAGGGATGGCTCTGAGGGGCCCTGCCTCCTGCCAGCCTTCCCTGTCCCCAATGCACAGACTTTTCCAGCAAGCACCAAAAGTCCTCCTTGGAGATAAGAGCCAACCCCCAGCCTCACTTATCGCTGTTGCAGAAAATATGAATTCTGCCTGTGGTTTTGTACATCTTTCTTCGTGTTGGTGCAACATTTTGTTGCAGATACGGTTTGCGCAGCATAGAAAGGATGGGGTTTTATTACTTTTTAAATAACAAAATCAGCAAGCCAGGTAAGATGTGTGTTTTGCACAATGTGCGTATGAAGTCGTGTGGGCATGTGCTGTGGTTGCAGCATCTCCTGTATGCCTTTGTGCCTTTGCTGACCTCAGAAACAAACGTGTATACGCTGCTACGTGAGAGCCATATAAGAGTTCTCGCATATCTTCCAAAAAAAGATAGCTGTATGTTCATTACACTTCTGACTTTTTACAGAAAATGACATAAAGTATTATTTTGATCAAATGGGTTTCCAACATTTTATTTAAAAAAAAAAAGATAACCCTTCCTCCCAACCCAAAACCAGGCCAGAAAACCTCATAGTAGTGGGGCCGAATAGACCAATTCCACCTTAAAATGTAACCTGGAAGTTTATTGAAAAAGCCTTATTTGACATGGCACCTGGGGCCAGGGCTCGATGATCCTGGGAGGCCCCTTGCAGTCTATATTCCTGTACAGCAATTAGAAATTTAGGTCTGTCTGCCCATGGTGACTCCCAGCGATTTCAATAGGGCTGTGCATGGACACAAAGGTCCACCCACAGGGAATTCATTGTAGGAGTGGGGCCTTAAACATTTCTGGGGTTCTTCCAATGGCAATTGGTGTTTAAAAGTACAAAAGCCCCTCGATGTCAGGCAGTTATGTTAATTTAGAGTGGGCATTCTGGTGGGTCGGAAATGTGCTCCATAGGGTCCCGTCACTTGTGGAGGGCTGTTGACTTTTTTCCCTTGCATAGCCACAAAATTGTTCCATTTACAAAAGAAAAAATTATAGAAAGGAAACAATAAGCAACCCTCACTGTAACTCTGCATGGCAGTAGATAGTCTGGGAGACATAAGATGGCACAGTTGCAAAATCTTGGAATACTGATTCTGCAGTTAAGGATGGGTAAAATTACTCCTCCTTTTACATGAAAATGAATTCAGTTTACAAATGTCAAGCTGTATTTTCCTTTTGTGGCATTTTGTGCTCAAGTACAATTCCTAAATGGTGCATAGAAGCTGCCCTCATAGGTCCAAGCATCAGCGTTTTAGTTACCTTTAATTATTGCCTACCCTATATAACTATATTCTCAACAGATTAACAAGTTTATGTACCCGTCTGTTGCTTTCAAGACAGGTTAATGGGGGTTTTCCATTTTTACTGTAGTGGTTCTGTGAAAGTTCAGGACAAATGCTTAAACCAAGTAATCCCATGTTGCCTAACAAATATAAACTGAGTATGCAAGCAGATTAGAAGGGATCTAAGCAATTGACTGTTACACAAGTAGCTATAAAATTCAAAGACTATAACACTGAAATTATAATAATGCCAATTTTTTTTTTTATATATATATTTTTTTTTTTTTTCAAGCTTGCTTTCCAATCAGGAAAAAAATCCTGCCACCACCCAACAAAAAAAGCCCTTTCTTCTCTTCCTCTTTGAGGTTTCTCGCTCTTGCTGCCACATTCATTTCGACTGCGAGCACTTCAGACAGCTTTACATCTAAAATATCTATATAGGGCTATAAAGAACACGGCTGATGGGCATTTTCAGTATTAATCCACCTATCCAAACTGTCAGATTGTGTTAGGTCCAAATTTCAAAATGTATTTTAAAAAGTGATGAAGAAATAAAATATTCTTTATGTTTTAATTCAGGTTTTATTGTTGTTGTAAAAAGTCTTTGTGAGCCCAGGGAGAATTGTGCCTGAGAACCAGAAAGTGAAAGCAATTGCTCAAGGGCCATAAAAACAGCCTGCCATCATTAGCCAAATGCAGTAAAATTCACCAAAGTTAATCAAACCACCTAAGTGATGAAAAATAAATGAGATCTTTTCAAAAGAAGCCTTCTGTCTTTGAACAATATCCATTGTTACAAGCATTGTTTATCCTTTCCATATTCCCTGTAAACACTATAAAAAGCAGTTCAGCATTTCAGTTGTAAGGAAGTCCTTGGTTTGGCATCTTTGTGATGTGAAGGGGCAAGGAAGCAAACCCACATTTGGATGAACATCTTGGAGTGGCACACTCAGGGTTTGAGGTCGTTTTAATCTAAGTTCCGACAAAGTTTAACTAAATGCAAGGGTCATTTATTTTGCAGTGCAGGAGAGCTACGTGCTGGCCTTGGGAAGCGAATGTCATACTCTGTAAAATGTTCATATTTGGGTGTCCGTAGTTAGAAGTGCCAAGAAACCACTTTAAGGGGGTCCAGTATTGACACAGGCTCCAATCTTGAAACTGCAGCGTCACAGCAGATCTCCCGGCTGGTGACGTTCCCGGGGGACCCTCCCCCGGCCCAGTTGTAGGGTCAGGACATGGGCTTTTCAAGGGAGTGTCCTGGGGTGAAAACACGGTGGAGTGGGTAGAGAGACTGAGAATGATTTAATCCTCAAGGTTGGCCCACATTAAGTGCTGAGGATGGGTGGAAAGACCACCAGGGCCCTGACTGTGCTTGCTCGCCGCTGCCTTCACACACAGTCTCTCCCTTTTCTCAAAACTCACCACTGCTGCCGGAAATTTCCCAGCAAAATTAAAAGTGCTGTTTTGCATAACTGAAGAGGAGCGCTGGTGCCAGCAGCAATGGTAGCTCCCTCTGCCGGGCCCTGCGCCGTGGCTGGTGCCCCAGCCCTGCCCGTGTCCCAGCCCGCACTCGCACAAAGCCCGAGCGCTGAAAATAGCCAGGATAGGGGTAGCTACCTGAGTTACACAGAGCACCGGGTCTGAGCAGGGAAACATGAAATCGGGGAGGAGGGAAGGAGCGAGTGAGTGAGGTTGTAGGATAGCTGGAGCAGAGCCTGGGCGCACAGCCCCTGCGATGAGCCCAGGAGAGCTGTAAAATCACGGGGGTCATCACAGTGGGGGGCCCTCTGCCTCCCACAGCCTTGCATAGCGCTGTGCTGTTCCTGCGGGGAGGAGGAGTCGGGGGACACGTGCGTTGGGCTGGCATTAGCAGTGCGGTGGGCTATGGCTGTGCATCTCCCCCCTGCTGCCCGCCCTGCCTGTGTGCTGAACCCCAAGCATCCGCCCTGGCGCTCGCCCAAAGGCCTTCGTGCCTGGCTGTGCCTCTGCCCCGTGTTTTCCCATCTTGTTCCACTGCAGCTTCCCCCACCACTACACCCATCCCAAAATTACTTAGCTGGGCTGCAAAGTCAAACTCTCAGAAGTTGGGAAATGTCCTCATCTGCTCTACAATGCAGCAGTTAATTACATGTTCACATGTTTATTTGTTCCTGCTTCATTCAGCGTAGATGGAGATGGCCCTTCTTTGATAAGCAACTATTCAGTTGTTTGTTTTCTTCTTTTGTCGAAATGCGTGGCCCTGTGCCCTGCTCGCTGTGCACTGTCTAACCTCTCCTCCAAATGGAATTAATAATTCCCCCCATTTGCATTTCACAGATGTATTAGCACAGTCATTTTTTTAGATGAAGGAGCATTATTACTCACATTTGACAAACCAAGAAGTTCAGGTGCAAAAGAATGAATGGGCCACTGATTTTGAGGGTCCACTTTGATTTGTCATGAGCCTGATTTTGCAGAATACTTAGAGTTATTGAGAGCTTCCTATATTCAGGCATAATTTTCCCATCTGAGCACTCAGCACTTCTGGAATTGGGACCGCAGGGTCTCAAATCAGACAGGCCAGAACTGAAGGATGCATCTTCACTGTTGCAGGAAAGCTGATGAAAATGTGTGAGCACCTTGCCAAACCAGCAAGTCCCAGTTTCACACTGGGACTCCTGTGGCAATAGCTGGGAAGTGCTGGGCAACATTACAGTGTCAGGGCTGGGAACTGCCCTCGCTCGTCACCTACCTCCCCATTTCTGCAACCATAAAGTAGCCAAAGATCTCCTTTTATTTCACATTTCTGATTCAATCCCTGAGCAGATCCAGGCAGGAGTCTGAATGGGTGGAGGTCCTTGAAAGACTAGGTTGACCATGCAGTTGTATCGTAGCATACACGCACAGAAAGTTCAATTAACATTTCACATGAAAGTGTTAAAGACCTTAATAACAGGAGTTGGTACAGACTCCAGTTATAGCATTAAAATGTTATAAATATAACTCCCAATCTGCTTCAGTGGAGGACAACAGCAACAGGAATGAACTATTCAGTTACTAGTGTTTTAGTAGAAATAAGAAAAATTGTTGGCAGACCAAGCGATTTTCTTATATCAGCAGGAAATTAAAGAGTGTCAGATTTACAAGATACAGCGAGACAGCAGAGCTGAGGCTGGGTAGGGTACAGGTTAGAGCCGCACGCAGACTGCTGATATACTAGTGATTGTTTTTTAATCAGTCCACCCCACTTGGTTCTTTTTTCCTCCAAAAGCACAGTTGCTGCACAGGCAGCTGTACATTTTTAAAAGATGGGTTGGACTGGTCTGTGGGGGTACAGGGGGAGACACTGCACGGTGCCAGGCACTTGAGCAGTGCTGTTTTCTCTCATTTCAGCGAAAGCTCAGGCTGT
Organism: Aptenodytes forsteri; assembly: GCF_000699145.1. Lineage (NCBI taxonomy): Eukaryota > Metazoa > Chordata > Aves > Sphenisciformes > Spheniscidae > Aptenodytes > Aptenodytes forsteri. Next base: position 8,609,301 of record NW_008796218.1, read on the forward strand.
CCCATCTGCCTTCCACTCACCTGTCCCTCTGAGCTGCGGCGGTAGTCCTTGTGACCTCCAGTACAGAATATATTCAGTCTAAAGAGAGCCCAGAGGCTGTCCCTCTGTGTCAGGGAGAGAGAAGACCTGCAGCAGAGCCTTTTTAATGTACTTCTCCTTTGGGTGGTGGAGTTTCTTTGGATACAGAAGACTACGATCCATTCAAGTTGCCAGCCTCTCTCCATGGTATTTTCTCATAGGGATTTGTTGCTGCAAGTAATGATACAGATGGCCTCATCCTCGTGGTTGTTATGCTTGAAATCTACAGGAACCTACAGATCTCATGAAGCAGCCCAGCTAGCAAGGTGCTGTTATTAGGCCATGCAGGGCAGACAAGGCAGCAGGATGCTGCCACCTCCCTGTCCTGCTCAACCGTTCCACTGGTGTGCGAGGTCCAGCAAGCCACCAGTTCACTGTCCCTCTGCAGGGCCAGAGGTGTTTGCAGAGGAGCTTACACTGACCGTGCCAGTGTGGGAATGACTCCCAGGCGTGCAAGTGCAATTCAGGGGGGTGAAATCATGGCTGTGCCCCTGGGTGCAGCGGGAAGGCGCAGCACCCTTGCAGTCAGGGTGCTGTGCCCACAAGCAAGGTCATCCCCGCAGAAGCAGCTGCTGCTCTCTCTCGGGCCACCTGCCTTCCACCTTGCCCGGCATCCATGTCAACCAGCCTCGGCAGGGCCCAGGGAGCCACTCGCCCCTTGCGTGCGGCTCATTATGGTTATGTAGGGCTACACAGCCCCGATGGACAGGAGCAGCGAGGGAGTGGGTACCCCAGCAGCTCTGCATGCCCAGCTCGCCTGCACCAAGACTGTGAGAGGGTTGGCTTCACTGCCATCTGCGTCTTGGCCACCACTGTTTAATAAAAAACTTGGTCCTTTACGTGCTTGTCAAGGCTTGGCGTTAGCTCCACAGGTGTGGGGAAGCACAGGGATGCGGCAGAGCGAGCTGTAGCAATTTGCAAACTGTGTTTCATGGACCAGAAAGGCTGTTGCCTTAGAATATAAGCGCAAAATTGGTGAGGAGCTGTTACAAATATATATGCTGGCTGATAAAACAAATGTAGGTGATTTGTCTTTGTTCTGCACCAGCTTAAATGCTTGCATCCCCTGCCATTGGCAATTTGTCTTGGTTCTTTTAAATTCCTAAGTGGATTATAATTTTTCTTGTGGTATTATTTGACAACAGTCATATTTCATGGCTTTACTGCATTCTTTGGATAGTTAGAATTTTTTTAAGGAAAGGAGCTCAGTAAGAGGCGGCCATCTCCAGGGCATGTCGTGTAATGCGGACGCTGAAGACATAGCTAAAAATGTTCTTTGTATTTTTATTGTAGTTTTTATCCTCAGAAAATACAGGATTTGACCTATGATGGTTTACAGCACCTAAAGCACGTTATTACCCCAATGCCAGATGCAAATCCTTTAAATGCTGTAGCATGAGTAAATTCCTCAGCATCTAATGTACTTCAGTGACTCTGGAATACTCAGTCTAAAAGAACAGTGAATTCTCAATATAATGAGGATGTTTTTAAGCTTTTCAGACACTAATGGGCTCAAAAATATAGGTATAAAACTTAGCTTCTTTGCTTTTATCTATGCATAAATTCCTGTCATGGAGTATGTTTGTATAAAACCAATAGGGATCATTTTAGTATCCATTTACCCTGCTCCTAATATTATATTATTGTTTGTTAGTTCATAGAAATATGCCATATCTAATTAGGTAAGTAATGATTGTACTTAGCATAGGAATTGCAGCAACATAAGGAGAAAATAATCACACATTGCAATATCAAAATAAACATTTCTGTCCTAAGACTGTTGTCAGGTGATGTCATACCATCTGTCCTACTGTACCCGCTCGGAAATTTTGCTGCAGCAGCATCTGGTACTTTGGCGAGCTCTGCAGACAACTGTGGTAGCTTTACAGCTGCCTTTAACTTTGCTTTTATATTTAAACAGTATTAAGACTTCATGGTCCATGTTCCTATAAATGCGTTTGCTTTTACTAAAGTTTGGATACAGAACAATTTGTATATTTTCCTTGTTTGCAGAATAAGGTACAGTGTGTGAATTGTCTTGGGAATTTGCAGTTGCCAAACTGTAAAATACAGATCTCCCTTCCTCCTTCACTCCACAGCCACCTTTGGGCCTGGGAGAGAGACCCCCCTTTTTGGGGAGGACACTTTCCTGGGCGCAGGAGAACCTGAGCCATCAGTTCTGTGCCTACAAAAATGTGGTTATTTGTACAACCTGGAACAACTTCAGCAGAGAAGAGTGAGAGGAAACAATCCCAGAATAAATAATAACCTGGTCACTAATGGTGGGGATGGTTTTTCAAGCCTTTACTCTGAACGAGGGAGAGCAGAGAGATGCTTTGGGGCATCTCGCATCCCCAGGGAGAGCACAACTGCTGGGCACCCCTGGGCAGGCTACGGGGGTGCTGGGGGAAGGGAAATGTTTCGTTTTAATTTTTTAGAGAAGGCTGAAGTGCTTATCTCTACCCGGGAATTCTCATCATTCTACTTGGAAAAATGGAGGTTTGCCTGATCGCAGATAGGCTTCTGTTAATAGCCACGTTCGATGACCCAGCCTGTGTCCCGTCCTCTTGCACTTCACCCCGATAGCTTAGGAAAGCAACAGGAGCAGGTTTCTGGACTCCCTTTTTCGCGTTCCTGGCAGTTCCCAGGTATATGGGGCGCTGATGCATTTTACTGAGATCTAAGTTTTTCAGTAGGCAGCGAAATACATAAGAAATGTTCAGCATGACTTTTAGTTATTTTCTCACAGTACTGCAAGCTAAATATTTGACAACAGTGTCAAAAACCCAAAAGTTGGAGCCATGGTGCTTTCTCGTATTATTTTGCACTTTTTGTTTTGTTTGTTTTGTCATGTTAAAATGTCTCCTTAGTCCACTTTTGCCACTACTGCATAAAGTAACATGCTAAATCTGACCGCAGACACTGTTATGGTAGTCACTCATGGTTGCCAACCAGTACGATGATTTCCTGTATCGTACGTAAATGATCAGCGTGCAAGCTAGACCAGCGCTAGGTGAGGGCTAGCTGGTACACGTTCATGGGCACGCTCACTCCTGCATGCATGCATTCAGCTCCCCACCACCCATTTATTTCTCTGCCATGCCTGTTTTCCTCTTCAAGGTAGAAACAGATTCTTTGGATCAGCTCTGTCCCTTTTGGGCTCCACATGCACTCAGTAAAGGCTGGGCAAGTTTTCCACTTGCACACAGAAGAAGCTGGGATCACATTCTTTTGAAAGAGGGCTGCAAGGAAAATCCGTGGAACCAGTGCTCTCAGACTTGGACTTGCTTGTGCAAACACCTTAATAAAGTGTTACACTTTCCTTTTTCCTTCCACAAAATTAAAAAAGAAATACAACCCTGTAAAAAGCAAGGAACGTATCTCATTTTTGGCCCCATACACAGATCAGTGTTCTCTGATTCTAAATTCAGATTTCACTGTGGTAGATGATTTTTAAATAGATTTCAATTTAATTTCCTAAGTGCAGAAATCTAGCCAGTCCATTTCCTTTTCCCCAGAGTTTTGGACATCTGTTAGGGAAGACTCTGCTTACACCAAAGGAAGGCTCTGAGTGGATGTCCAATTAATTTAGATTTGTCATTTCAATTTGTTCATTCGGCAGGTATATTGTAAACAAAATAGCTTAAATGAGGTCTGCTTTGGGGTTTTAAATATTTTATTTTTGCGTAGCTTTTGGGAATTGCCCCTTATATACAGCATCTGTTCAATATGACAGGGTTTTCTAGCGTTCATTGACTGCATATCAGCTTTCCTTTAATTGAGTTAGCAAAATGTTTTGTGATCTGCATGGTTAAAACCCCCAATGTTTAATCCTGCCACTCTTGAGCTTCTTCAGTCTGCTCACAGGACACTGTGAGCTGCTGATTGACTAGCAGAGGGTCTTTGGGGTTCGTCCTTCCGCTTTCATTTCAGGTGCTGGAAGGTGCTCTCATCTTGGAGAAATGGCAGCCCCTAAAAGACCATATTGGACTCAGTAGGGGGCTGCTGTGGACTTCACTGGGCCAAGGATTTCCCCCAGGCAGGAAAGGGGTTGCTGAGGTGATTCCCGTGATTATAATGAGGTGCGATGGGGTGAAGTTAAGAAATAGGAAATTGAAGCTGAATGTGTTTTGCCAAAAGATGGTCATCTATAGAGCTAGCTCCCAAGGAAAGTGGTAAAAGTTTGGCTCTTTAATATTACATGGGTCAAAATACTGGAGGACATGCAATGAGGACCACTTCCATAGTAACAGCAACACAAAGTAACTGGCCTTCTTATTATTGTAATTCTGGAGTTAAAAGAAAATCCCTTCTATCTCTTTTAGTTAAGGGGCATTAGCATATGCTATAGATAGAGGTTTGGGGTTTTTTAATAGACAAACAGGAGGTGTATATGTGTGGGCTCCGTGGCACTAGCAGAAATTCAGGCTCTGAGGACATGGGACAGTAAAAGGCATGGTTTAAAGAGGCAGAAACAGGCTTTCCTTGTGAGCATAGTCATCTTATTATGCTCTGCGAAGGGCTCTTTATCACCGTGCTGCCGCTGGGTCTTTCAGTGTAAATTACTCCCTTGAAGATGACCGTGTTTTGTGGTTTGCAGTAGGGACACAGGTTTTTTGATGTTGACCCTTGTTCACAAGGGGCTACGACACAATCACTAAGTTGTTCATGGAAATCATACTGCAGAAAATCATAGTCCCAGGAGTAATGTGCGAGTCATTTAATCCATCAAAGCGCGCTACCCTCCGCAGCAGCACATGCGGACCCATGCCTTAATAAACCTCTGTTCTTTTTGTACCGCACTGATTTTCCTGTTTCTTTCTTGCAGTACAATAAACACCTCTTCGTACACATTGGACACGCTAACCATTCTTACAGTGACCCGTTGCTTGAATCGGTGGACATTCGTCAGATTTATGACAAATTTCCTGAAAAGAAGGGCGGTCTAAAGGAACTGTTTGGGAAGGGGCCCCAAAACGCTTTCTTCCTCGTAAAATTCTGGGTGAGTAAGACATGACGTGGAGAACCTCTCTTGTCAATAAGGCCTGTGTTTAGTATTTAGCACCCTTTGGGGTGCTTGTGGAGATTTCTTTCGTCGTCATTTAGAAATGCAAAGCTGTATATCCTTCAGGTAGGACGCTGGCCCAGAGCCACTCTTGTTGACAGCTCCACAAGAAGTCTGTGTTGCAGACAACATGCAAAGGCAGATGCGTGCCTCAACTGTGCTTGACACAGCTGCTGGGCAGGAGCAAACAGGTAACGAGAGCCCTCGTTTGTAAATGGGGAACTGCCATCTAGTGGTCCAAGAAAAAATGGGGAAGCGCAGAAATGGAGACTGCTTTTTAGCATTTCAAATGTTGAACTCTTGCCAAATGCAAATACTCCAAGTATCAGTCCTGCAAGCAGTCCACGCTTTTGCAGAGAGGACCAAGCAGGATTTGAACCAAGTGTGCAGCAGGACGACTGTGAGCCTGGAAGGGTTCCAGGGTTTTTCTTAAACATTTTTTGGTTGCTAGAGCACATTTGCTTTCCCCTTGCCTTTTTGTTGGTCAGCCATGGGACTGTGCTCCAAAAGTTATATCTGTTCATATCAGTTGTGAGCAAGAGTGAAAAAAGAATTTGAAGGGAAGGCTGAGATGTTGTAAATTGATCTAGTTGTGATAAATTTCATTGATACATCAGATTTTTCTTATTGTATTTACAAAATCTCATGTTAGTGATGCTAAAGGTTCATCAAAAAGGATCATCAAATCTCCAGACTGGACCTTATGCTTATACTAAAGCTTTTTCTACTCATTAATTTGTTGAGGTGGTTTTTGTGGTATACTCCTTTTCATTGCAACAGTTATTATCTAAACATTTTAAATTTGTCTTTTAAAACCTCCATGAAAGGAGCATATTCAGGGTTTAATTGCAGAGTGGACAGATTGAGGCTGCAACCAGCAAAGGTTGATCTGGAATCACTGTTTATGATCAGATTTCCTGGTGTTTATTGCTTTCAGTTAAATTTATCTATGTGACCTGAAATACTCTCCATCTTGTACCTATCCCAGACTTCATATCTTGCCAAGAGTTTCTGTGGCACCAGATTTGGAACTGGAAACTGGGAATGAGGGAGACTCTTTTCTCAAATCTGTGTGTAGAAGAGATAAACCACTGAGCAGGAGGGTGGAGGTCTGTGCTGGACTGCAGAAGAAATCCACTGAGAAATTCATGGGGCTTAAAACTGGGTTAAATTTATCTATGTGACCTGAAATACTCTCCATCTTGTACCTATCCCAGACTTCATATCTTGCCAAGAGTTTCTGTGGCACCAGATGGAACACTGGAAACGGAATGAGGGAGACTCTCTTTTCTCAAATCTGTGTGTAGAAGAGATAAACCACTGAGCAGGAGGGTGGAGGTCTGTGCTGGACTGCAGAAGAAATCCACTGAGAAATTCATGGGGCTTAAAACTGGGCATGGGAGCTGTAGGCCAAGCATTTGAGGGCTGGCTGAGCAAAGAGGCCAGGAACAGGAGGCAGCGGAGAACTGGGAACAGAAACACAGCAAGCACCAGGAGCCTGGAAAAGGCAGGTGAGAATGTAGGGTCAAAAAGAGGAAGGCAGTGGAAAGAGGGAGCATTTGGGATAAGGAGCCTGGGGGGAAACAGGGATGAAGGCACAGAGCAGAAACAGGTATGTGAGAGGTGGGAACAGGACAAGCGTAAGGGCTGAAGAAATCTGGCTGCAGAAGAATAGAGCTTGGAGGCTAAGGGTCTGTGACCACTAAATACATTTCCTTGCAAAACTTGGGCTTGAACTGAGGACTGTCATCTCACCAATCTACTATACTTGCGAAACCTGCTGGCAAAATGAATGTCACCTCACTTGCCTGTTCTCAGTTCCCACAGAGAATGACAAGCCTCAGCCTTTAGATTAGACATGGAAGCAGCAGAGATTTGTGATACGGTCATTGATGTATTGTATGTTCTGCTTTTCTCAATGTGGAAACTGATTTTCAGGCATGCTGAATGGTCAAAGATGTATCTAAATCCAGTAGAGATCTTCTTTGGATCATTAAGGTCTGTGTTGTTCTCATGACTTGAAAATTCAAGTGCCAGCCTTCTCTGCTTGATCTCCTACAAGCAGTGCACACCTTTAACACTCTTGCCTCAGTTCCCCATCTGTAATATGGGGGTGATACCATCCCTTCACCTCAGGTGGTCACTGAGAAATCAAACTCATGGCTGTTTATAAAGAATCAAGATAACGCCATGAAGAAAACCTTTATAAAATTAATAATTCTGTGTTCAGCACAGGTTTTGAGTAGTGTGCAGGAAATAGGGACTGGGCCACACTGAATAATGAAGATAAAGTAGTATTGTATAGATGCTCAGAGGGCAAGTTTGCAATCATGTAGCTAAAGACTGTATCATGATGCAGTTCAGCAGTCAGGATGTGCAGGCAACTTCTATCCAACATTTCCTAACCTCACTGTGCCTTCCAACATAATGGTCTCTTAATACAATTTTGTGTTGTATTTACTTAGAGATTAAAAAACATACAGTGCTAACATCCTTCTGAGTTATACATTAAACACATGGTGAGAATGCCTTCTTGAGCCATGACCTTAAAATAGGCCAGTGGATTTTCTCTCTCATTGGGTGAGTGAGGCAGAGGGAAAGTGCCAGGGGCAGTGTTTGGGTGTAGCGAGAGTCACGATGAATGCGCTTCTAGGAATAAACTTCACACCAGTGCCCCCCATCTAGAAATATGTATAGGAAAAACAGAAGATGGCTGTGTAATTAGTCATGAGAATTAGATCCTAAACTGTCGGCTCACTGTCCTTAATTTCTTTTACCCCAATAGGACATTTCTTCAGAAAAAAGGACGCTGTTCCCATTTTTATGGGGAGTGTTGAGAAACTGTTCTGAACAGTCATATTTTTCCAGTGTAAAGCTGGCAAAGGTTGCTGACAATCTTCTTGACCCTATTAGTAACTTCAAGTTTATTAATATGAAAATAGATTAAGTTTTGTATTCTTGTCCTTTTCTTTTAAATTAAGTATCCACTTCTGAATCAGTATCCACTCTCTCCTTATCATCCGCTACCTCCTCCTACTCTGAAAGTTCAACTTCTCACAGGTTCTGTTCATGTTGCATGGTTATTGCTTACTTACAATACTCTCTCTCACCCTTTATTTAACCATTTCCCCCTTCCCATCCTTTCTGTTGTCTTCTCCCTTCATTATCATTTAACCCTCGATAGTTTGCTCAGCACTAAGCCAGTGCATCCTAGCATCAGTGTCCAGTGACAGTCCACGTTTTGGTGGAATTTGATTGTAACGTGAGTAAAAGAGGAACATGAATTTGTGTTGGGCAAATAAGTACAGGTGAGAAAGCACTGTAAGGAGAATCAACAAAAGAAAACCAGGGACTCCGAGTGAAAGAAGTCAAGGGAAACAAGAGAAGGAAAGCAGGCGGGTGTCATGGCATGTGGAAGCTTGAAAGCGAAGGTGAGGATTTGATGCCAGAAGGGATGGTGAGCCTGTAAACAGATTTAAAGAGAAGTTGGCATGTTGCTGGAGGCAGCACAAAGGGTATTTTGTTTAGACATTAAATCTAGTGTGGAAAGGAAAGATGGGAAACAGGAAGACCAAAGATGAGCACTCGAATTGAGGATGACTAAGGCAAAAAGTGGCTTAGCTCTGGTAGCCGGAAAGAGTACTCCTCTTGCTCTTTCCCATTTAGTTCTGCTTGAGGCTTCTCAGCAGCAGGGTTTTCCCTGTGATAAAGGTAATAAGGTTTGATTACAAAAAAGTGGGAGGGAAAGCTCTGAGATCTTGCAAGAAGACATTTGGTAATTGTGGAGTTGACTTCGCAAAGCATCACAGGCATGGAGTACAAAGCAAAGTGTTGCTCTGCTTTGCAGAGGTTTATTGGTTCATACAGATTGTATCTCCTGTGAAATACAGCCTGATGCTGGGAATGGATGAGCTTCTGGCCTCAGTCCTAGTGACACATCTGGACGTCACACTTTTGGGCCTCTTCCTACCTAACAGTGCAGGTGGTATAAAAGGAAGAGACTTCTCCTTTTACACCACCTCAAACAAACAACCTTACAGCCCTGCAAAGCAATTCCCTGGTCCTTGTCTTGCACCTTGAATGCAGTGACTCTTTTCTTCTGTTTATCCTAGGTAGTCACTGGGAACCAGAGAGTTCAGGGAAGTCACCCCAGAGACAGGCTTTTACAGTAATAGATAGAAGGAGCTTCACTTGGTATGTTGTGCACTCAGTACAATGAGTAAATAAGGAACAACGTACTAACGATACGGCACAGGAAATTTGTGTGACAATGATATGAAACCGGAGATTACAGGGATATAAAATGAAAACAAAAATAAATGTTCTTAAATAAATTTAGAAGTTATTTCCTAGAACACTGACAAGGAATTCGGACAAGGCTGCAGAATATCTGCAGATGAAACCTTTTCCTGGGTGCAGGTTGAGTGCACAATCCTGCTTCTGTTACCTTAGTCACTAGCAAAATAAGCCCAATCTATGTAAAACAATCAGGTATGATTCATGCCATCTAATCTTAATCTGAGTAAGGTCAACATACCTGTTGGTTAGTTTGTACTTAAGCTGTGTTTGTGACTTGAGAAAAGCCCTGAAGTCTTCTGGTCTTTGAAGTTCTGATTAGCCTATCTAAAAGCTAAGTCAACACGTTGCCTCTATTGGGTTTTTTTATTGGTTGAAGTTCTACTCATATTGATATCTAATGCTATCCCCACTGATTGTTTACTATTATTCTTAAATTATCTAATACTAAATAATACACTTAGGCCTCCTGAAAGCGTTCAAATTAAATGATGGATTGTACCTCCAGCTTCACCCAAAATGTCTGTCTAAAACATTATTGCTGGCCTTGCCTTCTTGGCCTGCAGTGCGGATTGCCCAGTGCTCGGCCTCCCCTGGCTCTCCACTTTCTCTTGCAGGAGGTTGATGTACGTCTGTCCCACTCACACCACCTCCCTTTTGAATCCAGTATCTCTCAGCCACATCTCCAACAAATACCTTCATTTTGACTCTGCTGTTATGATCACGTACACCTCCATTGACTCCTGCAAGGGAATTGCTCTAGGAAGGCACAACTCTCTATCTCCCTTTATGCCCCTGCTAGCTTTGCTAGCTCTGTAACTTGCCCTATATAGTGCTAGTTCATCCGGCAAACGTGTTTTACCACTAGGAGCACCTTTAAGGTTAATTCAGCAGTGTGTATCTGTCCACTGCAGCCTAGACTAAATTCTGTTTTAGCTAGTTATTTCTCTCTCATGTTTTGCCTGAACCCCCGACTGCAAATTCTGAGGCAGGGATTCTTGTTTTACATGACTTTTCTACGTAACCTACAGTATCGTGCAGTGGGTCCGTGCCTCCGTGGGGATCCGTAGTGCTGGTGTAAGCACACCTTGCAACAATGTGGCCGTGGATTTTGTGTCTCTGGCACTGCCAACTGCTCTGTGCCAACCTGAACTCTGACTTCTGCAGCTACAGGAACAGATATGGGAAGCAAATATATCTGAAAGGAGGAGGGATGTTTTCTAACTAGACACACAGGAAAAAAACAGCTGATATAAATTAATATTGGGCTGTCGGGCTTTCTACTGATCTGATCCACTGGCTTTATTTTAAATGTTTGCAGTAGTTTGAACTATTCTTCAAACTGAGGAAAGCGTAGTCAGAGCTCAGTGCAACTCTGAAATAAAGACCCAAACTCATCTGAAGATGCATGGATGATATTAATTGATGTTTAAAATGAATGCCTCTATTTGCAGGAATCTGCAATGCAAACTAGGAGTTTTAGAAAGTAATGCATATTATAATTAGGGCAAGCTTTTAAAGATGCTTTGAAGTCCTAAACATTTTTGAAATTCAAATGTGGGATGGAAATAAAGGAATCTACACAATAAAGGGGCATGAAATTATGTCCCCCAAAATTTCACTGTTTTATAGATGTAAATATATGCCATAATTAGTGGTAAGTAACATGAGGAGGATGGTTAAGTTTATTCCTATTCTTATTCAAAACAGCTGTGGCATGAAAAATAATGCTCCTTCTCTTTGTGATACACTGGAACAAACAATTTACCCATGTAATCAGTGTTCAGAAATGGCTTGCGCCTGTGGTCTCCTCCCACCCCCTCCTGAATTTATCCCCATGTGCTTCCAGCCGTCTTCAAAGGTGCAGAGATTCTTTGTGCCCTTCAATCACACGCACACAATTGTGGCTACTGCCTTTTTTTTTCCCTTTCTATGTTTACATGTAATTTATATTGCACAATCTAGAATCTTGGATTTCCCTCCACACACACAGACACACATGCACACTCGCCAGCTTTGACTGGCAAATGATCTGCAACTCACAAATGGGATCCATAATGTGAATGGGTCTATGGCCAGCATGCAAATGTATGCAAAACAAATTAGATATGGAAGAAAGCAGACATCCATTTTCTTTTCCCCATCACAACCCTCTCGGCGCAGGGAGCTCACGTGGTGCTTGTGGAGGATCCCTTCGCAAATTGATGCAAGGGCATTAGCGCTTGAGGCTGGATAATGAGTGGAAGGGGCCGAGCAGCTGGGAAGCCAGAGCAGCTTGGCCTGTCCATCACAAGCCCAACCATGTGGCAGACCTGGACGCAATTCCTGAGCTGCAGTGTAACGCGCGGTGAAACGTGCCAGCGACCCAGATGCTCCCGTTGGAAAAAATTGCTTCACAATTTGGAATCTCTGCTCTTTGATCACTCTTTGGAGAGGAGGAGGGGGGGCATGATGTGGTCATATGAGTAACACACCTCCCTGCAGTCAGCAGTTGTTAAAACCTATATGTTGTTAACAAGCGACCTTATGTGCTTAATGCCAGTATAAATTGTTCTGGCCCTCCCCAGATCCCACTGTTTCCAGTAGGTGCTGTTTTCCTTCTACTCAGCAGGAAGGATTTAGACTCTTCTCAGCAATTTTTGCTGGAGTTGCTTTTTTGTTAGCCAAAGCTGTTATTATTACACAAGTGCTCTACCCTCTGCCCCCCGCCTTTAACACAGAGCCTGAGAGCTCTTCTGAAGTGAATGTGAAGACTTTTTTTAATTTATTTTTACTCTATTTTTGTTGCAGCCAGCTCTGTTTTGGTGCTTGCTCTGGCACACTGGCAGAGGCTTCTCCATGCAGCACGTCAAACACTTGGTGCTCTTAATATGTAATATTTTCAGTGCTACCCGTTGTCAAGCTATGCTTTATTAATGAATTAATCATGCTCTTACACAACCACTGTACACAGGGTGCCAGAAAGCCGAGTGCCTCTCCCACCTCCAAATGCATTCAGCTAATATAAATCTCAGCTTTTAGAAATAAATCAAAATTAGAGTTTTACTCTTGAAAGTAAAAAAAAAATAAATTCCATTTGGGTTTTTAAGTTGTTGGGGTTTTTTTCCTAAATTGTATTGATCTTGTATTTTAAAATTCAGTGAGTAAATGGACTCCTGTTCATCACATGTAATCATACCATAATATTTGAAATGCTATAATATTTGAAATCATGCCAATATATTTGAAATAACCATTCAAAAAGTTATTTATCTGTATATGCTACAATAGTGCTCACCAACCCTAATTCCTGGAGCCATGGGTCATAGCATAGTTGCATGAGAAGCTGTACAGAAGGGAAAGCTGGTTTACAGCCCAGGAAGACTTGCGATCTGAGTCTGAAATGCAAGAGAACAGCTAGAGACAAAGTACCAAGGAAATAATGAGACAAAGCTGGTTGTAGCATGAGAGGCTGCAAGCACAGCACTCCAGAAGCTTGACTGTTGTCCCATTTTTCACAGGGGTCACTGAAAAATAAAATTATAAGGAGAGGGTTAATTGAGGTTAATAAGATAAATTCCTATATTTTAATTTTGCTATTATTATATTTATCTAGTCTTGCCTCTTCTGTAGTATAGGCGATGAACGTCACTAAGTAATGTCTGCCTCCAGACAATAAGCCTACTTGACGTAGAGCATCCTTGTTAGTTAGATATTTAGCTTGGTTAAAAAAGACCCCAAGTAATGGTGATTCCATCACATTTGAAAATTATGCTAGCAGTTCATTGCCATCAGCGTTACCAGCCTCTGCCTTGTTTCTCATTTAGCTTTTGCGTAGCTTTAGCTTTCTGTCTTTTAATGTCCTTTTCTGCAAGATTTAATCTATCAGAAGACTCTTCCCCATGTAGCAACTTGTAGGCTATGACAAAGTCGTGGAAAAACTTCCCTTGGAAAAAGTAAGCAGTTGGAGTTTCATTAGTCATTCACTACAAAGGATGTTTTCCAGACCTGAAATCATTCTTGTAACTCTTTTCTGAATGCTTTCCAATTTTCCAACATCCTTTCTAAAATGTAGACACAAAAACTGGAATCAATATTGTAGTAAGGAGCCTGCTAAAACTGAATACCGGTGTAACACATCACCTTATTCCTGCTCAAAGCTACATCTACAAATCTCGTAGCCGCAGCAGTGCCCATTTTTAGCACAGCCTTTTTTTTTTATTTGGTAGTCTCATAACCTTTTGGGGGTGGGCGGGGAGAAATCCCCTGAATTTTAATTGTGACCCGCTTTTGTCAGTTCAAGAAATACAATTTTGCTCTCAGGTGTATGTGTTTAGACGAACCCCTTAATATGTAAGCCATAACAATATAATTAGCAAGTCTTTCACCATCATTTTTTAATCAAAGTTTTGTATTTTACCAGAAGTGATAGTCTTTCCCTCTTTTCTAAAGGTATTCAGCATGGAACAAAGCTTTCAACACCTGGTTCAGAATACTTCCTTGATGTGACAATCCCCTCTTCGCAATGATACGCACTCCTTCCTAGTGTTCATGTACTCAGCCTCTAGTGAAAAAATTTGAACCCAGACTGAGGGGCAAGATTTGTCATAGTATGTGAGAACAGACAAAATTCTTTCAGTATTAAAAGAGGCTTTGGTGAAGCCTTCATTTAAGAGTATTTCCCGTTGCCAACTCTTATGATTTTTATGTTGGTGTTACACTTTTTGGAGGAGTCTTAAAGCATCAGCTCTCAGCTGTTTGTAATTAGTTGAACATGAAAACTGTTGTTTAAAAGGAAAAGTCTGTCTTTCCTTGAAAACACCTTTATTGTGTCCTAGACTAAAAAAAAATCAAATAGCAAATAAAGATAATTCACGTCTATATTACCATCATGGGACTTTTGCAACAATGTTGTGATTGCATAAGAGTAAATCGTGACATTTGAGTGATAATTTCAAGCATTCCTCATTCAAACATCAGGGCCCCAGCCTGTATTTTTTCTATACACAGGACCCCTGGTGATTTCAGCAAGAGTTGGAAGAGCTGTGGGAGTGATCAACAGGGTGCCAGATGGCCGCATGTGTTACTTTTCCAGGTTAAATGTCAGCATGTAAATACAACAATTAGAGTTTTCTTTCAGTGGGCTTCAAAATCAGAAGGCAGCAGATAAAAAGTTATTCTTATTTTTTAACTTTGTAAACAATTGTTATTGCAGCTTGAAATGCAAGGTCTATGCTGTTGACCCTTTTGACAACATGAAATTGTGAGGAGTATTTTAATTACGATTTCTTGAATATTTTGTCCATATCTGAAAGGAAAAAAAAGAAATTGTTTTGATAGTAAAATTGTAATTGTGGTAGCAGCAGGAATAACCACTTTTTAAGAGATTACTATTGTTGTTGTTGTTTACAACAATGCAATTGTTTTATCAGAAATCCCTATTCTTCAGAAATTCCGGTGGAGCAGCTGTGGCATGGCTGATGGCTGCTACAGTTTGTCATGTTTAGTTGTTTGTCATGTTTCAATTGCAAGCCAGCTGTGATGGCAAATTTCTTATTTACTATTAGCTTAGAACAATTTCTTACAGCTCACTGTGAACACACTGCTTTAGATGTACATTAAACATTAACTGCTGACCTCATGCAAAACATGTGCAAGAAACAAGGTGTAATAGCGATAGGATTTCTTTCTGTTATGCAAAATACATGACTATAGGGCTGTTTGTGTTACCATGTGTAAACCTCAGGAGACTTCTCCACTGATTAATTTACCAAAGCCAGCCTGAAGTAATCTTAGACCTATGTCTTCTCCGTACCACAAGCTAGCTCAGTATGTGCTATTATCAGCATATTGCCTCAGAATGTTGTACCACAAATAAGGACTGTAGACACTAAGTAGAATTAATGAGTTGTTGCCTAGTTAAAAATTAAATAGCAGTTACAAATGACCTGAACTGTAGTGAAGGCAGGATTATAAATGTTCCACACTAACTAGTAAATAAACATACCTGTAAACTGGGTTTTTAAAAAGTCTCAAGGTAGACATGAAAGTATCTTGTCAAAATTTTTCTGTTACATTTCTATATTAGCGATAAAAACAAGCAGAGCTAGACTTGCAAGTGAAACAACTGCGGAAGTGCATTTCCCTCCTAAAATGCTTGTCTCAGAGTAAGTTAAAACTTCAGATGATTCTTCGATGTTACGCTGCAGTAGCTGATCAGCTATTTCCACATAAAAAGAAAATCCTGCCCACTCTCTCCTTGGGCACCAAAGATGTCAGCAGAGCTAATGCCTGAATCAACAAATCCAGCTGTGGATATCCCCAGACTCTGCCTATATCCATATTAGTGCTCTTTTTAAGTTGGAGGCTTTTGAAAATGGATTTATGATGACAAAGAGCACAGTGGCAGAACAGCTTCAGTGCTGCTGCAGGCCTGGGGAGGCCGGATTCAGCATGTGACCTGTGCTGTTGCTTTGTAGCCAAATTAATCATGCTGTGCACAGGACTTGGATTTGGATATAAATAATTAAAGGTAGCACTGTTCCTCGCTTGATCCTGCACGTCTCAATCTCTGTTGCTAGAAATCTAAGGCAGCTGGAGAGTTATTCAGGCTGCAGAAAAATAGTGAAAGAAATCAAATCCTTTCAGTAATATTTTATTGGTGCGGTAGGCATGGCTCAGTGCGCGCACAGCTCGTGTGAAGCCTGTGAGTTGTGTCACACAGCTCCGTGAAGTCAAGTATTTTGCTGAATCAGGGCCATATGGCTTGACAGAGCCTTATCAGAGATCGATTTCCTGTTGCGCAGCTGTCTCCCTTTGCCGTGAGGATTTCATTGCTTTAAGAAAGGAAAAGGAGAAAGTGAACTATGGCCTCTCGGGAGCAGGATGGCTCGGTTGAATTTGAGGCCGCAGGGCAGGTTCCCTCCAGAGGAGTCAGCTCTGGAGCCAGGCTCCTCACAGGTGATCATTCCCTTTCCTCCAGGGACTTCATCAGCTATCTGCCACACAAGAACATCACCTGTAGCCCAGAGAAATACTGGGGGTTTTTTGTTGTTTAAAGTTTGAAGAAATTGCGGCTTCCCTAAGGTTTTCACTGCAACAATTAGGCAGGTACTTTCCTGACAGACTTCTTCCACTGTCACTGTTGTCACTGTAAAACTCCCCCCTCTCTCCCTCATTTCTGAAAAGAACGGTGAGCTAATTACAGCTTATGCTACTGACATTGTCAAATGAAAAATAAAACCTTCAACATCTATTACTTTTTCCCAACAGGCTGATTTAAACTGCAACATTCAAGATGATACAGGAGCGTTTTATGGAGTCACTAGTCAGTACGAGAGCTCAGAAAACATGACAATCACCTGTTCCACCAAAGTCTGCTCATTTGGAAAGCAAGTAGTAGAAAAAGTAGAGGTGGGTGTTGTGATGGGATGTGAGATGATTCTCTGGTTCCCTTTCATTTTAATTAGGGTTTTCTCTCTCTTGTCTTTACTTTGCTCTTGTCTGTCTTTTCCTTCCTTCCTGAAATTTTCCTTCCCAGCAGTGTTTGGGTTCATTTTAAATCACCGTGTGAATGGTGACACTATAGTTAAGTAAAATCCTAGTTACCTGTTGCTTTGGAGACCCTCCTCCACTCTGCCTGTGGCACCCTTCAGTGGGGAACCTGCAGCTGACATCAGTGCCACCTCCTCCATCGCCTGGCAGAAAAAAGCTGAAGCAAAAATGCTTTTGCTCCCATTTCCAAACACTTGGCCAGCCACATAGCCTGTTTGGAACCATACTACAGTGACGAGCTACCCTCTATCATATAGATTTTTTAAACATTTTAAAGCCGTGGATGGTGTGCTATGTTTCGTCTATACCCATGCTTATTTTATGTTATTTTGTGCACAGAAAGGCATGCTTTCCCCAGTGACCAGAAGCTTTTGAATACAAAGTTGCATATTTTCTTAACATGCAAGGGCCTTTATTTATTTTTTACCTTTTCTTTTCTAAGCACAGAACTGTATCGAGTGGTCAGGTAGCTAGTTGGTTTATTGTACAATGGTGCTGCAGTTGTTTAACTTGTCTTCTGTGTACTAAGCCCCACACCCACATCTGTTATCTGCAATGTAGTTTTTGTACGGGTATTTTAGCCTAGAGCTGCAGGTTGAGTCTTTATAGATGTCCTGGTCACTGTTCATGTCATTCTTATATTAAATATGTTTTCTGTGCATGGTGACCATAAAAAGGTTTTCCATCATTTCTATTATTCCAAGCTTAGAGAAAGCCAAAAAAACCCACAAGCCACGGAGTAGCTCATCTGAGCAATTGGTAGCTGGGCAGCAGGTATCCAAGAGTCACAGGCTTACCCACCCTCACCCCTTGTGAGCCCCTGCAATCTAAATCAGTCTGGTTTTCTTCTGACTGTAGTCTTGCATCTTTCCGTAATTCATAAATTGCCTATTAAATCACGCAATAATATAGCTATGTTTATATGTGTATATTTATGCATAAATACATGAGCTTATTTTTGCTATTCCCTTTGCAGACAGTTGCCTCAAAACTACTGTAGAATCATCTTACCACAAAGTCTTCTGCTTAATTCATTTTTACTTGACTTGGACTTACCTTTGCGTAATCCTCATCTGTTCAGTTTTTTAATTCACAGGTTAGAGAACAAGTAGTGATATTATAACTTTTAATAATTAAGGGCCCTTGAATTTTTAGCAAAGCACTGCATAGCTCAGGCAGGGAGTTAGCAAGTAGGCGTGTGTGTGTGAGAGCCACTTTCTCTTTTTTCTGTCTACACAAAGAAAGAAAAAAACAGATTTAGTATTCACTTTTTTGCTATTTCTGAATTATCTTATTCTAAATGCTCTTTTTTTTTTTTTTTTTAGACTGAATATGAAAGGTTTGGAAATGGCCGTTTGTGTTCTTTTTTTTAATGGTCCTTTTTTTTTTTTTTTTTTAGACTGAATATGCAAGGTTTGAGAATGGCCGATTCGTGTACAGAATAAATCGCTCTCCAATGTGTGAATATATGATCAACTTCATACACAAGCTGAAGCATTTACCAGAGAAATATATGATGAACAGTGTGTTGGAAAATTTTACAATTTTATTGGTATGGACTCACTTTTTATTTTTCCATTTCTAAAAAACTCTCAGGCTTTGTATGGCTTGCTTAACTTGTAATATTTAGAACCAGTTTCCGAGTCCCTTAGTCATGTTGCTTACCAAACAAATCATCCCATTGACTTCAGAGTAATACTCTTGGAATTGTGCACTACAGACGCTAAGGATGAAAAGGCTAAGCTGGCTGAGAACATGAACAAACACCTTTGTTACTTTCCAAAAATTCAGCTTACTTCTCCTTTTTTCAATGCAAGTCTCTGGTGTTTGTAGCGAGCCTGAGGCAGTAACTTTGAACCATCCCATTCATCTAATGTGTTCTTACAGAGATGCCAGTTATAATACTGCAAATGTCAGTGGTGTTAATTAGTTCTTGGGCCAGGAAAGCATGCAGTAATGGGTACACCCAACAGGTGATCTAAAGCATGAAGAACGG
Organism: Aptenodytes forsteri; assembly: GCF_000699145.1. Lineage (NCBI taxonomy): Eukaryota > Metazoa > Chordata > Aves > Sphenisciformes > Spheniscidae > Aptenodytes > Aptenodytes forsteri. The sequence continues at coordinate 8,628,269 of NW_008796218.1, forward strand.
TCCACACAGTGGCCTTTAAGCCAGTTTCATCCAGTTACCCAGCTTGCTTTCACTGTGGCTTTGCAGTGCACCTCAGACGAGCACTTAGAGCCATGCGCTGCCGCTGCTGCTACCATAGTATTCGGGCAGGACTAACGGCTGGCGGCATGGGGAAGAGGTAGGGCTGTGAGCACAGAGCCATGTGCACCCCGCTCAGCTGCCTTTTGGCAAGTGAACACAAGGTGACAAGGGTGTGCTGGTTTCCCTTTGCTGAAGTGGGGCTCAGGTTGAGGAAGGCTGAGCCAAGACCACATGATGGTGCCTCATGGTCAAGCAGCCAAGGTGGGATGAATCTCAGGGCCCTCCGCTGCGAGCTACAGCCCTGTAGCTCAGCCCCCGAGCACAATCTGTGAGCGCAGTCATGGAGGTCAGTTTAAATTGCCAAAGAGAGAGGACACACATTTCAAACAGTCACATCTAAAGATTGTCTTTAATGAAGCCAGTCATTTCTTGTTTTGGCCCTGGTGTTTCCAAGTTTGTAATATACTGTCTACCTCTTCCTTCCCCTCAAACAGGTTGTAACAAACAGGGATACACAAGAAACCCTGCTCTGCATGGCTTGTGTATTTGAAGTGTCAAACAGCGAACATGGAGCACAGCATCATATCTACAGGCTTGTAAAGGACTGAGCAGTTATTTATATATACACTTCATTTCACTTCTTTATCAAAACACAGACTGTAAACCTCAACACTAAGTGGCAGTGCCTCTGGCCCAACTTTCACCCACATTTTTCTAAATCCTGTTTTAGTGAAGTAATTTTTAATGTGTTCATATATAATTGTAGCTGTGAAATTCTGGTACAGTTGTAAAAATTATTTCTAAAACTAAGTGTTCTTCAAATTTGTAAACCACAGTTCTTTGGGAAGACTGTATTTAAGAACCTAACGCCTCTGTCTGTGGAGGCCTATTTTTAATTCTGATAGAAAAATGTATGACAGAGCATTTGCCATGGGGAAAAACTGACAGCATTTATAAGAATTTATTTTGGGTTTTTTTCCAACATGAAATACTTGTTTTACAATGCAAGTGAAATTGAAATGAATCTTTAGCTATAACTGTAAATGAGTACACAAAGTTAATAATCTTTATAGAATTATCTTTGTAACTAATTAGGGTGGAAGATATGGACGAATGTAATTCACTAAATTATTTTTTAAAATGAAACGTTTTTCTGTTTGAAACCAAATGAAAAATATAGCCTTAAGAAATGCCTGATAGAAACAGACAGGTCCTAAAATTAGGCAAATTTTGTATTTTTTTCTCAACGCTAAAACTAATCTTCTAATCCATTAAACTTTCAAACAGGTATTGCAGAGAAAGAAAACATCATCCCTTACCCCTAACATATCTAGTGTATTTTAAAAGAGTATAAAGTTGTATTGTACTAATATGAAAATTTGATTATTTAATGAAAAAGATGGCTCATTTTGCAATAAGTAGGTAAATACTGAAGATTTAGACTCACATTATATGTAGTCTTGTGTGTGCAGTTATATTTTATATGGACAACTATGTTTTCTAATACGTTGAGTGAAAAACTTGCAACTGAAATTAACAGATGAATGGAAACAACTGACATTGCGACAGCATTGAGTAATTCGTAAACTGAAAGCAAAACACTAATGTGTTTGAAAGAAGAATACGTACACCTCTGAAAGGATCAACAGCTTTAATATCTATGAGACGCTAGAAAATCACAACCAACATCAGGCAAAGAAGACTGGAAAGTGGAGATTTTTTTTCTCCTTTTCCTCTTTATCATGGTGCTCTTACACCTCTCCCAGTTGTCTCTCCAGTTCCGACTGGCGAAGACCTTATCTGAAACAAACACGTTCGTACCACGTGGGGTCTGATGTCCTTTTGCATCCGGATGTGGTAGCATTCATCCTTCTGACATATTCAGGGAAGACTCCAGGAAGTGAAGTACAGCTGGAGACATTTTAATACTGTAAGGATTCAAACCATGGATGTGGGTGTGAGTGATTGTCTGAGGTACGCACATGTGAGAGAAGTAGTCTCATTCCTCCTGGCTACGCCAGAGAGTGTTGCTCAGTTTCTTTTCTTGTGCTGCACAGCCAGCACTGCCCCTCAGTTGCCCAAGCAGCAGTTGTTTCAGCAGGTGCTGGGCCAACAGCGGGTTCTCACACAAAACATTTGTCTGAAAGGCTGAGGGCTGCCCGGCCAAGCACAAGCCACCTTAAAGATCAGTCATGAGGTATCGGCAAAGAGTGTTCTTGGGAAGACCTTTTGCAGTCCTGAATCAAAGAAGTTAACTTTTAGCAGGTCCCTCCTCCCTGCCCTTTACCAATATGTGCCCATGCACAATTTAAGTCTAGAATTTACTCCCAGGCACAGTGCTGTAGTCTTCAAAAAAGCCAGTCTTTTTTTTATATTACATTTCTGCATAGTACCCTCTGTTATAATTGCCCATTGTTGAATTATCTAGACTAGAATGTAGCCTAGATGAGGCAGCAGGTTGCTGCACGTCTGCGTCAGACCATGTTCATACTTAACACTGGTGAGGACTCAGGTTAGAGGACGATACAAACATCACTGAGGGGAAGGGCGACTGCTTAAATTCCTTAGCCTGCCTCTGATCTAACTCTAGTAGGTGGATGATTGCTGTGATGTCTAGCTGTTACCTGCTTGCGGATATTAGGGCTGATGATCTTTCGGTTTATATTCCGTGAACTGAACAGAGAAATATGTCCATAGTAAGGTCTCTTTTAACACTCATTTTTAACACTAACAATCACATCAGGAAAAGCACTGCATTGTAACAGCCTAACGGTAGCCCTTTATTCTAAGCACTTGGTGTTACAAGTCAAAAACTACTTTTGTTTTATTTTGTTCTAAAGTTGTCTTTTATTTAGGGTTTGAATTGTGGTTTTGGTGATTTTATTTTTTTTTTTTTTTAAATAACAAGCAAACTCTTTGAGGCATATAAAGTATGTAAGTCAATTTGCAAAACCAGGTACAGTTTTTTTAATAGAATCTGGCACACTACATATGCCATAACCATAGGGTATAAAAAGTCACGATGTTTATTGGTGTTCACATATGTAATATTAGGGAAACTACTTCCATCGTCTTTTCTTTACACTTCTGTAAATGATCCATACCCTGTATATGTTAATTCTTAAAAGCCTTAATCCTTCAACTGTTCAGTGTGGGGTGTGTAGTCCAACAGGCTGCCTGTAAACTGTGAGCTCTTTTGTAAGCTGGAAGTACTTATCTTGTTACTGTTACTTTTTGTAGGAACCTTTTAATTGAGAGCTGCCAAAGCATTACAGTATGCAGTGCCTTAGCATTATATTAGAAGTACCTTTAGCCTCTTAACATAAATTTTATATATTGTTTTATTAATTGGTTCCATTTTTTAAAATACCTGTATTTTTTCCCACAGAAACGCTCTATGACTGCTTGGTCTAAACCAACCTTCTGTACAAGTCAGTCCCATTACTACGCAGTTAAATGTCTATACCAAAAGGAAAGGTGACAGATTCTTAGTTCTCCGTGAAAAGTGAATTGTATTAATAAATGCTGCCTTTTTAAATTTCATGACCAAATAATTAATTGTGACTCTTCTGCACTCTAGCATGAAAGTGCCTTTGGTTTGAAATTCCAGCTTAGAAAAGTGCTGCCATAATAATGACAATTTGTAGAGAGACCAAAAATATTTAGTTATCACCGTAATGCCTTTGGTTTATTGGAATAAGTTGAATCTACAGGCCTCCATTCACAAAAGAGCACCGTTTATAGCAAAGTCATTTTGCTAATGATCAACCTGCTGAAGAATAATCTACTGTTTGCCATTTCTGACAGCACTGCAAACCAGCAACTGATTTGTCTGTGATATAAAAATGAAAACGATTCACGTTTGTATTCTCTTCATCCAGTTGTGCATCTGCATAATGAGAGATCCGTATACTGCAGAATTTCAGGCAGTGGACAAATGTGACTTTATTGTTCTCCTCTAATAATATTTCCGTATATGTGAAGATTTTTTGTTTAGACAGAAGATTTTGTTTACAAAGTTGTGCATGCTGAAAGTCAGATGCATAAAAGAAGATGAAAATGGGGAACAGACAATAGCTAGGGTAAATCCAATTGTGTGGGTTTAAGCATTGAAATGTTGAGTGTGAGCGTTGTGGATGAAGGTGCTGTTAGAGAAACTCTGGCCAGCACGATTCAAAACACAGGGTTGTTTTGTTTTGTTTTTCTCCCAGATGATGTCTTGGAAAAAAAAATTAGCTCCTCTTAATAATGTCTCTGTATTTGATACCTTCTGTGAACGGGGGCCATACTGTACACTACAAATAAAATCGATGGGAAGAGGAGCAAGACTTTAAGAAAATGATGTTAGAAAGAACAAATATCAGCAAAACCAAAAGCTGTCAGAGGGATTATATAGTTGTGAATACAATTTTAACTTGATTTTTAAAGTATTTGATGAAAACTAAGATTAACTTTTTATATATAGAAATATTGTGACACTGTGTGGTAAATATTGTGATAATTCAAGTTCCCTGTCTCTAAAATATTATTTTTGTTATTCCTTCAAGGTCTAAATCTCACTTACCTCTATAAGACAAGTAATCCTGTTGAACTCAATGAGACTGAGGTAGGGCAAAGACACTTTCGCCCCACAAGTAGAGCATATCTTTTCAGTTATTACCAAACGTTTCAGCTGTACTAGTCAATATTTGTGAAAAACTACACTTCTGTCTCATTAAAATGTTAAAATAAGCATAACGGTACCATTTGGGGCTGTTAAAAATTACTACTAACAAATGTAGTTTTACTTACTTGAATTCCAAAATGATTTTATTTAGGTACTGCACCACTATTTTGAAGGAATTGCAGATATAATGCCTGTTTCTCGCTTTCCCTTTCTACCGCAGCTACAGCTCACTAAGTTTGGCAGTAGCTTCTTCCGTTAAAACCTCCACGGTATAGGCTATTTGAAATAATGAAGGGTGTACATTAATGTTGAATGTAAGTAACTGGCCAGTTCAAGGCAGATACAACATTTGACGTACTAATCCATATCTATTTATTTTTCCACTGCAAGTCCTAGGGCATACTCGCTTTCTGAAGCAGTTCCCCTTACAGTTTTCCTGGATCACTCAATCAGTCATACTGAGAAACCTTTTGTCTAGCCTTTACTTGACCCATACTGATAGACGTACCCGGTCACGCAGCAGATGTGTATAATAGAGTCCGGTTTTGTACTTTTCTCAGGATGATCTCTTTCCCCCTCTTATCTTTCATAACGAGATGTTTAGCCCCCTAAAAAAGATTGAGGCTGGATAAGTCAAAGTACAAGAAACACTTTGGACATCTTCATCTTTTAACTTTTCAGGTCATTCTTGCTGAGATCATGTAATTAGTTTTAGTGTGTAAATTAAATCTTAAATGCACTCAGTTGACTAAAAGGAGATGGATCCCTGTTACCTCCTTACAGAATATGTGTTTTTGTTTTTGTTTTGTTTTGTTTTATGGGCCTCTGATTCAGGCTCATGACTGCAGACAAAAAATACAATATGTGCCTGAAAAAAAAAAAGACAAAAGAATTTTATAACATTGAAAACCTGAATAGCCTTTAATTCTTCAGTACATTTTATGTAAAACAGGTTGGGTTTTTGTTTTGTTTTGGGGTTTTTTTGCCATGTGCATTTGTTCACATTTGTAAATGACTTAATGGAATTCTCACTTTATGTTTATTTGTGTAATGTGTATAAAATGGGTTTGTGACTTAAGCATATTCATATATGGTCAGTGGTTACTTTAATATTGTACTGCTGCTGGTAACTTTTGATGTAGAACTTGCCTTTTGATGATAAAGTACCTCTAGGTTAGACAGGGAGGGAAGGCTCTTTGAAAAAAGTGAATGTTCTCCAATGTTTTCTTAACATATTTGCAGAAGCTTTCAAAAGGAGTTTATGTCAAACCTCTTGGCAGTACAGTATTCTTGTATTTGTTATTGTCTGTGTGTAGGTACTGGTACCTTTTTTTGTTTAAAAATGTTTTAAGTGTTGGCTTTAAAGTGAATTTATCTTTAGTATGATAGTAATATGAAAATTATAGGTTTTGTGTGCAGAGAATTTTTTTATAAAGTGCTTTGTAAAAAAAAAATGTATTCTAGCTTTCGCGGTACATATGTGTGATAACTTTAATATCCATGACAGTTAAGTGCAATTATTTCATCACTCTAAAAATGCTATTTTTGTGTCGGTTACTGCAGGTGTTTTCATGTCTTTGCAAAGTGACACATTTTGATGCCTTCTTGATAAAGTGGTAGAATTTTTGTAGCTTTCTAGAAACTTTGTATTCATACAGTATCGATTGAAAATAAAGAAAATGAAAGTGTTTTGTGCATTTATCTTCATCTCTTACGACAATCTCTTTTTTTAATGGTGGATGCAACTTTCAAAAGCATTTTCCAAAGTAGCACAAGGCCAGACTTGCAGCAGTATCTGTGTACCTCCCTGAAGGTGCAACGGACATCCAGCAGGATTTACAAAAACCTGTAGGGATGGCACTCAGGGCTGGCACATCTGGAAGCTGTGTTCAACAACGAGTCCATATGCGTCCTGGCATTTTATCAACAAGAAAGGTGACCATCTCTACCTTGTATGTCTTCCTAAAGAAACAGTGGTGGATTTTTTTGAAACACCATTTAAACCGTACTATTTTAATGGGAAAAGCCACCCATCCCTCTTTATTCCAGAAGCAGGAATGACCAATTCAAAATCTGACATAATAAATGGTATCAAATACATCCCTAACTTGGCAACTAGAACTGACTGAGGAACACAGTAGTTATCTGAGGTTGAGGTGTTTCTTCCAAAAGGACGCTGAGCTCTGTGGGAGCTGAGGTCCTAAAAATGTGACATTTTTCAAGAGACTAATTGCTAGTTTTTCTTAAACCACTTGCCCCTCAGCTAGCAGCTGTACCTGGTATGATGAGAGGATGAAACAGGATCAACTTGCCTGCTGCATTTATGAAATGAAACCACCTAGCCAGGAAAAAAAAAAAAAGAAAAAGAAGAAAAGAAAAAGAGAGTAAGAGGGATATCCTGGATCAACTGAAGTTAATGGGAACATGACCAGGACTTGGCAGGGAGAAAAACAATGTACAGCTGGCTCATCTTCTGCTTCAAAAGGAGAGCAGTGGCTTTTGAATAAACCACATGCCCCTCCCACATACCCCAATTCTCCTTTTGGGTGGCAGATGTTCCACGGCCATTTTAAAATGCCAGCAGAGCACCCCCCACATGCAAGATGAATGGGTTGAGAACAACGCACAGACATGGTCTGTTTTGACCCTGTTTTCTCTTCTTTGTTCCCCATTAAGTATATGGCTTCAGCCCTTTGAAGTGGGTAGCTGTTTCAGAAGCAACCTGCTTCTTAATTAAGGTTCTGCTTCTTAATTAATTTAGGTTAAAAACCATAAGCCTTCCACCTTTGGGAAAAATGTCAGGCAGCATTTCAGGTTGGGAGTCCCCACGTAACGTCACACCATTAGTTTATTAACCAGCTGCCTTCAGCAGAACCAACGGCCTCTCCCTGACTAAGCACAGTCTGGTTTACGCGAACACGGCAGCATGGTCGGGGAACAAAGACAGACCAGGTACTCCGTGCCATTTATGAAGTGTGGAATGATGAGCTCTATGTGGTCCATGGACTTTTCTGTGGATTTTTTATTTTTTAAAAAAGATGTAGCCTATTTGACACTACAAATACAGAGCATGTTTAGTGCTCACAAACCCAAGAGTAAAAGGAAGGTTCAGAGTGAAGCAGTGTGTTAGCAGATGTCTATAGTTCCCCCACACAGCTCTAGCTGTTCATCCCAACCCTGACCTTTCACAGCCTTACTGTTGTTGTTGTCTGGGGCCCTTTGAGCAGAAACAGCTGAACAATCTGTTACACCAAATAGTGGTAACTTAGCAACGTTCTTAAATAATTACCTACCTTGTAGAGAGGTGTGACACTTAATTGGTTAATGGTTGTAAATTGTTATATGATTGCTGTTCTGTGAAAGCTAGAGCTGTGCTGGAGACACTAGAAACTTGGTGAAGGTGGGAATGGCAGGAGGGAGTGGGTAGAGAGACTGTACTGAGTGGAGGGAAAAAGAAAATTGTAGAAACCCAGAGTGCAAGTGACTGTGAAACAAAAAGAGTAGCAGGATATTGCTTTTCAAAGAAAATGAAAAGCTGAAGACAGGAGAAAATAGGAAGAAAGGAGGAAAAGGATAAAGATAATTTGAAGACCAACAACAAAAAAAGTCTATCAGAAGAAGGAGGGAGAACTAAAACTAAGAAAAATGCTACAACAAAACAGACAAACATTCACCTTCTAGGTCAGCGAATAGAATTGTTTGTGGTTTTTTTTTTCTTCCCCTCCTGTATTGCTTCTTATTAGCCCTTTCCAGTTTTGGGACCTATCCTCTTTAAGCTTAAGGGAAAGGACTGCTGTAGGCCTCCATGCTTGTGTGCCTTGCTGTGGTCACTAAAGCCCAAAAATCTCAGCAGCGAGGCACCCTGTAGCCTCCCTGATAGATGAAGAGCTGTCAGCTTGGTTTCAGTTGGAAAACAGAGAGCCAGAGAGAGAGTGAGCATGAGCAATAGCCAGAAGAGTATCTGAAACAATCAGCTCAGCAAAGACACTTGAGTGCAAGTGACTGGTCTCAATTTATCCAGCACTGGTGATTTCTCAAGTCACCTTCCTTCCATATATGTGTGGGTTTGGCTGCATGTGCAGAGCCCATTCTAGGTTTAGGTTGATGAATTTCAAAAATGTTGCTTTCCATTCCCCTCACTCTATCCTAGAGGTGAGAGCATAAACAGCTAACCTTGATGTTATTAAACTGGAGCAGAACCCTCCCCCCCAAAAAAATGTTTTTTCATAAGTCTGCTTCTGAACATCTTTATCAGCTGTTAGAGATGTCCACACACGGGGAGCAGTTTTGGAGCCTTAGGCATTATAGCTTTGCCCTAACTGTGGTACAGCTAATGTCCCACTAAGGATGGTGGTTGGGGCCATCAGAGCAAATGGTGCAGGAGCCATGATTAATACGTACGTGTGCCTTTTCATTCCTCTCACTTACACAGTTCAAAGAGGGGATTAGTACGCTACTCATGCTTGCCTTGCAATGCACCTTAATGCTTTGCTTTCTGGACCTCCAGCAGAGACAGTACATGGCAGCGGCTTTCAGACATACTTTCTGTTTGAACAGAGCACTGAGCTGTATGTGCAGCTGACTTTGCCAGTAGATTAGCAAACTACAAACTGATTTTTTTTTTTCCCCCTGCCCCAAGCATGTAAGTTTATTAGCCATATTTAAAGATCTTTCTCAATTTATTTTTTGTTGGCAGAGCCTAAAGAATAAGGGTTTTTTCCAGACTTTTAAAAATTCCTTTCTGCTAAGATCATATGTTCTTTACAGTGTTATCAGAGAATTTATTTTTTTCCAAGATACTTGTCTTTTCTTATCCCTTCACCTGTGATGTTGAACTTCCTAGTGAGCATTATACTTGGCAAAATATACAAGAACAGCATTCAGGTTATAACTGTTCCTTTTAGTATGCTGTGAGAACGCTTCCTTTTTGATGCAGCTCTACATTAATTGGAGAGGATGGAGGGGGGAATACCTGTGTCTTCATGATGTTTGGCCTTTCCATTAGTTTCAAACTGAACCCGCATATGACAAACTCAGGCAATGAAGTACTAGAGTCAACCACATTGCGCACATATTGCACCATTCCACAGCACAGAGGATTTGATGGCTTCATTGTAAAATATCTGTATTGGTTTTACTATGACTATATTGTATTTTTAATAGGATTTAATCTAAGCTTTATCATCAGAACACCATGGTCGGTGGAAACTTGACAGTGCAGTTCACCTCCAGAGTTTACAGCAATAATGTGGGGGAGAGAACACGAGTCTCAGCAGGGTTCACGCTCCCCTATCTCCCCCAGTGATCTTCTGTTTTGAGGGAGGTGGTGGTGAGTCATGTTTGGGAGGTGCCCCAAGAATCTCCAGCGATAGGCTCTGGATAAGCACGAAGGAGCAGGTAGATGTGGTGCAGTAACAAGAAAACTCCAAACCTTTTGGCTTTCCAGCCCGCTTTCACCCATCTGCCAGCCAACAAAAGGACAAATGTCATGTGGGCAGTGAACAAACACATGAGTGGGGTCTTGAGACCTGAGACCCCCCATTTTTGCGGAATTCTTCTCTGACTGCTCCCTTCTCTGAAAGGCTATTACTTGAGACTAGGATCACCAGGCTCACAATTCCTCTTCACTCTGGGTGAGGCACCACAGGGCATGCAGAGCACTCAGCACAACTATGGTATCAGCTTAGCACTTTTTTCCACGCAAACAAAACATCTTCCCATTAAGAACAGCAGTGCTGGAAGCGGTACAAAGGTAATAGCCACTCTGAGAGAGCAAGTCTAAGGGCTCAAGAGCCACTGAGAGGAGACAAACAGGGCAGCCGCGGGCAGTCAGGCAGGCTCTCTCCACATGCCCTGCTCTAGGCCAGTGTGGTTTCTCAGCTCGGGAGGAGGTGGGAAGAGAACTGTCTACCCCTGCAAACTGTAGCACCAAGGGAATAGGTACAAGCACAGTGAAGAAAGTTAGCTTGAAGACACCTGAATATTAACGGAAAGGAAGCATCAGCCATGGGGATTAGCCGTGATTTGAAGATGAAACTGATGAAGCAGGAGATAGGGTAAAGGCTGTTTCAGAGAACTGCAGAGGCGGCTTTTCCACTACCTCTGGTCAGACACATAAAAGAGCAGAGACAAAAGTCAGTGTTAATCAACAACCGGAGGCAGCTGAAAAAGTATCAAAGAGAAATGAACCCAGAGAACCGGACTGAGGTACAGGGTGCTTATTAATATGATTTAATATTAATATGGCCAATAACCTGGTAGGGAGCCACTGAGTGGTGGAAGGGGAGAAGAACATCAGGCAATTCCTGAAATACTGAAAGAACAGGTGCAGAGCTCTGTGTGTTCAGGTGGCTGGATAGTTGTGAGTGACCATTGCCAACGTCGGAAGTTACTGCACAAATTAGGCTTTCTCGGGTGTGCCTGTGAGACGCATGGGAAAGCTGTGGATGCAGCAGTAGATAGATTTACAGATAAGAAAGATCTGGGAGGGGGTGGAGAGTTCAAGATCAGGGCTGCCCACGGGTTCCCTGCGAGGGAGGAAGATAGGAGGACTAGAGGAGCAAGGAGATAAAAGCCATGGAGATAGAGCTGCACAGGATGGACCTGCTCCATCAACCGGCTCTTCCTTACTAGAAGAGTGTGTGGTGGTAGGAGGCAGCATGGTGTGCTTGTGTCTGCAAAACAGGGGGAACAGGGAAGTGGTGAGACTAACAGCTCTCCAAACACACACTCATGGCTGAAAAAACAACACGTCATCTGGAGCTCGTTTTTGGCTGCCTGTTGACAAGACAGACAAGTATTTATGCGTAAGAGATGGTCATGATTACAAAAGAGATCTATGGACACTGATACCTGCACAATATAATTTAGAAATTTGTGCAGTGTGGATGGTTTGTTACCCTCATGGTCCCCAAACAACAGGCATGTAATGGGGGGTGGAGTGTCCAGTTTCTTTAACAAACAGAAAAAGAGGAATTCTGTAAAATATTTAAGCTTTCTGTTCAAAGGTTAAACACAAAGAAGCTGCTCAGCCATTAGCAAAGTACCTGATGAGAAGCTGGGATGCTGGGCTCAGAGTATGCGCTGCTCAGCCCTGCTGAAAAACTAGGAAACAGCCTCGGTGCTAAGAGTGTGCACAGCCCCACATCATATAGGAAATACCAGGCATACAGAGAGGCCATGGTAAGAGGCAAAAGAGTAGAAACTTCTCTGCCAGCAAGTGAACAAAAAAGCTTGAAAGTCTGACCAAGATACAACCCAAAATGTCTTTAAAAGAAACATTCATTCCTACTCCCTTTCATTTCAAGATTGTATCAATCCCTACAATAACTGGATTTAAGCCTCTGTATGATAATGAAGTCGGGTTTTGTGCTTATACGAAGTATCACTTTGTGATCTGAACATCTGACAAAGTCCCTCAGCCAGGAGCCCGGGAGGCCTACGCATGTTCCAAATTTTCTCCTCAGACCCTCTACCGAAGCGGCTCAAATCTTTGGGGATGCCCAGGAAAAGGATATGGCCCTAAGACAACAGCTAGACCTTGAAGGATTCTGGTGCTTGCTGCTGCAGTGCAGTCTAATGTAGAGCATGGGGTGGCAGTGAGTCTCATCAGGCTTTGCTATAGTCATTTCATGACTGCAGCATGTCTCAATCTGTTTACCTGCAAGTACTAGGTATAATCAGGTTAGATAAGACCATTACCATGGTACGTAACCTTTGGACTTTGGCTTGAGGCTTCTACTTTCCCTTCTGGAGAGAGCACGTCGTATTTCACTGTCTATTTTATTTCTTTCTCCTTTATTACAGTTGTGCTCAGTACCCTACACAGATTGATTTTCCTGGAGGCACAAACAAGCAGATAGAATCTAGAGGATGTTTAAATAAAGGGAATCATTTTAAATGGTCTTTGAATTAATAAATATATATAAAGATAAATAAGAAACATAGAGATATATAAGACATATAGATAGTACAAACAAATCATGACCCATCTGTCCAGTGTGCTTTGTTTATGTGTGCACTCAATGCTAGGATATCCTGGAAAGCAATAGGCCTCTGTTCTTCATCTTTCTGGACGCACTTGTGATCCCAGCTGGGACACAGGGAATTTTCCACGATCTCAAGTGAGTGAAAGATGGGTACCTAGATAATACATTGTGCCTAATGGGAAGAGTTTACCCTAAAAGAATACCTAAAAGGCACGGTCTACCTTCTCGACTAACTGAATTTAAGCTGTCAGAATATGCATTTCCACTGTAGCCCCTACTAATTAGCACAAGAGAAAAGAACTACCAATTTAAACATGCTGGTGACCGGCAGGTAGAGGGGGGTCACTTGTTTTTTAACAGAAACTTCTCACATTTCTTCCCCCCTCCCATACTCCTGCCAGCCACTGACCTTCCTTCGATCTGCTGTAAATCTTGAAGGTTGTCTTCCTTCTACTTTCTGGATCTGTGTTCAGAAAGAACAGCTGCAGCATTCATCATGAATAACTGTGAACAGCAACTCCTTCTGAGTCTCCTTTGGAGATGGGCTGATCTCTTTCTGCCTAATTAACAGAATATCAACCCTCAGCACAAGGTGAGCAGGATTTGGCAAGATACTTGGTTTTCTCAGTCTTCTCTAGCGCACACTGAATACATAATGTAAAAATTTATCCATCAACATAAAGTAGGCACCAAAGTTGGAAAGATTTGATCCACCCCAACAACTACTACAAAAAAATACCTTTTTGTCCTCCTCCCCTTTCTCACTATGGTCTGGTTCAGCACCACAGTTTGGTACTTGGGAATAGCTTGTATCTACTACCTTAGTCTCTATGTGATTTTAGGGAACTACTAATGTATAAGCAAATGTAATATGTTGTCTTTTCCATTCTCTTCCAAAGCTCTCCCCTGTACCAGCAGCATCCTACCTGTCACTTTCAGTTGCTAAATCAATTAAACACTCAGCTCTGCTGAAAAGAAGGAAAACTGTACCAGTTAGTTACTGCAACATATTGGCTTCTGCTGAGACAGTAAAGTTAACATTTAAAAAAAACCCCAACCTCTAATTTCTAGTTCTATTTCAGGTCGATTGCTTATTTCTCTGTATTTCTTCACATCACTGCCAATACAGTAAGCAATGTATTCTCTTGGCTTGGTTCCAAATTCTCTATTGCCGGGCCTATGTGATACCCTATGGCACATGGCACATAAAAGAACAGAGGCCCTGTCTCTCCTGGAGACCTCTATGTACCACTGGAGTAGCACAAACAGAAATTTAAAGCACCGGTTTACTTCCAGCCTTGCTTCCAACTACTGTTGAAGGCAGGTCACTGGAGGAGACAGACTTGGATTTTAGTGACTCAAACTATCGTTGTATCCCTCCGAAGATCAAGGCCAAACGCTGCAGATACTGGCCTTGCAAGAGATGCTCAGTGGCTTTGCCAGGCTGGGAATACAGCTGCGCTGCGATACATTGGCATGAGATGGTTTAAAAGCTGAGTGAGGCACCTCAATTGAATTACACAGTTCAAGGGAAACTAAGACTACTAAGCATATAGAGATCATCTGACTCTCCGCAGAAAAGTTATTACTCAAAAGGCTTTTGTGCTTACCAAATAATCTGATCTCTGGTTACTGCAAAATGGTTTTCCTTCTCTCTTTGAACTGAATTTCAATGTGTCCTTGCATGAAGAACATAATGAAGTACATGCCTATGGCAAGTGCTGTTTAAAGCACTGTCCTTTATTCCTAGAGACATTTCCAGGAAACGCAAAGCTGCGGTATAAAGCACCTCTGGCTTTATCACAGACTCCCTCTTCTGCGTCACTTTTTGCTCGGGGGATGACACTTGGCTAGCCAGGATTTAGCACAAACACAGCCCGGCAGATCTCCCCCTCTCTCAGCCAGGCAGGTGAGAGTCGTGCCTCACTGGAAGGCAGACATGATGGGGCCTGTAACCTGAAGGCAGCGCACAGCATTTTAGGAGAACTGTGAGGCACAAATCCAAAGATCAACTCCTTCACCTCCCAAAGGTGTGCCTTTGAACAGGCAAAGATAAACAGCAAAGAGACAGATCCCGCTGTTGGTGTCAGCGCTGTAGAAATATAACTGTCCAAGTTACACCACAAAAGCTGATGGGGATTTGTATTCCTGTTCAAAAATCCCACCCTCAGGGAAGTGGGACATTTGAAAGCGATTATCAGGCACACAACTCATTCTCGGGGTGGCTGGTGACTCACCCTGGGCATTTCTTGTGCAGCCTGAACATAGCCTTACAAGCCACATACAAAGTGGCATTTTTGTCTCTTTCTGAAGTGCTGTCCAGGAAGGGCCCCTCATATTACACACCTTCCAAATTACTGGCTGCTTAGACACAGAAAGCTTTCCAGGCCCAGTGGTACCAGGCCACTCAAGACAGGGTGGCAGCAGCGTGGGGCAGCTTGCGTAAGGGGCCAGACTCTCATTAGCATCTCTTAGTCATGCGTGTGAGATCTCTCTGCCGCTCCACCCTGAGGCCCAGGGAGGCATCACTATTTTTCCAGCTCTGCCTTTACTGAATAACTCAGCTAATAGCATCAGATGAAGTAGTGATTTTCTGATGTTTGGCCAAGCTGTTAACATTGTCATTCTAGCACATTTTAACAAGTACAGACAGGTCTGGGCATTAGTCATATTTCTACAGGCAGGGTTTTTTTCTTTGTCTCTTTTTTCTTTTCTATCTTATCCATTTTACTGGGCTTCAAAGCCCTCGGTGGAAACAGATGTGTGAATGTTATAAAATTACATTGCTAAATCAGGGCTTTTTTCTGACTTTATGCAAGTTGTATGTCAAAAGACACTACAGGCAGGAGGGCCAACTACTCTGCATTGAGAAAAGCTCCATGTACATACACCTTATTCTACAGAGTACAATGTCCAAATGGATGCTAGTGGTTTTGGTGGTACATCTGAAAGCACAAGCTTTTCAATACTCTATCACATCTTCACTGGTCAACAGGTGGCCCTAGCATCATTAACTGTATGCTGGAGATGACCTTTATGGTATATGAATACTTCAGAAGCATGTATTTATTTTCCTGGGGCTCCTCTGAGCAGAAGTTCAGCCTGCAATCCTCAGCAAGGCTGTGACACTCAAAGGTTTGTTTCAGTGAAGTTCACAGCACGAAAGTCTCATATGTCTCCTAGACTTGAATTAAAGGGTGGTACAGAAAGAGTTTCTGAAGAAACTCTTGCAGTGAGCTCTGTTTCTTAGCAAAGTATCGGGCCACTACTCTACCTTGCCTGTATCAGCTGTTTGTGCAAGAAGTGCTTCAAGCAACCTAAGAAAGTATCCCATTTTTTCCCTTTGTGCAAGTCAGACTGACTCGCAGCCTGGGATGTGCTTGTTATGCATGAAGCAAACACAAAAAAAAAATCATTAAGGAATGGGAATGATTAGTTATGGACAATACCGCTGTGAAGCTTGTTACCAGCACCCGTCACTCCTGGTATGTGACTGGTTCCTGCTGAGCAGCCCAGACACCGTACAGGGGCTGTACCGCTCTGAGATGGCAGCTGAGCAGAGCGCGTCCCTGCCCGCAGCCCGCCTGCTCCTTTGTGGCCAAACAGGCTGCAGCAAACGTGACAGCAGGGCTTGCACTTGGCAGAGCAACAGATTGCAAAGCATCCGGTGATATCAGGGCCACGCTTATGTGGCAAAATGTGCTACGATACGAAGAGGCGAGCCGCCTGCTGCACCACGGCAAAGCAGATTGCATAGCATTAGCACTGGTGACAACAGGGCACTCATTGTGTGGGACAACAAGTCACACAGAGAATGTGTAAATGCGATTGGTTGGGCCCACTTAACATACGCACAGCAGAGTGACATATGGCAATTGGTGACTTTCCTGCCACAGATGCTGAAAGGCTTTGTTTCGGTACAGCGCATGGTGCAGATCCAGTACGGCATTCCCCCTTTGGTGGGGAGCAGTCTGAGTGCCAGCAGCGCTCTCCCCCACCTCCAGGCACTGCAGATTCCTGGTCCCGTGAGTGCTTCTAGCTGTGCTGAGCAGCCTTTCTGTTACTGAAACCCTACCCATCAGCCAAAGCCTGGGGCATGCTGAGAAATATGTTTAATGTAGAAACATGACGGAGATGGACTCCCATTTCAACTCCTTGTGGCCTTTGCATTTGGGTTTCTATTCACATATATATATAATACTGCAGCCTGAAACAAACTATTTTTAAGTGTTTACTTTTTCATTAGAACCTTTGTTTTCAATAGTTTCTCTCTATTAATGATATAAACAGATAACCAGATTATGATAAATAGTGACAAACAGATTATTTTTTCAACTCTGTTAAGCAAAAGTTTAAATGGAGGTTAAAAAGGACAAAGCAAAATTATGTTTTTCTGCCAATGGGACTGAGACAAAAACAGAAAAGAGGTTCTATCAGCTTGCTCATGCGGGAAAAATATGGAGGAAGATTTTGAAATCCCGGCACGGGTTGTAGCTGTGCTCACCTGTGCAGAGCCATGAGACAAGCACAGTCTGATAACTACAGCACCAGACTAAGGCTGAGATACAGAGATCTACTCTCATCTCTGCCACTGATCACCTGTGTGACCACCGGCAAATCACTTCAGCTGAACATGCCTCAGAAATAAAGACTTGATACTCATCCCAGTGCACTGCTTTGTGACTGCCTGCTCGCTGCAGAGCGGAAGACGAGGTAGGAGATGACCTTACAACACTGAATCATTTCACATGGGCCACAGAAAACTCATGAGACGGTAACAGCATCCACCAAGCTGAGGACACGGGGGTCAGAATCTTTGCATCTTATTCCCTATTGCTGGCATTATCAGTCTTTGCTCACTTGTCATTTTATGTGTTTCCGTGGTGAAGAGGAATCCAAATCTACACAGATCTAAAATGCTTTGTATACAGACACACAGTCAGGGTCCAAGCAGCCAAAGCCGGTTGATAACTAAGTGCCACCTCTTGCAGTGGGATGCGAGTTGATACAGGCTCTGTCCTCCCCAGATTTCTGCTTGACCAGACCACGAGAATGCAGAACCAGACTAGGACATGGAGTGGGCAGCTGCCGCCACCTCCCATAAGAGAGCAGCTTGAGAGCTGCCCAGCTGAGAGCAGTTTTCTTCACTTTATGCTCTTTTTGGTTTTTTAAGAGCTAGTGAGGGAAACGTTGCTTCAAAGTGGGGCTGTGGAGCAGCCATACTCTAAGTCAAGGGACATAACATGAATTGCTACTACCATGTTGCAGGAGCAAGAGGTGAAGCGACAAGCGTGAGTGCTGAGAGCACTTCGAGTATAACTGGCTTTACAACGGCAAATCTCCACTGTACCAGGGCTGAGCTATGCTGGCTCTAGGATCCTCAAACTCATTTGTCACTGTGGTCCTCAGTGGATCCCTGAGTTGCTGTATTTCCCTGCAGAAATACGAGCACGTGCGGCAAGTCTGACTAGTTCTGGCCACATCATATTTACTCTGCAAGCACTGACCATCTGTGCAGCAACTGTCCAATACATCCAAGGCTGCATCAGACCCTCTGGACCTGTACTGTGGTGTTGATGCACACATTTGCAGTGCTCGGCCAATACCTCTGGCTGGCTGGCTTGGCTCATCACTCAAAACTACTGTTTCACCCACTCTGTTGTAACAAAATCCCAGACAAACAGCCTCAATCCTCAAACTTGGCCTGGAAAACAGTCCTGGTGGGGAACAACACACGATATATTCGGGGAAAACTGGATTTTCAGTAGTCCTATCTCTGTGGCATTGAGAACAACCTGACGGGATCACAGCAACTGACATGGAAGGGGAATATGGAAGAAGGGTTTTACCTTGAGACTAGCTCCCTCTGCAGCCTGATTTTCAGCACCCAGAACCCGGCACGTCTTTTTAGACAAACATTTGTTTAACTGCTATTCACAGCTGGAAAAACCTTCTGGGAATGAACGGAGTCAGCCTGGGAAATCTGTGCTCCTCATCCTCATCAGGTCATTAGCTTGTCTCATGCTTTCCAGTATCATAGGGGTGGTGGATAACTACCCCAGTGATCCAGACTGAAAAGCAGTCGGACTTTCAATTTAAAATTATGTCACCGGAAGAAATGTCACACCAAAAGGTTCCGATAAGGTGGTAAACAAAGAGGTAATTTCTGCATTTCCTGGAATAACGGAGAGCAGGATCTGGCCCCAACAAACGGACCATGCAAACTCTCTGCAGCGCATCCCACTTGTTCCCTCCGGCGGGTAAAACCGCCCCCGGTAGGTGCTTCTCCGGCGCGGCGAGAGGAGCGTTAAGCGTGGCTGCCCCACCGCAGTGCGGGAGGGGAGCGGAGGGGAGCGGAGCGGTCGCGGCCGCGCAGCTCCCGCACCCCCGCGGCCCCGCAGCGACACCCAGC
>NW_008796218.1:8647701-8660535 GCF_000699145.1 Aptenodytes forsteri
CGGCGCGCTGCACCGCCGACCCCACGCCCGCTCCTCGCCGCACAACCGTTTGTCAAGGTCTGCAAGGGAGCTGCCATCGCTGGAAATGTTTAAATTGCAGTCGGGCACTTCTCTAATAAACATGTTCTCACCGACAAACAGGGCGAGCACGAAGTGGGAATTAAGCCAGGGAAATTCCACGATTTATATTATACAGGAAATCAGATTAGATTATCACTGTGGATCCTTCAGGGCTTAAACCTGTGAATCTGCTGGCAGGTTAATAGCTTCTCTATCACCCCTCATGAGAGTAAAAAAAACCCAGGTCTTTCAGCCACACAGGGAGGTTAAGTGCTCACTATCTTTATTACACAAGACACCATACCCGCTGGCCACCTTCCTCAGTTCTCATCTGCCTGGCACCTGGTACAAATTACACTGCTACGAGAGGCAGATAACAAACTCCCTACAAGTGGGGTTGTGCTTCATCAGCCAGGTCAACAGGCGGGACGCCTCTCCCTGTGTCAGTGCTTTTCTGCCCCAAAAGCCACCGCATCCGGTAGCATCATTTGTGTTGAGCATAAGCTGCAGCCGATAAGTGATGGGGTTAGCGCAAGCCATTTGCCGAGCCAGCGAGCAGAAAGCACCATGAAGTCACACTGTGCTGCTAAATCTGTGATGCATCAGCGCGTAATGGCGCTCAGAGCTGCAGGCATTGCCAAGGCAGACTCTGACTTTACCACGGTTTCACTGAAAACAGATGAATGCAGTATTGTCAACTTCAGCCAGCCAGAAACCACGTCACGCACCCAAAAATCATGTGATAGAATTTTTTAAAAGAACAATTTCAAGGAAAATTTTGCTTTTACCTTTTGGTGTTTCCAATCTGCTGCGCTCAAGAGAATGGAAAACATCCCTTTTTAGATTTATAATCATAAGACCTCTACACATCTCACACAATGCCGCAGGTCTGGCTCTTAGGCCAGCGCTAAATATTGAGCCATATCATAAAACTGTGGGAACTGTCAGCACTGAATAGAGTGCACATTTACAGAGACAAATAACCCCATGCAGGCAGACACAAATAACCCCCTTTCTTTGCTGGACAGCAGCCAGTTTATTGGCGAGTGCCTCTTCCAAGCTCTAGACTCAGTGCTGAGAGCCAGAGCAAGCATCAGCCCAGAGCAACAGTCAAAGTACAGTATGTCAATGCAACCAATACAGCTAGAGCATTTAAAAGGAGATAGCACACTTACTTGACTGTGTGAAGAGTTCACAATACTTGCAGAGTTCAGGGCTCATATATGCATACAATATAAAGAGCTTATTTTTCTTTGTTTACTCTCCAGGATTTGTGCCTGGCTATTTCAAGAGCCACTCCTGGAGGCTGGAGGGATGGATCGTTATTATATATAGAAACCTTTAGCTAGCTAAGAGTCAGAAAAAAACCTGAGTAATTGTTCTGAATGTTCAAAACACAGTCCATCTAGTGAAGAAGCTGCATCATGTCTCCCACAAAAGGAACAACTACCTGGTAGCATAAATTGCTTGTTTGCTTTAGAAAAATAAGATCCAAACTGGTATAATACAAAGACTAGTCCTGAACACGTCATCTCTTTATCTGCTGCCAGCTATCAGTATTGTAAATGGGCTTAAGCAACCACACGTCATTCTCTCACATAGATCTCCTCTCATCTGTAGTGTTTCATCTGTAGATGCACTTATTAAAGTTAGGTGAAAACACACCTTTTCAGTGCCTCCCACTGGAGCAAAAGCTTATTAACAACATTGTGACAATAACAGTTTGCACAGACTACCTTTTCCAGGCACAGAGGAAGGCTGACAAAAGGGTAAAGTAAACAGTTATCCTGGGGTAACCACTGGCTAGAGACCCAAGCTGAACTTGGCCACCAAGCTGCAAATTGGCACAAGCAAACTCAAAGTAGTCTGTCCAAGTTTGGCAGTTAAAAACTGCAAATGGACAGTTCGGAGATTCCAGTATAGGCTTCCTATGTTGCAACTACTTGCCAGAAGATCCCATTCTCCTATAGTCCATCCGCAAAGGACAGCTGGAAAGAGGCCTGACCATCTGGAGAAATTGTTCATGATGTTATGTGACATCAAAAAGTAAAGCAAACAGCCTGGCAAAATATTATCCTGCTATCGTGCTAATTCCCATTTGTTTTCCCTTTTGTCTCTTGCGGAGCTGCATATGAGCCCCTGGAAACTTAGGGATAAAGCTTCAAGTTTGGCTCCTCCAGACGGGTCATCCCTAGCTACAGGTGGCCAGCTGGGGATTCTCAGCCACCTGGCTTCATTGCTTGATTTGCTCCAAGGACAAGCCCATCTGCTGGCTTCGGTGGCCAGGCTTCTCCTGCCACGACCGCCTCATCTCTAGCACACAGAAAACATGCACCTGGGCTGGCAGCGCATTTGTAAATCTTCAGACGGTGTGCTACCATGCAGCTCTGCCATACGGCAGGAGGCATGTAACTGACATTTGTGGATATGGTGCAAAGCAGCAATTAAACTTCTTGGACCTCCAAATACTGGGTATCTATGGGGCCGAGATGTTGGGCAGTCCGAGCAGCTTAATTGCATATCTTTGACAATAGTAACTATCCACAGTCATTATTAACAGCCTTGGCCTCTCCCGCAGAATGATAAACTCCACATGGGAAAACACCTGCAATGCTTCTAGCACTCACTTCCAGCTTCCCATTCCTACTTCTGCTACCATTTTTCTTTTCTCCCAGCTATCATCATCCTATGCAACACAAAATAGGAGGCTCATACATCACAAGCCTAAGCGCATTGCGGTCCACACTGAAAGGTGTTGCTAGAAGTTTAAACAGCATGTTTGTAAGCAATTCAAATATGGAAAGGCACAATCTAACATTATGAAAAAGTAATCCAGCACTTTAATGCTTTTGCAAGACTTCCATGGAATTATGGTATCGTCTCAGGTAAGGGTCTTACCATGCAGATGGCAGAATTCAAACCAGCTTATGCTAGAAGATCAGTTTTCAAAGAAAATGTTTTGTTCATGATGTCCTTCAAGTGAATCATAAGAGGTCCCTCCCTGTTCACAGGTGAGCATATGATTACATTTCTGTTAACAGGCAGCTGAACCTGTTAACACTTTGGAGTGCATCCTTGAAATAGAAGAAGCATTATATCCAGAAGACGCAGTGACCAAAGTTTTCAGGTCCCTTATTATTTCCTTGTTTCCTTCTTTATTATCGCAGGCTCATCCTTTGAAGTTTATGTAGCCTCTATTGCTTGTGAACCTTCTGAAAGGATCCTTCTGTTCTGCTGTTTATCTTCATGCAGACAGAGCAACAGACCACCTTCAACAGAGTATGTATGCTTATTCTTCTAAACATATCAGTAATTATTTTGCTATTTTAATACATAGATAGATTCAAATAAAATCATTAGGTTTGGACTTTGAATCTGCATCACAGCTCCACTGTTCTCAAGAGTGGGCTAAATCCAGACATGGATACAAACATCCAAATAATCTTACATTTGGGTCTGAAGTTCATTATTTCAATTTCAGGTGTGTTTTGATTTAGAGCTTTGATGTGCTTCAGAACGAAACTGAACTGCCGTCTGAAAAATACTCTACAACAAAACAGAAGACTAAACAATCCCCGGAATAAACTTCATCAGTGAATCCTAAGTGTGTTTTTAGGAACTGCTCCACTGCTTGCAGCCATGCCTTCCAGTGTACTACAACCAAGTATGATCACAAGGATTTTTTCCCCCATAATCTGACATAAGAATGTGCTACAAAACAGGCAAAGGATTCAGCAAGTATGACTTCAGACTGCTACCCAAGATGCAAATTTTTATTTCCAAAGCAGTTATGTTTCCTGCCAGGTCCTACCAAATCAAAATAGAGCTGACAGAGTAGAGCAGTGGTAAACAGAAAAGACACTCAACACTTGAATGAAAAATGCAAGAGAGCTTCAGAAGAAAAAGGAACAGTAGGGCATCAATCTCTTGCCCTTCCCCAGGGCTTCTTTGCATCACCTTATTTTATTGACACTATCATCTCTTTCTGTATTCTTAAAGCTCAGCTGTGGTGCAAGGCAGGTTCAGCAGTAATGTCAATCCACTGAACTAAACTAAGCAGTTCTAGCAGGATTGGCCTGGGGCCACTGATTTCAATGGGAGCTGCTGGATGCTCAGCATGACTGACAGTTAGGCTCTTTGTGGTTCAAAAATCAGAATAATTTTGTTCCATCTGGCATTTTTCATGATCCCCACTGTGCCCAATAGTGCAGTCACAACACCTCGCTTTTTAAAAATCACCGCTCAGCTAAAGGCATAAAAATTTAACAAGCACTTGAACAAGTAAAACAGTAGCGACAACCAAATTCTTGCATATTACAATTCTTTGGTAATTGGATAGAGGCTCCTTAAACAAACCTACTTTTTCAGGGAGTGAATACCCCAACTGCTCTTTGAGGTACTTTGTTCTTAGACCCCTCAAATCACTGGTAACTAGAAAATGTAGATGGGTGTCACGCTGCTAAACTCTTTTCTAGGTCTTTTCTAGGTCTCAAGGTAAAAGATCTGCTGGAATTCAAACAAGTTAATCTCTGAAGATGGCCTAAAGAAAGTAGAAAATAGCAGAGGTAGTAAACAAGGCAAAAAACATGGCTTGATAGATAGAAAAACTGAAGAGTGATAGAAACTGCAGGAAACAAAGAGAAAAGAAGCTAAGTTGAAGGAAGTGAAGTTTTAGACTAGAAACATAAGAATTGCTGGACTTCACAGCAGGATACAGCCCAGCATCCTGTTCCAACAGTGCTGAACGGCAGATGGAAGGGTACGAGAATGGAAGAAGTGTATAGTGCTTTTTCTCTGACAAACTCTTTCAGCATTCAGAGATACACAGGGTAATACTTTCCAGAACCAGAGATGGTAACATTTGCATTTAATAGCTTTTGGTGGAGCTTGCTTCTGTGAACGGGTCTAGTCTGAATCCAGGTGGCATCGACAACACCCTCTGGCAGCAAGGCTCACAGTGTACCTGCATTGTGTATGAAGAAGTATCTCTTTATGTCTTTCAGATTTGCCACCTATTTCTTGAACTGTGAGAAATGGTAAATGATGCTTTCCTAGTCACATTCTCTACTCCATGCATGATTTTTATACTTTTCTATCTCATCGCCACCCAGTTGTCTTTTTCTAAGCTAAAAAACTCATGTAATGCTCAACAAAACCGCATGTCATGCTCAACACAGAGGGTGGTCCATATCTTCTACTACCCTGTCTGCCTTTATCTTTTCTAGCTCTACTATTTTTCTTTGGAGGTGTAATCATGTCAATGACACAGTGGTAGAGGTAAAGGAACCTGGACTTATTTCTGCAAATTCCTTTGAATGCTTCTGAAAGCACCTCCTTGAAAGCAAATGGTAAAAGATTTAGCAAGTCTCTGAGCTTTTATGTCTCTAGAAGTGTTTTCAGAAGCATGATGACCTCCTCCCCATACCACATACAAACTGAGAGAGCCTAGTATAAGCATCAGATCCCAAGAATGTATAAACAAAAACATGGATGTTAACATAGAAATGATCTTTTTGTGGGCTCTGTGTCTTATTGCATATGAGTATTGTACAATACAGTGAGCACTGTGGAGTGCTCGTTGCACAAACACTGTACTGTCATATGTGTGAAGTTAGCCTTTTTACTAGCTCTGGGGTGAACAACAAGCCCTGTCAAGGTAAATGTGTGGTTAAAAAAAAGTGCAAATTGAAGATATTTCCAAGTTACAAGGCAAATACTCAAAATTCAGAAATAGACAAAAATGGGAAGAGTCTGGAAGAAGAAAATGATCTCCAGATGGAGGACAGGGGAATGCCAAAAGTCTTGAAGACGTTTTATTTTAATCCCAATTCCCTAAACATTGGATGTTGTTTATAACACAAAATTGCTTGTATTGTTTGTATGTTACTGCCTGATTTCTAAAGCGATGAAACAAGCTGTGGAAGCCACAGCAGGGTTCCCTTTTAAGCATTAAATCAATGCACTACATCTGTTGAAATCCTGGAGAGCCCAAGGCAGCAATGCCAAATTCCAGAGTCTGTACTCAGCAGGAGCCGTGTGGTAAACGTCTGCATTTAGGTTCAAAGTTTGGCTTATTAGCTGTCATCCTCTGAAAACTCTTTGGAGGCTCTTCAGTCGAAGTGCTGGAACTGAGAGTTCTCCCCTCCCACCTCCAGCAACATTTCTGATACAGTAGAGGCCGTGAAAAGCCTTGAACCACACAGGGGAGGACAGTGAGGGGAACTCAACTGAGCCCTGTGGTTACTTCAGGACCTGATGAAGGCACCATCCCAAGATGGTGTTTTAATGTTTTTTCAGAGAAAAGTTTTCCACCTTTTTCTCCATGCTGAAAGACGGGAAGTTCTCTGAGCTGACCAAAATGTACTGACACAGAAAACTTCAATGGAATTAAGAAGTCATGAAAAGTTCCCAACACCCACATACAGATACGCCTAATGTTCAAAACAAACAAAAAAAAGTTAAGAATTTACTTTACTAAACTCTCCAAATGCCTGAGGTCTGTCTGTCCTCCCACTGTTTGTGCACACAGGAATCAATCAAGTTGGGAACAGAAAGCCTACTAAAATACCCTCAAAGGTCTGCGCTACTCTATGTTCAGGCCCGTGTGACTCTGGGGCTGCTCCCGCTACTGCCCACTCAGACGTCTCCAGCAACACGCTTAAGCATATTCATTTCATATGTCTGCTTAGGCGCAATTAAATCCTCAGATTTGGGCCTCAGGGTAAAATACCCTGTCCCCTCTGCAAATTGTCCGGGGGAGCACATAAAGAGAAAGGTTGAAAGGACATTCCTGGTTTCTAACCCTGAGATGCTGCAGGTTTTCAGTGGGCGACATCCTTTGACATGCTGCAGCCTGCCTGTCTACCTCACTGTCTTTGTTTCTAAAATGGAAATGATTTCTGCTTGTCGAGTGGGGGCGTTGAAGGAATGTATTAGCTAGTCATTGCTCTGTTCTTGGAATTAATAGTAAAAAACATGTCAGAAGGAGTTCTTGCTTAATGACTACGATGCAGTGCTGGTTTTTTCTGAGGTAGTGACGATGACAGTCAATAGCACAAAGAAGTGAGCACGACATGCACACTCCTACACACTGAACCCTCAGTTTAAAATGACTGTATCGTCCACCGTATGGTTTGCCGGACATCTCATATGATATTGCATTTTCTCACTCTAATGTGAAATCCTGAATCTGACCTGAAATGTCAAACAGGACACATTCTTCTTTCGTTTTCATAGCAACAATCTCTTTTCTGGATACTCAGTTCCTGGCTTGCCAGGCATCTGGCAAAGTGGCCACTGCAAACACACATATGCAGGGATAAAGTGCACAGACAGACTGGTCAGATGATGTCTGTCTTGGGCTTTTGGCTCACCTGGACAGCTCTGCACAGGTGACCTGTTCATGAGCAATTTGCCTGCCTGGGACTGTAGAAGCGCTGCACCCAGAGCTTCCAAAACCTTTACAGTCAGCATGCCTGAGGTATTACAGAGAAAAATTTGGCTCAGTGTTAAATCTAACTTAATATTAGGTGTTGGAACATGGTTGTACCACCTAAGACTTTACTGATTGAGTCTAAGTGTTAGACAGATTTCATTCTAAGAAGCAGTGAAATTGAAAATGACTTGGTTTGTGAGGGCACACACATATTAGTTAATAGAAGCTGTTACAGTGGGGCAAAAGAGTGAATGCAATGCCTGGATGTTGAAATGGAGGAACCTCACCTAGAAGTACATTACTACTACATTTGGTATTACTACAGCAACTATATGGTACCTAGTTCCAGTGCTAAGAAGTGAAGAAAGATCAGCTGATATACTGAAGAAAAGACAGTGGAGAGTTGTGAGAATGATTGAAAGGGCCAAGAAGAAATGCTTTAGTTTCTCGTATGAAGATAACAAGAAATACAAAGAGATCCAACGATGAGAACCAAAACCGTACAATATCCACACTAGAAATACGTTTACATTTTTCAAAAGAAAGTATAAACCTTTGGAAAAGCATACCAAGATTTATGATGGATTTTGCCTCATTACAAATTTTAAATTCAAAATTGGTTGCATTTTCCAAGAGAGATGCTCTAGTTCAAATAAATTAAGATATTGAACTCTGATGATCTGTTTAAATGGGAAGCTGAAATCTATGGTTAGAATTGTCTCTTCTGGTCTGATCTATGAACACAGACTTTTTTGTAATTTGGGTTGGGTTTGAACCCTCCTTTCCCAATTCCATGTTTTTCAGATGTGAACAAGGTGAGTCTCCAAATTTGCAGCTGAAACCATTGAGATTTTGCTTAAAAAAACCCCAACAACACCCCCCCCAAAAAAACCCCACAGGAAACAAAAACCCCACAAACCATTAATTTCTGCCAATATTCACCTCCTAAGGAAGAAAAATACATTTCAAAATAGTGCAGAGATCACTAGCAGTATCTCTGACAAAAAAAAAAGTACTCACTTCCAGAGAAGGTATCCTTTAATCCCCCCATCAGCCTCATTCAATAATTCAGCTAGCTAATCTCTTCTGTAATTTACTCAGGACTGCCCAACTGGATCGATCCCACTGGTTTGATTTCTCACTTGGACTGCAACAGGATAGAAGACTGTACCACAAGGAGATCAGGTCTCTTATCAGGTTGTCTATACCTCAGGAGAAGGGGAAGAAAGGTGATTTGCCCAGATAAACTGCAATGTCCTATCAGCTAGAGCAGCAAATGCTGGCAGGAAAGAGAGACATCTGGTAAGAAGCTGAATGCTTGTGAGGCAGCTGATGGGAGAGCGGAGCAGAGGCTGCTCGTGCAAAGGGCAAAGATGCCTCCTCACTTTGGGGCCCCCACCCATACCTTGAAGGCAGCTACAAGATAGAGCTCCAAACTCCAGACCAGGTTTAGTAACTGCCCGCTTCTGCTGCTCTCGCTACCTAAGTCACTTCTGAAGGGTCCTGATGATGCTGAAATCTGGACACTCTCTTCAGCATCTTTTGCTGGCTGGATAGTTTTGAATGAACACATAAAAGGATCACGTCCCTCATGGCTTTTCACACCTACATATGGGAAACTGCTGAAGGAACAACTGAAGTTCCTCCTTCCCTTCTAGCAGGCGCTCGGCCTTAGCCCTGCTCTGGGTGTTACGGGCACGCTGAGCACCGCCCCTCAGGAGGACACGGCTAGAGCACAACTGCCACTGCTGTGTTCGACTCCTTTCTAATGGGAAAAGCCACACTCCAGCCACTGCTGGGTTTTGTAACAAGACTTACATGAAGACCAGTTAAACACTGCTCATGGCTGTCCTGAAGGTTTAAATGACATAAAATCACCCTACTGTCAAACATTTACTTAACGTATTGGCACTGCATGGCAGGTGAGGGGAGAGGTTGTCCTATTTATTTCAGTCTTGACATTGAGTTACCTCTGGCCTCGCACAGTACAGGTGAGAACCATAATACAGCAGCCAGCTGCTCACATTTTAGACACCCAAATGCTTCCTCACATACAGGAAGTGTCATGCAAAAATATCTCTACATTACTGGGCTTGAAATTGCGATTTTCAAAGGGTTTTTTAGACAGACCTGGTTAAGAATGTTTTATTTTAAGGCACTGTGAAAAAGTTAGCTTGTTTGACCCTGGTGGGAAAAAAAAAGAATTCTGAAATATTCCAATTAGGAAACATTTCCTTTGCATCTCACAGCAATGGTGCTCCCACTCTCTTCCCTAACCCGCACTACCCATGAGCCTCCTCACAGTGCATGGAAGCAGTTGCATCACAGGCATCCCTAGCCTAGCAGTATGACATACTGCTGTTGATGTCATCTTACAGAGAGCGGAGAGAGCAGGAAACAGGAATCGCCAACTCCAGCTCTGATAAGATACAATGTCAGAACAAACCCATAGGAAATATTTTTCCTTTAGGATAGTTAGCTCTTTTATGACAAAACTGACTTTTTTTTTGAAGGAAGGAGAAGTTATTGCTATGCAAGTTTAAGTTGGCAATGCCAAATTTCTACTTTAAAAAAAACAGAAAAGGGAATTCTACACTGACGTGCAGCAGTATCAATTCAGCCATGATGAAACTGCATTTGCTTTAAGACAAGACCTGAGCCATTCACTTGCATGGAATTATGGTTGCTTGCATGAAGGCAGAATTTGGTTCTCAAGTTAACATTTCACTGCATTAAGATTTTTTATGTAAAATAAAGCTTAATCTAATTCTATTTTCTATAGAATAATTTACTCAGTGTGATCAAAAACATGTTGCATAATAAAAATACACACACGTAACACCGCGTAGCACTATTCAGTTCTTAGAATCCTGCTACGTTCTATATGCTGTTATTCTTACCTAGTGTGTTGTCTGTATTTCATGGGAGCCCGTGAACAGGCACTACGCTGAGACCAAAGATGCCCAGCTGGTACCTGGAGGCCGCACCCTCAGTCAGTTCTCCTCCTCCTGCTGGTCATAATGCCACTCGCTATTATCTGATTTGAAACCAAAGATGTGATTGCTTTGAAAAGGGAAGCTCTGCCTTTGCACTGCCTAACGCAGGGAACTGAAGAGATGATGCACATGTGCATTTCATACAGGTGTATTTCCTATGGGGATAGAATATATTCAAAGTATCAAAGTCTTCCCAAAACAAACACCCTGATCAACCAAATTAATCAATCTAACAGAAGACAACCAGACTTTTACACGATGCCTCCATGTATGTTCTTGAATGGTATTTTTCAGTATTTTAAAATACGCACATTCTTAACGGCAGCTGTAACTTCCAAAACTCATGCTGAAATCTCTTGCTGCTTTGTCATTAGAGAGAACCAGCCCTCCAGAGCTGTGCCTGTTTGACTCTTCCCTAGTGACACCAAGCCAACGTAACTTACACTCAGTCTCGTAACCTTTGTGCCTTGAATACCAAGAAAAGGGTGGGTGGCTTTTTTTGGCAGAGCAGACTGGTAAACCTGTGATGCAAATATTTTGACTGCTTAGTCACTCCAGCTCCAATTCTAGTGAAGGGTCTAGAGATTGATCTGTGCATGCAAATGTCTTGGCGGGTGGAGAGAAGAAGGGGTTGGGAATAGGAAAAAAATTACTTACCAGTAATAGGAATTAATTAGTTAATGTTTATAATCCACTTCGAGATGAAAAGCAGTATGTGACCCTAAATACTATTAAATAATTGAAGCTCTCCGAGTGGGGGGATCATGGAATAACAGCAGGGATTTTTGTTGTCTGTGTGTCTGGCTGTTAAGCTTGTTTTGCTTGTATCTGACCATTTGTGAAAGAGTCATGAAAAAACACCCAACAGAGTAACCAACAAAACCAGTGAATCAGAACAGATTATAAGACCATAGGCACAACAGTGTGTGAGTTCTGCCTCAAATACAAAGCTCTTTCAGTCAAATACACTGTAAAAAACATGGGAAATAAACACTCATGCACCAGGGGATGAAACTCTGACCTCACATCAGTGTCAGTTCCTAAAAATTCCACCAGCCTTGAATTACGTCACTGTGAATCTTGTTGGAATAGCCACTCAAGAAATTACCAGCACTGCAGTATGTACCACAGAAGAATAAAGCAAGTACAGCACCAGTAGTCCTCGCAATTACGTCAGACACATGTAAAATACTAACAATACCTAGAGCCAAAATTTACAAATCATCTAGCGAAGACTGCAGCTCTGAGCAATAAACAACGTGCAATTGTGAAAAAATCTTGTTGCACAGACTTCACTTCTACTGGATTGCAAAATTAGTGGATGCAAAGAGTACGACACGCTTTTGCTTTGGGGATTTTATTAAGGCGTTTGCTACAGCAGCTCCCTGTCATACTCAGTTCAAACTGCCTCAGACATAAGCAGTCACAGGATGGAAAATTGGCAGTAGCTCTACAAACAAAGGATAACGATCAGCAGCAAAGTGTTGGAGGAGGTGAGAGAGTCCAATGGAGCACCGCAGGGACTGCTAGCGCCTGTCTCATTTAGAAAAACTAAATAAAATTAATAGAAGCACCAAGCAGTAAAAGGGCCAGTTAAAGGAAGGGGCACTCCCTGACCATGTGGAGTACTACGCCTAAATAGTTACTACAAAATTTGCTCAGTTCTGTGTTTCTCCACAACAACATATGAAATATGAGAAGTAAATTTTATTTGACAGTGAGTCCACTGGCAAGTGTTATATACTGCCACAAAATAAGATGGATTTGGAGGTCGATGAAAGTCTATGTGCCTGAAGAAATAATCTACATCATAGATAATGAATGTGAGAGAAAAATTCAAGTATTTGGGAGTATTTGGGAGGGGTACTAGAGTAAAAGTCTTTGACTGCAGACAGTAAGTCACTTGATACATCTTTGCAGGTCTCAATACATACCATTTTCTGAATTAAGGCCCTAAATAGGGGTATTTAGAAAGTTGCACTTGATTTGAAGAAGGTGTAAGGAATGGTAGAAAACCTCACCTGCTCTGTAACAAAAGAAAGATTTTTCTAATGCTTCTCCATTAAATACTTCTAAGCAGCATCCTAACAGCACTTTGCTATACCCAGCTTTAACACAGACATACTGTATGAGGGAGAAATCTTAAAGCTTCTTTTGAATCCTATTATATAGGACTCCCTAGGGACACTGAACTTGGAGATACATAAAAATGATTGCCCCTATGCTAGATGTCAGACAGGCTAAGAAGTATGAATAACAGTGTTCCCTGACATTCTGATGTTAAAGCCTGTCATGGTTTAACCCCAGCCGGCAACTAAGCACCACACAGCCGCTCGCTCACCC
>NW_008796218.1:8661525-8663375 GCF_000699145.1 Aptenodytes forsteri
CTCAACCTCCTTTTCTCCAGGCTAAACAACCCCAGTTCCCTCAGCCGCTCCTCATAAGACTTGTTCTCTAGACCCTTCACCAGCTTTGTTGGCCTTCTTTGGGTGCGCTCTGGCAGCTCAATGTCTTTCTTGTAGTGAGGGGCCCAAAACTGAACACAGTATTCACGGTGCGGCTGCAGATGGAGGGTAGAAAACCAGTTGGAGGCTGCTTGTGCAAAAATCACTAAGTGCAAATATTACTGCGAAAGACACTTTCTGAACCCTTTGCCCACCCCACATGAATACCTCTTTAGGCACTTCTCCCTTCCAAAACGTGAGTGTTGACTGAAAGATGACTCTTATCATCCAGCTCCTGGCACAAACGGTTTTGATGGCTAATGTAGGGAAATGATCACACCACCTTCAGAAGTAAGAGATTTGATTAGGAGAGTAAAATCACTTCTTTTAACCATCGTGAGCTGTAAGAAGCATAGAGTTCAGTTTCAACACACAGAAAATGTCCACTGATGCTGAACAGAAAACCAGAAAAATCGGTTTCCTGTCAAAATATTTGATCACATCCTTAATTTTAGATACGTAATTCACTAATTTCAAGAGCCTACTTTGATTTAAAGGTGACACCTTGCTAAATGAGAATCAGCTTACCATCAAAGCAGTCTGCAACTGAACTTATCATCCTCATAGCAAAACTGTAAATGAGAAATTAATTTGCCTCACTTCTCAGTACTTTCATGAATGAATTCTCTCTTGCAATCATATTTACCACACTTAATTAGTTTTCCTCTTTTTACATTCCATTTCATTCCATTTCATTCCATTTCATTTCATTTCATTTCATTTCATTTCATTTCATTTCATTATTTCCAGTAGAATTTATGCAAATCTATCCACTGCCAGCTTGTGACACATGTATCGTGGAGCTGTGGGAACCTGCAGCTGATTTGCTGCGTACGGGTGGACCCTGGTGCCGAGATCTGGCAGAGCCGGGCTCCAGTGCTGCAGTGACTGTTTTGACCTTTCCTTGTCACATGCAGCCCTGTAGCCAGTTACCCATCTTTACAAGGTCTCAAAATAAACTTCTTTGGTAAAGAGGTAAGAGTTCAGATCAAAACATGCAGACTATGCTTTTTTCGTTAACTCTTGTGCTAGCTTACCAAACTATTATCTGATGCCAGAAGATGATGTGGTTTGTGCTAAAAGTTTCTTTTCAGTAATGTGAAGATACACTGAAGACAAAATGCAGCTTTTGACTACCATAGCTTTCTCCAGGCTGGGTTACAGAGGAAAGCTCTACCACAACAATGAGCCTCCCAAGCCGGCATGATCCCTGTTGGGGCCCTGTGATAAGAGACCTGGCTCTGGAACTCTTCTGCGACCTCACAGCACAAGCAGGAGCCGTTCTTGTCAAGTCTTCTCCTTCCTTGCCTATCGGCTAATTCTCTGCCTTTCTCAGCCCCTGAAAATGAAACCAAGGACCTATCGTCCTGAGAAGATTTGGGGAATCGGTTAGAAAAAAGTATTCCGGGGAAAAAACGTCACATCAGGAAACTATTTTTCCTGTTGTTTTTGAACAACCTGCAATTGCTGTAAAGATTCAGATTTACACAGGCTCAGCTGAATGCAAAGCGGGCAACCTGTGCTCGGGCCACGCAGAAGTAGGCAAAACGCACACCAAGGCAAACCGTAGTGCCACGGGCGGGGTTTTAGATATGCAGGAGGCTTTTCTGCCGGGCAGTCTGAAACGGAGCACCCCGATTTTAAGGAGGAGATCGACCGCTTTTTACCCGAGCAAAAGCAAGAGCCACGCGGAAGCACCGGTGAAGACCAAGGCGCCTTCGCACTGGGGCCGT
>NW_008796218.1:8663891-8678221 GCF_000699145.1 Aptenodytes forsteri
GGGAACGGGGGGGCCCCTGACGGTGGGAGAGTGCAGGCCGACACAGAACACGGGTACAGGGGGTGCGACTCCAGCAGCCTGCGCGCAGCAGCTTAGCCGGGGCATGACAGCTGTCACGCTCTGCTGGCAGCCTCGAGGGCAGGCAGCATCAGTTAGTGAGGCACGGAGGCTGGGGAAGTAGCTGCAGACTGGAGACACAAAACCCTGGCGGGAGTCTGAAATTGGAGACGCGGTACTGTGTGCATCCAGCGATCTACAGCGGGCGCTCCTGAGAAAATCAGTAGTATCAAAAGGACGGTGACCAAGTTAAAGCTTTGTGGGACACCACGTACCACATCTCCTGGGAAGGCAGTTCCCATACACCTCTGCAAGGAACGTATTTCACCAAGTTAGAGAAATTCCCTCTGAGCAGAAACTCGGGAGTACCTGTTAGCTAGCGGTGGTGTAATTGGCTGGGGAACAGCAGCAACCAGAGCTGGTGCCTACTGCCACGGGGAAGAGACATGCTGATGCCACCCACGCTGGTGTGGTGCTAGGAGCTCGCCCCAGGCCCAGCTGGGAGACAACTAGAAAATTCGTGGGAGTAAGGTACATTTGGAGCCATTCCAGTGTAGTCGGTGATACACAGTTCAAAACATTTAATATACTTTGAAACACAGACCTCAGAATTGATGTGTTAATTCCATAGTGGCAGGAGGATCGGACCGAACCACCACCAGACTCCCAGTGACTGCACTGGGCTTTGGAGCAGGCTCGGCAAGAGGTCGGTATCATCTAGAAGTCATGGAGTGACATTGTTCTCTCTGACACCGCAGGAACTCGTTTTGACACTTGAAATGGAACAGATCGCTGCCTATTTTTAACCCATAGTAAGCCAATGAGAAAAAAAAATCAATAAAACAACAGCAGGCACATTGGTATATTGCAGAAGGAGCTGAACAATGCAGAGCAGAGTAAGGTGGGACAAACATGCCAGGTCAAATGGAGTGGAAGGAAGGAAGGGGGAAATCCTTCCCCCCAGTACTTTTTAGGAAGGAGATCCTATTACTTCACTGTGGGCCTAAATCTTAGCCCAACCAGTGTTAGCAGCTGTTCAAATCAGAAGGAGCTCTAATGATGAAAAACACTCACAGAATAATTACTTCTACACAAAACGGGGCAGTAGCAGAGGTACTGATGGAATGTGAAATAAGAAAATCGGCAGCGGGCTTTTCTTTCCAGGAGGGAGGACTGGTAAGTTACATTGCCACATTTTATCACTAGAGATATATTTGGGCAAATCCAACAGGAAATGTCAAATAAGTCACACAAAAGTAGTTAAACAACAGTGCATACATGCCACTCAGCAAAAGATCATAGTCTGAATTCCCAAGGAGGAATGTTACTAGCAATATACCTTTTTCTCCCAGTTTTTTTTCTTTGTGGACCCTTCACTTTTCTGATTATACCAAAATCACAGAAACAGTGTCACATTGTGCTGAGCAGACAGCAAACTGTTCGTTCCCTGAATGGCCACCTCTTTCACACACAACTGTGTCACACGGCTTGTGATGCAGTCAAATCTCTGACCTCAGCCTCCCCTCCTGTATCATGAGACAAGCCCAGAGTGGAGCACGCTGCTAAGTACAGACAGGTAAGGGAAGCAGAGGGAGTTTCTCAGAACAGAAGAATAAGGCGGAATAGCAAACACGCTCTGCCCCACTTGATCACTGTTGTTCCCTGCTACTGTATCTCTAGAGATGTTTCCACCAGCTTAAGGAAATTAAGCTTTACGGTTGGACTCGATGATCTTAAAGGTCTTTTCCAACCTAAATGATTCTATGATTCTAAAGAGGACTCAAACTTTACAGTGCTTTAAGATTGGCCATAGTCCTGCAGATTTACACTATACAGAACAAATGAGATCCTGCTAAGTACTGAGTATCAGTAAAGTCTTAGCTAAAAGCTAGGACTACCTAAGGAGTTCTCAGGCACTTGATCCCCAAAAATGCACTGAATGAGCACGGAAGACCAGGGTTTCAAGCACCAGGCTGGAGCTATTCGGTCTACAACAGATGTCAGCTCAACAGACACTGACTCTTGAGACTTTGCAGAGCAGAGCAGCAGAGTATAATACAAAGAAAGGTATTTTTGCTCAGTTACTCCTGATGGGAAGTAACAATGAACGAAAACAAATAATGACATGTTTTATTCTGGTTTTCTGCTGGTGGCCCATACTTTTTATGGACACAAATAAGGCTCCTGCTCCATGACTGTCCCATCACATATCCTCTACTCTCCACCACTTATGACTACCACCCCCTTTGCACTCCTTTCCCACATTTTCTTATTTCTTACCTCATGCTACATACCAAGATCTTCATGCCTCTCACTTCACCTAATATTCCACGCCAGGAATCCTTTCCTCCCAAAATTCATACTGCCCACGTTACTCCCAGCCCATTTTGCTCTTTCCACAAATACCCTGGCCCACTGATGCCCTGCATTCCCAGCTGGAGATGCAGGTCCTAGTCTTTGTCTTGGACGCTGCAGACCACGGAAGCTGTGAACTGCTGCTTCACATGGGAACAGATTAGTGCATGCCAGCTGCTCTTCAGTAATAGGAGGTGGCTAACCTTTCTGTGAAAGAGGTATAACCTTGGGTTTACCACAACACACCGCATGATAGATACTATTGCACAGCTGGTCTTACAATTTGTCATAGCTGCAATTTTATCTATTTTCAGTAGATATAAAATGTTGAAGAAATCCCATTTCTTAGCAAAACTGCAATTGTAAGAAGCAACGTCCTATGTGCATACTTATGATACACTTTTCACCTTGACTACAGCCTATCAAAACTGTCCATGGGACTTAATCACTTAAGCATTCTCCAACCCACTGGGAAATGGGAGCGTTCATCAGCCCAAACACACGGTTACAAGATCAGCTCTTTGACAGGAAAATGCTGCAATCATGTGGGCAGGATCTCTTAAAGAATTCTCCTTTCAAATAGTGGGGATCTTCTCTCTCAGGAGTGCAAACTTTGGTGAAGGGGAAATGATTGAGGAGGTTCCTGGATTTGAGATTTGCTTCTTGCCTCCACTGTGTCCCTCAGTCCTATGGAGACAGTCACTAAATCTGCATCAACTTTCCAGTTCCTGTAGTCTGTAAATCAGCCAGAACTCCCCTTGACCTTGGTGGGAGGTTTGCATGATTAAAGCCAGCAGAAGAGAGACAGGAATGAAAAATCACATACAAGAGCCTTTCTTTTCTTTTTCTTTCTTTCTTTTCTTTTGAAGAAAAAAAAATATTTCTAGCAATGAGAAATCTTTTCTGCTCCTAAGGGCAAACCTTGAAAGTGAAATAACAGTTACACGCGTATATCCTATTATTTGTTAACAGGTTTCACACAAGTAACTTGCTCAAATCACTTTGAAAACATTTCCTTTAATATAGGAACACAGGAGATAGATTAAAAGCATGCAAGTCTCCTGCTGAATGCCAGAGGCTCTGGAACACTGAACTCAGCACTTTGTAAAATTATCTCCCTTCAAAAGAATTTTCTACTGTACTGATTGAAAAGGAAAAGAGAGGCAGGAGCCAAATAATGCTAGAGAGAATTCAAGTCAATTCCATTACACATCCATATTCATCCTGCATCCTGCTCACACCACTCTCCACTCATCAAACAAACTCAGGTTTCAAACACAGCCAGCCACACCTGCAGCGCATCAGCCATGGAAGATGCTAGAGCATTGTGGAAATAGGCCACTAAAGGGCAATAGGCCCCGAAGGAATAGTTGTGGGAGTCACTGCCTCGTCATTAGTTGGCCCGCACCAGCTTGTCACGGCCGGTAGTGATGAAGTGAGGGGAGCAGTAGGGAAGGTGATGATGGCACCTCTGACTTCAGGGCACAAAGCTGACCCTCTGTGCCTTGGGCTGGGGCTGCCAGCTCAACACCGCCCAACTCAGGCAAGTCCACCACTAAAAAGCTGGCTTTCAAAGGCACAAGTGAGACTTAGAAGTCTAGAGCCAGTACATTTTCAAACTTGCCTGGTCTATTTCTGCATCCTTGTTCTCTCTCCGTAAAACAGAAGTGTAGTTGCTCTCTTCCCCCAGCGTACCTTTAGCTAGTCCCACTCCTAAAGGGTATACATCTCTATGTGCCTATACAGTAACCAGCCTGACAGGACCCTGGCCCTGGCTGTGACCTTTCTAGAGCTCTAGTTACCTGAAGGCCTCCAACCCACCATTTGGAAACCACAATTAGCCCTATGAATAAAGAAAACTGTATATAACAGAAAGTTCGGGGAAATTACTCAACAAATTCTGCACTCAGGTTTCATTTCAATCCTTGGATTAAATGTTTTCATACAAATCCACTCTCATTGAAGATGGTGAGATCTTTGTGGATATCTAGATGTTTCTATCACACTGATCACTGTGTTATACCAGGGCACCGAGCTGCAGGTAGGCTCCACTTCTCAGGATTTAGTCTGGTGTGTTTTAAGAACCTCACTGTCAATCACCCCGATACAGGATTTCAGCTTCCTTTCAACTTCTAGCCAAAAGGCTTCATATCACTAACTTGTGCTGCAGTATGAGTAAGCATGTATTCCTTTCCCTTATTAGAATAAGGGAAAGATGAGACCCGAACTTGTCCTAGGCTATGAAGATTGGAGGATTGTGCCATATAGCTCTGAGCATCTCCAGCTTCCCTTGAAGCCTGTGGCAGCAACTCAAGATCTCTCTGGATCAAGCCTTCACTCATTCAGAAGGTAATTCTCCTGGGATTTTCAATAAGGTCTATTTTTCACTCCTGACACTGCTTCTATGCTACCAATGTTAGGGTTTCTGCCAAACATGTGAGGCTTCCCTTCCTGTCCTCCTTTTCTCCTTTTTTTCTTTAAAAAAAACAAAAAACAAAACACAAAACGACAGTGATGGGTTCAGTTTTCCTTTTTTTTTTTTTAATGGATTGGTTTGCTTTGTTATTTTTAAATAGCACCTTTCATAGTCCGGAGTAGGAGTGGTTCAGTGGAGCTAGATCAGGCAGAGCAGCGGTCAAGAAGGATGTAGGGGACTGGATACCCAAAGCACAGCGCTATAAGCAGTAAGCAAGGCTGAGGCTGTGTCTATGAGTAGTACATTGAATACTGACAAGTTCCTTAGGAAAAACAGACCTCAAGCTGCCAAGAGTGCTAAAACTCTAAGATGGAGAAAAGTCACTTAACTTTTCATGCTCAAAGATTGTCTTTCCTTCCTCATATCTGCGTTAAGAAACACTGCCAAAACCAATGACTGATGCTGGTACAAGCAGGATAGAAATGAAATGGAGGAATAAAAGACTGAAAAGAATAGAGGGCTTGTCATAACAATGTGGGATTTAAAACCTGTAGTTAAGATTTTTTTTCAGTTCAAATAGTATCAGTTTATACAGTGCCTTCTACTTAAGTAGCTGACAAAGTTTTAGAGTTAGAAGTGCATTTTATCATGATAAATGAAATCAAGTTAAGTTTTCTTGCTAAAACAAAGTACATACATAGGGATTCAAAGGTTGCCATGAATTACAAGAAGAAACTGTAGGTAATACAGCTTCAAAAAGGTGTCTGGACCAAATCTTAAGCTGACATAAGTCATCATAGCTTTAAGAAGTTAATTGACTTTAAGCTACTAAAAATCTGATTTATGATGAATATTCCTAGTAGAAGTAACACTCATTTGTTTTTTGCATATAAAAACCACCCAAATTAATTTTATTTATTATTATATGTACTGATTAGTGATACATACGTCTCAAGCCCTCACCAGATTTAAAATATATATGCTCCATTACAACAGCAGCCTTTTCAGTTCGTAAATATTAAATCATTAAAAAATTATGACTCTTCAGTCATTAATATCCGGTCAACAGGAAACACTGTAAATGTGGCCTGCTGGTGTTATTTTTCCCACTGAATAGTCAGCTTTTGACAACTGACTTTACAAGCACACAGTAGAAATCCATGCAAGGCATCCAGAGTAATCAGCCGCCAGCAGAACCTACACCCACCCCAGAAGCCCCATGAGACTCCCTGAGAATTGTTTATAAAGGATAAGACTGGAGGCTTTTTACAATAACAAGAGAATTACAATGCAGTGGCCCACTGCAGCACAAGGAGCTGATGATGGATGGAGTATCGTTCTTTCCTGAGTGACAAGTAAATGAGGCAGATACAATCTCACTTTTAATACGGTTGTCAATTTGTAAGCTAACCTGAAAAATCTCTTGTGCGAAAAGCACAGCATTATACAGAAGGGCAGGCACATTAATAACCACTCTTCTCACTTGTTGCATGTAATACCTGCATGGTTTTGCGAGGATTTAGGCCTTCCAAAAACTTGGTTGCCACTACACAGATGCAGGCTCTAGATACGGTCCCCATTTCTGCCAGGATCATTCGCTGTATTTTACAGTGCTGTGTCAATTCATGGTTTTATCAATGTTGCTGTCACTTCCTTTAAAACAAAACCCTAGAAACTGCCAGATCTGACTGATTTTCTTGACATCCCCTGAATTTTTCTTTTCTTATTTTCCTTGCACTGCACTTGCTGTCATCTCTCCATTGCTTTCATTACGATTTAATACTTATGGCTTAGCTAGGGATCATGCTATCTTATTAAGCTGAGGAAAAGGATAAAGCAAAAACATTTTTTTTTTATAGCAATGTAGCAAGTGCTAAACAATTCAGGTGTCTCCTACAATGTTATTTTTCAGGCCTGTGCTGGGTCATCCTGAGGGAAACTGAGCATTTCCTTAGATCACACCATCTGCCTGGGACTCTCAGAAAAGCCATACTTCAAAGAGTAACACACCCTATTTTTCTGCTGCATGCACCCAACTCCAGGGCTTTTTCCACATTACTTTAACCTAGGTTCCTTTCTCACATTGCATATTACCGCTCCAATTTTTCCACCAGCTTAAGTTGCATCTGATTTTATTTTCTATCCATGGAACCCATCCAGGACATATCTGCTCAAGGGTAAGAACTGCATCATTGAAATCATCTTGCTTTCTAAAGAGACTTCTGGCCTCTGGACCTAACCCAGCTGCCACTGTTAATGTCAGAATGGGGTCGGGGGCCACATAAAAATACACAGTCTATATCCAGCTTCATATTCTCTTTAAGTCCTTTTGCATTATCTTTTGCTGAAAACATTTGTAAAGCATCCTTATTTATTCATCTATGAATTTTATTTACTCACTTGAACTACTCACAAAGGCTCGGTTCGAGTTAGGCCAGTATTATGATGATCTACCAAGAATACAAAAGAAAAATGTTTAGAAATGGGTCAAAGATACAAATATCTTGAGGTAGTAATACAAAAGTTCAGAAGTAAGGCTTTGGGAATGTTTTCTGCAAAGAGTTAGAAAGATCACAACTGGACAGAATGAGGATGGAGAATGTAATAATCTCACAGTCTTAATTCAGTAAGGATTTCATTATACTTGAAAAGTAAATTACACTTCTTACATATGGATTCACAGCTACATATTTAAACCCTTATCTGAATGTCTGTGCTATAAAAGCTGAAATCAACTATTGATCCTACAAACAGAACAGATAAAACGGATTGCCTGTTAAGTACATTTATAGGACAGAC
The DNA here is from genome assembly GCF_000699145.1 of Aptenodytes forsteri. Classification (NCBI taxonomy): domain Eukaryota; kingdom Metazoa; phylum Chordata; class Aves; order Sphenisciformes; family Spheniscidae; genus Aptenodytes; species Aptenodytes forsteri. Next base: position 8,671,519 of record NW_008796218.1, read on the forward strand.
TTCAAAATCAAACAAATTCATGGTAATACTGGAAATACTGAAAGTTTTGTTCATTCCAACACTGAGAATTCCTTTGTCCTCATTCTAACCCGCCAAAATATCTTACTGCAATAATACATCCTGATTTTATCATCTCTCACTTCAGGGTGGTTTCTGACACTTTTAGAAACCTCCCTGCAATGTATTTCACTGGAGAAAAGGATGTCACTAAATCTAAACACAAAAGAGATCCATACACAATATACAGACAATGCCTACGTTTGCACACAAAACTTTTGATTCTTACAAATTTCTGAGTGAATGTGTGTGTAGGGTGGTAGAATGAGAATACACACTTCATAGTCACAGGCAGGAATGTACGTCACTAACTGTTCTCCAGCTCAAATAATATATAATTAAATTCAAACCCTGTCTTTGTACCCGCAAGAATTGCCTTACAGAAATGTAGTGCATACAGTATTCCTGTGAGCACATGCGAGTCAGACATGCTTGCCAAAACACAATGCCAAGGTTGATCTGGGGCCTCTTTCTTCATGGCAGTTATGTTGAGGAACCATTACTTTGCCAGCATGAAAACAGATGTTTGCTTCATGCCTAACTAATGTTTCCAACTATCAGCACTCCAGGACCAGCTCCCAGGGAAACCTGTCGAAGAGTTTTGTCATTGATCCCAGCAGATGGAGAGCAGCTCCTCCACCTGGCCTGTACAGAAAAAACAACAGGAGAACTTTTCACTAACCATTACCCCCATTAAGGCCAGAAAGCTCAAGTCCCTTCCATACATATAAAACTGACCTGCAAAAGAGGTCATCTGAGTGCCTATATGGGAAACTCTGTACCTTCTGTGTTACTGAGGCCACAGTGCTTACTTACTCAGAAAGACGAGAAGGTATATTCTAATGGATATTCACAAGTTAGTAGTGAAAAAAAAAATCGGCAAGATAGGACGAGAGGAAATGGCCTCCAGTTGTGCCAGGGGAGGTTTAGATTGGACATGAGGAAAATTTCTTTACTGAAAGAGTGGTTAAACATTGGAACAGGCTGCCCAGGGAAGTGGTTGAGTCACCATCCCTGGAAGCATTTAAAAGACGTGTAGATGAGGCGCTTAGGGAAATGGTTTAGTGGGCATGATCGTGTTGGGTTGATGGTTGGACTCGATGACCTTAGAGGTCTTTTCCAACCTTAATGATTCTATGATTCTATGATTCTAAGAATATTTTGGCCCAAAAGTAGTTAAAAGCCTTCCTGATAAATCTCAATAAGATAACAAATGACCTAGTATATCTGTTTTGAGCTTAATGGTCAAAACTGAAGAAACAATCACCGTGAGAGCCTCAGGCATTTTCTCAAGGGCTAAGAGAACTGTTTAATGTAAAAGCAAAGAAGCTACAAGTGCTAAATAATTAAAATTGTCATATTTACACTGAGGATGTCTGCTGAGGAATGTCACTATACCTAATTCTTGATTCCTTTTTTGATTAATGAAGACTAAGTATTCAAGCTAAGACTAAGCTATTAGAGTAGTACTAAACCATTTTCAAATACATTTAACATTTTTTGGAGAAGGAAGGTTTTAGCCATCATTTGAATCTGATCTTTCTCATATTTTCCCCCAAAGCATACTAGTGCATCTCCACTGACTCACTTAGAATCAAAGCTTTGTATATCTAGTATGCACATTATAAGGAAAAACATTTTCTGCTCTGTTCAATTATTTTTGTTCTTCTTCATTTATGCTAAATAGCATTCAGTAAGAAAAGAAAATCTGAAACATAAGGTGCAAAGGGAGAGGGATTCTTTTCCATCCTAAGAGTCGCAGGCACATAACAAACAAACAAAACCAAGTTGTTAAAAACTCGGTTTAAAGATGAGAAGTTGGAAATCGGTATTCTTAGTACTGATCTTTGCTGTGCCCCTAATCTGCTGCATGACGTTGGTTAAGCCTTCAAGGCAGGGACAGTCTCTTCCCATGCATTTACATTACATCTAGCACATCAAGACTTCCAGGCTGTACTGTAATATAAATATACGTCATCATAATTTTCTTTAATGGTAGTCTATAGACATACTTGCATTTTCAAAGCACTGCAGAGGGCTTTACCCATGCAGCCCCCACTGATTTCACTGGAAGACAGTTTCCTCCTGACATACCTGTTTGTAGTTTGGGTGTGTGCACATTAAAAAAGAAGTTGGATAAAGTAGTCAAAGCAGTATAACCCAGCATCGGCAGCTATTATTTAAACAGATCACACCAGTCTTCCCAAATGGATGACACAAGCATCTAAGTGTCACCAGCGATGTGAAGCAAAGAATTACTCCAGATTGCATATGTCAACTGTCAACTGTAGTGGTCGCATAGGGGCCTTCAGAAGCAAGACAGTACTCATCAGATGCAAGAAACTGAAGGAAGCTGATCAAGAGTTCACAGAGCTTATAGCTTACAGAAGCAGATCAAGAGTTCATTACTCTTCTTACAAGTCATCTTTATCAAAAGTGCCAGTTCCTTCAGTGGCTTCAACAGAAAACCTGAAAGTAAGAAGCTTTCTCTCATGTCTAAAGCTGTTCAGATACAAACCGAACGACTTTCTTTCAAATGAAAGTCTAAGTCTACAAACTGTTTTGACTAAAATCTGAATACTCCTGCTAATAGGTAGTTTTTCAAGCGCTTCATTCTATGCATGCTAACTAGGGATGATTTGGTTATTCGCAACATGATTTGGTTATTCAGCTTTATACTTTCAGGAAAAACTAGGTACAAAAGAAAGAAGCATCCGTGAGAGAGTGACCTGTAAGCTCAATAGCCCCTTCCACTATTCATGTGTCTGTAAAGGTGAGCAAGCGTTGCAGAAGTCTGTAATATTAGTCTGTCCTAGGACTTCATCAGTGTTTGTTGAGGCAAAATGTTAGAAAGCAACATGTGTAAGGGACCAACAGCTAAACCTCACAAAATAAGATTAACGTAGGAAGAGGAGCCGGGAAAGCAGCATTGCTGTTCAGCATCACAAGAAGAATGACTTCTCCAGACAGTGATGGCTCAATAGATTACCAGTTTCAGCCTGCCTTTCCTCATCTCACTTAGACTGTATTCTTTTGAACTGTAACCTCAGGAAAAATAAGTAAATTGTCCTGAGGGTGATCTAAAAAGTAAAAGCAACTTCGCTGTGGAAAAAAAAGAAAAATACCCTGAATCCGAATCCCTACACTTTTTCCATTTAATTGCTTTTGAAATAAATAAATTCTGTGTCTTAAATAGAGTTTTCTAAGACTTCCTCCACTTTACTGCTATATGAATTATGGAAGCAGGAAATACATTTTTATTTGTTTTAGATTCAAAGTATTCAAGATAAAGTCTTGCATCATTTTATTTATTAAAAATATCAGGGCTGCAATTTCATTCTGGTAGCTCAGCTAAAAAAAAAAGAATAAAAAAAGAAACGGGCAGCTCACTATCCAACCCTATAATGGGAAATGCTGTTCTTGCACACTTCAGCAAAAAGGAAGGAAGGGGAAGAACTTCATGTGAAATGCCAGAATACAGCTGATTTCCCATCACTCGGCCTTGTAATTCTTCTGCAGCAGGTACAAATAAACTAGTCTATACCTGGCCTTGGAGTTTTCAATACAGCCTAAAATGTTAAGCTCATAAATCTCCTTTTGGAGGTTAGGCGGCTGTTAAGAGTATCATCAACTTTGAATTTTTGCAATTAATAAAACAAATCAAAGAAATGCGTGCCATGCAGTGATGTTCTGGATAGCATTCTGTCAAGGAAGTTTGCGCTTCAGAAGCAGAGCCTGCTGACAGCTGTGCATTGATACAGCAGTATAGAAACAGCCTCTGGATTACAGAAGATCATGTTTATTACATTTTAAACTTTAAATTGTGCGATATGCTTGTTTCAGAAATTATAGAAGACCTCATATATCACTGCACTGTGGGGAAGGGAGTGAAGAGAGGAACAACTGTCCTTCCCTCCGATTTGGTATTTTAATGACACAGCCTCTCTGCACGTCACTGTTGAGGCTTGCAGGTCTGCAGGCACAGTCAGCTGAAGGAGGAGATTTGCCTTCACCAGGCGGGAGATGTCTGAAGTAGGCTGTAATGCCACTGCCTCCTATTGCCTCACCGGAGATACAGAATATATCATCTGCTGAGTTTGCACTTTCATTTTATCACCGTCTGTAATTGTTGAACTAATGCATACTTCCTCATCTCCCTTTCTCATGGAATAATTAAAAGGAGAGGAAGGAGGCAGAGCACTAGGCAGTCAAGTTCAGTGACTAATGGCACCGGAGTGAAGGAACCTGATTTGCTTTGTGACACTGCTACTGCCTTGCTATATAACCTTAGGCGAGACACTTGACTCCTTTATGCCATAGCATTCTTATCTGTAAAAATGAGATAATAACACTACCTTCCTCTGCAGGATGCTTTAAGATCCTTGGAGGAAAGGCAAAGGGTTGCATGCATTCAGTTGCCTTTTGGGATTCAGCACGGCAGGGCCCAACCTTTGCTTCAGATCGGTGCTTATGTGCTTAAGCTCTCAAACTTTTGAAGCTTTGGTGGCAGTTTCCTGAGTCTGCAGACAGCCTGAAACAAAATTCCTGAGGGCTCAACTTGCGATCTAACAATGTAAATTTCTAATGCCAGCTTTTTAACCATGGATTATATACATATTCATCTGATAGGCTTATCCTACCAAAGTCAAGTGTTTGTCTCCTTAATCTTAATCTTGCTGCCTCCAACAAAACTGCCATCATCTTCGTTCTCTCTCTGGCAATGCTGCCTTGGGAGCTCCACTGGGGAGGCAAAGCCGGTTTTCCGTACACAGAGATGTGGTCATCTGTGGAAAGATGGAACGATCACCTTCCAATTTCATCGCACAAAGCCAGGCTTGGATGCTGGATAGATACAGGCAGTCAGACAAGTTGGAGCAGCTTGACCTGTGGGGAGCATAAGATGTCTCTTCACATCACACCCTGCTCTTCCTGCATTGTTCTTTGCCAGCACAAAGTAGGTACAGACATTCCCATAGGAAATACATGTAAAATGAGATCAAAACTAAATGGGAAAGGCAAGGAACACCAGTAAAGGAGTCAGCCAATTTCTCACTGCCTCATTAACCCTTTTGCTGCACCTGATTCTGCAGAAGACAACACGGAACTTCCAAGTTTCTGCCAGCCTGATGAGAGCAACAAGGCTTTTCTTTTCCTACTCTCCTGGAGTTTTTTTATCTTGGGCCTTTCAGAGGCAAAGCTGAATCGTACATCTCATTCCTGTTCAACACCCTATCATTCTGGGGCAGTGTGAGCTGTCGGGTTTGTCCCAGAATCCTTACAACCCACTTTGTCAAGGGTATTTTGTTCTCTTACAGGACTGCCGTTGCTGGGTCCACCTTCCTCTGCCCTGGAGTGAATGATGCTTTTAGGCATAATCGACGCACTGAACAAAAAGACTGCGTACCTCAGGAATAGCCGCCCATCAGCAAATGCTTCCCTCTGTACAAAGAAAGCACAGCGATCTAGCACTTCTGACACATGATGCGGGCAAAATTACTTTAGCAGTGACAGACTTTACCATTGGACAGGAATATGCAACTTTAATGTAAGGTGGCTGAGGTCAAGAAGCAAATTCAGCTTGTTACCAGCACCCCTATCTTGCATGCCCTTATTGCAACATGCAGCGGCCACCTCGATTTGGAATCGTTTAACCTGCAATAATACAGGAAGGGGACGTTAGCAGCAGGCACATGATCCGCGTGATCTTCCGCTCCAGGAATGCTGGCATTCGGTGGTCCCTCAGCCCACTTCCTCACTGGAAAGGAGGCTGCACGGCAGAAACCACGATCGTAATTAGCTGCCTTACGCAGCCAGAGCAGAAGGCAGGCTGTCTTCCCCAGGACTAGTCCTTCCAGGTAAATACAGGAAAAGCTAGCGCAGCAGCTGCCCACACTGAGCCTGTGTACTTTAGGTGGAAGGAGGACGTTAGCCTGCAGAACTGTTAACTCGCTATTTTGTGTGCCCTAACTTCAGTTTCAAACAGCAGAATTACGGTAGGTAGGCTACAATACCATAACTCCATTCTGTTCCACTGACTGGGTCACGAACCTTATTCACGCAAAAATCCTCTCCACAGGGCACACCAATTTTATCGGCTCTAAAAATCCCCCAGAAGGTACAGATCAGCCTTCAGGTTTTAGAGAATTTACCCCCCTTTAGCCATTATAATACTTTCTAGCCACACAGAAAAGCACGGGTCCGTGAATCCCTACGATGCAATCGCACCACGAAAATCAGTGCCACAACCCTGCGTTTTATTACCATTTTTTACACCTCCTCATTTTAATCCGCACTCGGAGACCGATCCTGTTCCCATCAAAGCACACAGCAAGCTCGCATTAAAATCTGGCTCAGCTAGTATTTTAATAACACTTAGACATTCTCTTCCTTTGCATATTTCATCTGCGAAGTGCTTTACAAACACGAATTTCCTAATTACAGGCGGATGATTTACTAAAACTGGAAATTCCTCACTAGTTCTGGCTTTCGCTTTGAAGCTCCAGGACTCGCTCTTGTCCCTCGGCAGTCTGGAAGATCCCTCGACGCCGCTCGTTCGCAGCAGAGGCAGGGCAGAGAGGAAGACGCAGAGACGACGGCGACCTGCCTTGAAGTTTCCGCGCCGGCGGATTTCGGCGCGGAGTGCCGG
>NW_008796218.1:8678705-8678994 GCF_000699145.1 Aptenodytes forsteri
GGGGTGCTGCCGGGCCCGCCGCACTCCTACTGCATCGTGGAGAAGTGGCGCGGCTTCGAGCGGATCCTGCCCAACAAGACGAAGATCCTGCGGCTCTGGGTGGCGTGGGGGGACGAGCAGGAGAACGTGCGCTTCGTGCTGGTGCGCAGCGAGGCCTCGCTGCCCAACGCGGGGCCGCGCAGCGCCGAGGCGCGGGTGGTGCTCAGCAAGGAGCGCCCCGGCCACGGCCTGGGGGCGGCCCGTGCCAGCCTGGCGCTCACGCAGGAGCGGCAGCGGCGGGGGGGGGGGG
>NW_008796218.1:8679969-8753949 GCF_000699145.1 Aptenodytes forsteri
GCTGGGCGGGCGGAGCGAGGCTGCCGGGGCAGGGGGTGGTGTAGGACGGCGGGCAGGTGCGGGGAGGCGAGAAAACCCCCGGGGCAGGAGCCAGCCACACGGAGGAAACTTTTTAATTTTAGCTCTTGAGCTTAAACTTGTTCTAACTAGTCATCCGCGGGCAGCGTTTAGGCTGGCTCGCCGGTACTTTTATCTAAGGAAGAGAAACCCACAGCGTGCTTGTGGTTCGTTCACGCCTGGGATTGCTCGCTCCCTAAATCCTGCCGCCTGCTTCCCTCCGAAGGTTTTCTTGCTGGGCCTTTTAATCCTACGGTTCCCCACGATATCCCCCCTGTAGCATAGGCTACTTCGGATAATCTCTTTGCGAGTAAAACGCCAGGACGCAGGCTCCGTAGGGTAAATCAGTTATCTCCTTAACAGTTTCTCAGCATTGCAAAGTCAGATGGTGGGTTATACTGGCTGTCATTTGCAAATACACCCGGCTCCTTTACAGGCAAAAAGTCACCGAGACTAAAGCTGCTGGTCATTTGAAAACTACGGAGGAAAAGAGGTGTCCATACTACTGAAACTGACACTGGGATCTCCCAGGGCGCAAGCTTTCGGGAGGTACTGCAGTTCCTTTTGGCAACAAAAAGGGGTGATAAATCACTTCTTTTTTTTTTAAAAAAACAAACAAACTAAATCAAAATACAGATTAACATGTTGTATTTGCTCTGCGTAGTGCTTTTTCTTATGCATAGATAAGAGTGCTTTGTTTAAAGGCATACTAAGAAATATATTTGTATCAATGTTCATCTGACAGTCATTGAAAGTAATTAGCAGTGCCTGTATGTACACAGCCTTCAACTACATTTTTTCACTAGGCTAGCTGATATTTGGCTGAGCTTGGTTGTAGATAAACAAAGTACAGAATCAGCTTGAGCTACTGTTTTTAATAATATAGTTCGTATCAGGCCAAGAGATACAACGATAAAAGCATGACTCAAGCCCTACCTGCACTACAGCTTAATCTTTTCAGTTATTCCAATAAAAAAAACCACGGCATCAGCTGTAACATGCATTTCACTTACCTGCCAAATCTTCCTCTGCAGCTTAACTCTTACCGAAAATACATGATCTGCTCTTACAAGAAGAGACATTAAGGATTCTTGTATTCCAGAATAATTGCAGAAACAGTTTAAGCAGTGAGAGAACAGAGAATGTTTAGTCAGGTCTGACTGACAGTGTGAACTTTTTAAAACTTCTGAGATTATTATTTATGTACGGCTATTTATGAAAGTTTCCATTTAACAATAAGAAAGTATAAAAAAGGGGTACACCACCAATAGACCAGTTCTTTATTTTTGATAAAAACCTCACAGCTTCCTCACCTGAAGACCAGGTTCCACTCTTTCGCAGTGTTCTTGCTGGTGGGAATTCTGTTGGACAACAGAAGAATAGACTCTGCAACCAGTCACTTTGAAAGCAATCACAGAAATACTGTCTGTGGATTTGTTGAGGCTGTACAATTCCCTATATGCTATCATTCTTGATAAATGTTATTCCACTGAATGGGTCTGTTATAACAAACTGTGGTTTATTTTAAACACTGATTATATAATTGTTTTTCATATTTTAGTCAACCTTTGAAAATATTTAAGAACCTATTTTTAGAGCTAATAAAACTTGAGTCTAAATGAGTGTTCCAAATTGAGTGTGATTAAAAAAAAAATATATCAGGTCTGGGATTTTGTTGTGTTGTCTTGTGATGTCATTTACCCTCTGGCGAAGCGAGTAGAAAGATATACCAAGTCAGACCTCTCCAGTCTGTCTCATGACAGCATTGTCCCCTCACTTTCTGACGGCACGAGGGGCTCCCTCAGGTACAAGTAACAGAGTGCACGTTCCTCAGATCAGTCGCTGCAGGAGTAGCATAATGGCGTTTAGAAGTGGTGGCACATGTCCAGAGTGAGGAATTTCACCCCACTCTGCAATTAAAAATACTTATATGGAAGTAGAGCTGAAGAATAAGTTGGGGGGGGGTTGGGGGAGTCCCATCGTCGCACTGCATTCTATTAACCAGTGCGGATGTAATGGGTGGGTGATGCAAGTATCTGTTGATAGCTTCTCCAGTGACTGATGTAAGCAATAAACCTGAAATTGCTTTACGTAAGTTCTCCCATTAGCCACACCAAGCAAATAAAAAGCAAGCACATTATAGAAATAAGCCGCAACAGGCCGTACATCATTATGCTATTGATATAGGCGTCAGGTATTTCATGAAGCGTGAGGTGAAGGAAGCCAGGAAATTCAAAGTTGTAAAGCAAAGTTGGCCTACTCGTTCTTAGCTAGGAAGAGCCTTAAAACCAGGACAAAACCACTTTTGCTCTAGGTCGCTGAGGGACGCGCTCGTAGGGAACCATGCAATGCTTGCTCTTGGCCTGTCAGTACCCGACATAATGATGCAGTAGATCGTGACCCTGCTGATCTGCTGGCCCCTGTCCCATGAGGACAGGGGTGAGAACACTGCAGGTGGCACTGTAGTCTCAACATTTTGGTGGGAGCTGCAGTGACTTCCTATGAGCAGGTATTTGAGTGTGCTCCTATATTGTGCAGGTGAGATTGGGTATATGTATTTGATATTTAAACAGTTACAAACGCAATTGCAATGGGCTGTTTTTGTTCCTGCATACAGACTGAATTCAAACATCTTCACAAATCCCTCTCTCTCTCAAACCATTATTAAAACATCAGTATACAAGAGGAAATCACTGTTTGCATTGGACCAGGTACTTCTCCCTTCCCATCCTCTTCTGGACTTGCATATCCTCACTCAGATAATAGAGACAAGCAACAGGGTGCTTGACTTTGACAGGGAATTTGGCTCCGGGCTTTTGCCGGGCACATAGCCAAGGAGAGCTGATTCAGAATCACAGGTAGAAGGGCAGGATTTTTATCTCCTTTCCAGTTCTGAGAGAATGGAAGAGAGAGCAAGCAGCAGAAAAAACCCAACCAACATCATGACAGAAGTCTACATTCCGGCACCGCCAAGAGAGAGGTGAAAGCTCCAACCAACACCCGCTTTTTTATACCATTCTCTTCTGTCTTCCAGAGCCGAGTCCAGTCTAATCTTTCTCTCATCCTACGACCAGACAAGCAGATCTAGATAGCCATGAATTAGATGAGAAACTAACAGCATTATGAACTCTTTAAGATAAATCTGTGTATAATACCACATTGCTCTATTTATTCAACACCCTATCTGCTTCTCAAAGCAACTGTCAAGGACCGAGGCTGACAGGCCTCTCTCAGACACAATACCTACAGAAATCAAAGGGAGTTTTGTCCGGGAGACATAATCAGAGTAGAATCAGGCCTTAGTTTCAGGCACCCTTTAAACAAGCATTATCAAGCACTACTACACAAGTCCTGCCTGTTTGCTGCCCTTGGCCACACTTTTTCTGACCCTACATGGCACTTTCTTTTGTGCCTATACAAGAGTTTGTGGGACCAGATAGTGAACCAGATCAGAGAAAAATTGATGAGCTTTAATTTAGGTGAGTCCCTGACATGGCTCAATGTACAGTCACACAAGTGCTTCCACCAATGACAAGGTACGGTGGTAAAAATAAGAAATTGAAGGCACTTGGAAAGGTGGAACTGATTCTTTCAGCAATGGGCACTGTCTTATGCTGACTTGCATGTTGACAAAAGCTTAGTTCAGACTGTAAATATCCCCCCACTCACAGTCTAAAAAGAAGGTTTCTGGTAGGAGACTAAGGCTGGAGCTGAAGCTTCATTGACATCAATTACACTCACTTATATTAAACCCAAAATGAGTCAAGTAGTCCAGCTTTCAGCCTTGACCTTGTTTCAGAAACCCACGATCAAGCAATATTATCAGAATGAAGACTGTGTCAAATTCAATATATTTCTAGTCCTTAGCACATGTAAGAGATCTGCCAGTTTGAATGAGCACTTTGTAGGGATATCATTTGATGCCTTAAACGTGGAGGGGAGAGGGAAGGCAAATACATTTACTGTAATGAACACCACTGACATACAAAATGAATGACCTATTAATTATTGCCATTTATTCTAAAGCAGCATGTAGCCAGCCATATCAGAGTCTGGTTGATTTACAGTGACAGATCCTTTTCCAAAGAACCTAGAGTCTTGGTTTCAGACAAGATATAGCCAAAGGAGGGAAGCAAGTAAGTGGGTGTGAGAGAAAGAAAACATGTCATCAAGCTTTATTATTGACTGCTTGCGTGAAACACATTTTCCAGGTTTACTTTAAAAATAGTCTGTGTGCCTATGTCTGGAGAAACATGCACACAGACCTCCCCCCCTCCCAAATTCTACACTACTTTGGGCTTTTTTTTCCTCCCCCTTTCATTTGCACTGAGCTGGGGCTGTAGCTCAATACATGAAAAGGGCAGCACAGGCCTTGAAATAAAATAACAGGTCTGGTGAGCTATGCTGGTTACCGAGTTGAAATACAAGCCATTGCGGATTGTTGGAAGCAGTTGTCCTTTGAAGTCACTTGATATTATTGCTCCTGAGCTGGCATACAATGTTTAAAGAAATGAGCATCGCAAAGTGCAGGGAGTCTACACGGATGTTACTTCTTTTATACAAACTCACATTGCTAAATGAACTTGGAAGCTTAACAGAAAGGGAAAATTTAATAAACTCAAAGCAAAATTGGGCTCTATATGCAAATTAGCCAAATATCTTCAAGCAGAATTGTCAAACAGTATTTTAAAAAATACTGCTTGCATAATTTAATACATTACTTGTGTAAATGCATCAGAGCAGAACCTTCCATGCAGGGTGGATTGTCACACCCTTTCACACGCTGCATAACACCACTGAGTTGGCCTTTGATTTCTCAGAGTGTACAGTGCTAACTCTACCAGAGCATTAGAATATACTCTTAAAATATAACTTCTGCAGGCTTTACACACTGCCTACATACCAGTTTGTTTACACTTTAAGCTTTATTTAGGAAGTTTTATTAAAATCCCTTTCCCTCAGTTTTGAAAGTGTTCCAGGAACCCATTGATGTTCCATGAAAAAAATAGTTTCTCTCCCAATAACTTTTTTCCTCCTTCCTGCCAACCTGCTCCTCCCCTACTCATCAGCATCTGCCCTGAATTTCATGAATGGTCTCGTTCAAATTGGTGGGACTCCATGGATTCAGTCTTAGGATCCTACTTGGTAAGAAACCTGAAGAAAGAAAGTTTCTTTCCATGTCTTGGCAAAAACTCATTATTTGTGTAGTACGTGGCAATCTCAGCAGTATTTTTGTAGTTCTTTATATAATAACATCATACAGATTAAGGACTAAGGACATACAGCTGTTTTATGCCACTGTTGCTCAAGTCTCTTGGCCCCTGGCCCCAACCCCTTTTTTTTTTTTCTTTAAACATGTTTCCAAGTTACCTTCTCCTAGTTTGAGGCAAGTACTTCTCACACAAGGAGGGAGGGAGCACATCTCCTCAGATGATATTCTGGGGGGAACGTTACTGTGGAGCATTGGGGTAGGGAGATACAGTTTGTATTCCTGGTTTGAAGAATAACGAGTAATGAGTGGTATCTTATTTCCCTTGGAGCGTAAGCTTTTGATGAAGATTTTTACTGTGTGATTGCACACCACCTGGCAGAAGTAGGCCTAATCTACTCGGGGCCTTCTAGGTACTGTTATAATGAAAATGTTAAACAATTTCACTTTTCTGTGCCTCAGCTCCCCACTGTTGCAATGCGCGTGCTTCCCTTTTCTAAATGGTTTCAAATCATCTTTTCCATTTAAGAGCTCAGTGAAACCACTGCAGGGTGTCCTCAGAACACAATCCTGCTAAGTCAGTCTTGGGATTTTATAGAGTTTACTGGGGGGGGGGGGAAACAAAGAAAAAAAAAAAAAAACCATCAACCCAAAAAACCCTGTGAGTCATAGAAAGAGCTCTTACATATCTGAAACATACTATCATCAGCTTACTAGCACTGCACTTCATATGGCTTAATTATGTGATTATTTAGTTTATTATCTCTAAAAGAAATACTTTTCATCAGTCAAATTGTGCTCATAAGCACGTCTTTGGAAAATGCGTTGAAAGCCTTTAGGAAAAATATTTAATCCCTGTTTCAATTTAATGTAATCCCCTTGTTTTAATCTCTTACAGTGTATTTTTTTACATGTAATCAGGCTATTAGTTTATTCATTTAATTATCAGTGTAGCCTAATATTTTTTTTTTCCTGCCTTCCACTGAATCTCCACTTGATAGACGTATCTTAAGAACAGACGAAAAATGACTTCGGAAATGGAGACATGGATCACCTTTTGAAAACGTTGGCACTTGTTTTTCCTACCACTAGCATAGAAGAAAATTATTTGCTTTCAACTGCAAACTTCTAGCTTTTTAATGTTTCCCTTTCTTTCACAGTTGCTCTTCACTTTCTCACAGTAAGGTCTCTCCATAATTCTACTACAGGTTTCCTTTTCAGAGTGACCGGATGACTCATGAATCACCAGTAGGTTAAAAGCTTAAAGCTAGGATTGTCATCTTTTTTATAATCCTGTCCTGCACATTTTCCATGTCTCCTACTTTCCCTGTTTGGTCTCAAAAAATATTACTCTGACCAGATTATAGAGGGTCAGGCACTAGAATTTTGCCATCCTTCAAAGGCAGATAGAGCACACACAGCTCCAGGTGTCCTGTGTCTGTAACACGTAGAACAGTACGTACAGCTGTGCGCCACACACAGGAGTCAGCTGATCAGAAATGTCTCTCCCAGGCTAATACATAAAGAGGCAGGTTTGAAGCCAGTATATTGTAAATTATTCTTAGCCCTGACAGGGGTAACTAATGATCTTCAGCAGGTGATTCCAATGTGAAATACAATAACCTGATCATCTGATTATTTTGAATTAATTTTTACATATTTACTGACTTCAGGGTGTTGATTTTTAAAAACGGTATCCCCTGCTCAAGTGTACAGTTAGGTAAGAAAATGCCATTCCGGCTTAGAGGGATTTATAAACCAGTCAGGGTAGTAACGAGCATGGACCTTGCTGCTTTCTCTTCTGGTGGGGAAGGAAAACTTTCCTGCCTCTGCACTGCCTACATGAATCGGGGATAGACGGGGACAAGAGTGTGGAGAATGAAGCCGTGTCAGAAGAGAACAGAACCGATCCCAAGAAACACAAACTGGAGAGGCGGTAGCTGAAGGGAACAAACAAGAAAGGACAAAAACCAGCAAGAAGCCTGGACAGGGACGTAGCAGGCAGCATGAATCAACCCCTGCATTGTAACAAGGGAGGACACTCAGTCTGTGATAACCACCGTGCATCTTGCACTTCAAGCTGTTTCACTACGACCATCTAACAAACAGCAGCCTGGGAGGGGCAGGAGTCCATGCCGCAGCATCTGTACAGCTATCAACACTGTAGCCAGGCGAACAGGAGGAAAGAGAGATCAGTGAAAATCTTGTGATTTTCCTGAGGTTTTGTTAACTCAGCTCTAAAGGCCACTGACTGCAGAATTTGCAATAGGCTAGCGTGCTGAGAATTTGAGGATGAAGTGTCACTCTCAAGTTGTTGGGTTTTTTTCTTCACTTTTAACTCATACTTAGTAAATATGGAGGAATGAGTGTTTCCCTAGATGATACATAGTTTATATCAGAGTTTCTCCCCAATATATTCCTTTCCTAGAACATTAAGCCTTAGCTGCTATTTTATGATCCAGGATGTTGTCATGTTGCTCTACGTGTTTACCTACATGATTTGCCAAAAACAGTGGCACAAAGTAAACAGGGTATTTAGCTTAATTTAATAGGCAAGCTTAAGGTAAAAGCAAATCCAGACCTATTACTCCAGTTTACAACACAAGCCAGCTTGCAAAGCATGCGCAATGGCATTTCTAAGTACGTTTTGCAAACTGGTTTGTGTAAAACAAGCCAACTGAGCCAGTTTTAAATGTCAGGTGTTTAAAGCCTCTCATCATGTGTCACTGAAGTGATTCACATGTAGATCACTTAATCTAGTTAATGAACACAATTACCATGTTTTGACAATATTAATTGGACCTGTACTTATACTCCTTTCTGCATTTCACCTTCATAACGACCTCCATAATTATAAACTCCTATGGCTTTAGTATGCCCAAAGGAATAGTTTACCTTTATAGAACGTATATTTCACTCTTAACTTCTCTCTCGTTGCCCCCTCCCTCCAATATTTTTCCCCACAAAATTTCCAAGCCTTTTTCTTTTCCTCCAGTCATTAGCAATTGGGCTTCATCTTTGCAAGTAACAAGGGTGAGAGATACCTACCTGTTCAGAAGTCATCTACCACACACTTTCAACTCAAGGCTTATAACTGCTAAGTTACAGTCATTCCAGCTGAGTTGCTTTCACACCAGTATTCTGGGATTTCTTTTACTTGTAAAACTGAAGAACCGACATTTTCCTAGTTCAAAGATGGGTAACCAGACAACCAGCTTATGCAAAAGGGCACAAGCTCCACTGTTTTGCCCAGGATATCAGAATCTGCTTGTAAAAGGAGACAAGTTAGAAACCCTGAAGATGTACCCAGTTAACCCAGTGATGAATTTGTACAACATTTTCAGCTAGAGCTAAATAATGTCATTCTTATTAGCATTTGTATAGCAATAGGACCACACAAGATAGAAAGTTATTATACTATGTATTTTTAAAAGACACAGGACAAGGCAGGCCTTGCTCTAATGAGATCACAGCACAGACAGTCAAGCCAGACGTCACGGAGATGACAGGCACAGGAGCTGCAGTGACTTGAATTGGGTGCGCAGCAGGTTAGTAACAAAGACAGGAACAGAAGCCAACTCTCCCGATTCCCAATCCATTTTCCTCTCTGCTAGACCCACACTTCCAGCCTGGGATGTGGTACAGACAAAAGACGAGGTATAAATTCATCTCCACCCCCTACTGCCACTGGAGCCGTATACCAGGTAACTTGTGGAGACTTATTCAAGCTATTGAAGAAATACAGGAGGTCAAAGAGTATTGGGAGAGCATTCTACTAGACTACTACATTTCATAACCACGTTTCTTAATAGTCTCAAGCCTGTAATTTTGTACTCTGAGAATTTATGGTTTGAGGAAGACTGTTGATTCATTTACATGTTAGTGGCATAAATAGCTGCTATTTCTAGAAACGCGTTTCATTCTCCATCTCCTGGATATGTGTTTCTTTCTGCAACAAGGAGAACCACACCTACTGTAAAGATCTGTCCATGAGCAAATTTTCCAACTGAATTTTTTCAATATTGTTAGCAATATACACTTAGCAAATCTATAGTTTTGGGACTCTTGGTAAAAAAAAAAAAAAAATATGCTTGTGTTTCACTTAGGGCCCCAGCTCTATCATTTGCCTTTTTCTCTATGTACTACTGTTACATATTTATGTTATACACTACTCAGAGTCATGAGCCTGGAGAGTTCTCTCAGATTTGTTGATCATGAAAGTCCAAACTTTGTCATTAGTTCAAGTGACACCAACAAATTTTCAGTAGCTCCATGAAAACACAAACAGAAGTTTGGCCTAACGTTTGAGATACCTATCACAGGATTTCAGAAATTGGGATACTCACATTGTTCAATAAAACAGCCAAATCGGTGCACTAAAACATGCCTCAATGAAAAGCAAATTAATTTTACATGATGTATAGTGGAGAACAGAGTTGATTGGGAAGGTTCAGACAAGGCTGGTATATTTTAATTTGCCAATCCAGCAAAAGCAAAACACTTTGTGAAGACCAACTCTGCCAAAGCTGGTTCACCCAGCGGGCAGGTGTCACTCCGAAGCCTGCCCGGCTTCCTCTCAGATGAGCTCTCTCTAGCTATCGCTGTTCTGCCTGGGACGTGGCTGCCAACGTGAAAGTTTCTCCTTTTCTATCACTCATACCTGGCAATTTCAGGTGAAGAGGAGTATCAGAATCAGTATCAGTGGCTATGGCACCTGAGAGAAGATTATTTCCTTCAGACAGACTATTGCCAGTACAGCCATTTGAACTGAGCTCAGTCCTGAGGTTCTCAGCTTTACTTAAAAAAACATAAATGGAGTATTTTTAAGTTACTGAAGGGCACTGCTATGGAGATCTGTATTGCCACAAGAGGCTTTATTAGACAAATATTCAATACTAAGAAAGTTGCATCTTTTGTTAGGGCTCAAAAGGAACAACGCCAAATATTTTATCATGTATCTTTTGATCTGTCTAGAGGAAAGCCCTAGTTATTATATAATACAAACGAACGTTATGGCTGGTTCTGTTGTCTAGGAACCCACTGGGATTAGTGCTCTACAAGTCACAAACAGTTTGGTCCCTCAAAAGCTTCTATGTGGGAAGGTAGCCATGATACACAGTATATGACTAACCTGAGAAATTTCTGTTTTTGTTCAAATCTCTGATGAACAAAATAATATCAAGGACAAGAATGGAAAGTACCAAACCTAGTGTCTAAGTCTGCAAGTATTTTAGATATTGAATTATGAGCTTTGATAAAAGCGGGCCCTGAATAGTTACTTTCTAGATGGAAAAACACAAATAACGGCAGTAATGAGAAAATGGTGCAATTGGAACTTGCTTTCAACATTTCATATGGCTTTATATATATTTAGTATATGACATGCATATGCTCTTTTCCTGCTGCTTTGTATTTTGGATTGTGTCTCCTCTTATGACAGTCAGAGACACTAGCTAAAACAGATGAGTGTCTTGCAAAATCTTTCTTAAAAATTAACTGCAAGTACAATAAATATGTTTAAACGTTGATTAACTGAACATGATCATTAATGTAACGATACATATTAATCATGATGTAGTCAATTATTGAACAAAATAACTAATATCCTGCTCAGTCATGAGAAGATGAGATCACATAATGAAAAAAGGCCTTATTTCTATCCTTTGCTTTAAAGTTGACAGGTAGTCAAGGCTTCTCTAGAAGTAAAGACATTTTTTGCATGTCAACGTGCACTCTAAATTGAAGAAAGAGGCATCAAAAGTATCTCACAATTCCCAACAAATTCTTCCAATAGTGTAATGTTTGCAAAAATTCAGAACTCATGTTCATAAGCTACTCAGTTAAACAAAAGATGACTAAGGTTGATTTAATTTTTCTTCCTGATCCCATATTTAAAGTATGAATATCATTTAGACATCAGTAGATTAAAAGTATGTCAATGAAGGACAAGTACAAATTCAAATTACTAAGGAGAAAAATTAAGTTAATTTCAGTGTGGAATGTTTGTAAGCAGTGTGTAATCAGTCTTCAGTTTAAATGACTCTTAATTAAATAATCTATTATTATGTTCACTGGCAAATCGAGCCTAAACATGTACAAGTGCAAAAGCTAAAAGATCCAACTACATTCAGCATTCAAATATAAAGAACTTTTAGTACATTAACATTGGCGAAAAATGTATTTTTGTCTGTGTGGGTTTTGGGGTGGTTTTTGTTTTGGGTTTTTTGGGGTTGGTTTGTTTGTTTGTTTTGTGGGGTTTTTAAAATCTTTAAGGGTATGAAGTGCAGCTGAACAATCCATTGCATGTTTCACTAGGAGTAATAAGGGTCAAATTCCAGCCCAAGGTACAAATGTTAAAATTTCCATGACATTCATGAGTTACACATTCACATCTGAGTGCAGCCTATCCATAAACAAATATAAGCCTACAAGGAGACATTCTCCAACACTGTTTGAGAAGTCTGCTGCTCACTTGTCACTTGGGCACACCCATGCCTAATTTTCTTTTCAGCAAATAGCATTATCCTCTATACCCCCCACTCTGAAGCAATTACTCATTTCAAAAAATAATACAACAGTAGTCCCCAAGCGACTGCATTCAAACATCTTTCTTGATGCTAAGCAAACATCACACCATTTGGAGTATAGTGCCTGAGCTTGGCCCTGTTTCTGAAAAAGGATTAGCACAAGCCAACCAGTCTGGCAGGACTGACAGTCAGTGACTTCAAATCAAACACCATCTCCACCCCAGAGTATGCCCGCAGGGCCTTCCTTTGTGAGATTTGCTGAGGGGAGAGAGGGTGTGTATAGGACACTGAAAGCCACCTCTCAACTTAGGAACCCAAGTCCCGCTTTTGGAAGAGGTAGAAGTTTAAGTGTCTTTGACTACCAGTGAGACCTGTCCTCCAAAACGTTGTTGTTTTTGAAAATCACACATGAAAACAGTCCAAAATCACTTAGACACTTTTTGAAAAGTGTAGCTGTGCTACATAATTCAAACATTATGCCTTTGATACTTAAAGTTGTAAACTAATAGGAAGGGAAGCATTTTCTCCTGGAAGACCAGGAGAAAACTTTCGCACAGAGAATTTTTGCAATTTCATACACTGAAACCTGTCTGGAGTTACCACTGGTGACTTTCTCGCCATTCTGAAGAATTGCATCCAGTTCTTATTAAAATACAGACTGAGAACAAACATGGAAATATTTAGGAGCTTTCCTAAGCTCAGCTTTTCTAGGTCATAGAAATACATGGGTAGGAAGTGAATTAAGTCAGCACTGTCCCACTGAACTGTTTTTTAAAAGCTCACATTCATAACACTGTAGTATTCTCCTTGCTGAGCATACAAATCTCAATGCCAGATCTGACCAGGTCCACAGAGTAACTGAGCAAGATAATCACCAAGATTTATTGCAAAAGCCAAGGCTTCCACAAATCCAGCTGCCTGACTTAGCTGATGCTCAGCCGATGTCAAATTTGCAAAATAGAAAAAAAACCCAATTGTCCCAGCTCCTGACTTCTTTCTAAGTGCTCCCACATCCAATTTACTTTCACAGAACAAAACCCAAGTCAAGAGCTGTCACTACTAAAGGCATAAGCTTAGCTCTACTACTCCATCAGGATGCTAAGAATATGAGACATATCCAAAGGTAGCTGGAAGAAACAACACTGCATGTGAATGCTCTATCCCTGGTTCCCCAGCTTTGGAAACCTATCAATGCCTTTGATCAAGGAAAAAACCTCAGCACTGCAATCTCGCATTCAAGATTGCAAGGGTTTTAACTTACAGTAATTAACATTACAGAATGTCAGCGCTGATAACAGAATTGCTTCGGCACCTCGATCAAGTGAGATCATTAACAGAACCCCACGACAGTCCCACTTCACTGACAGATAGAGGGGCAGAGCGTGCAAGCAGGGCTACCACCCGAGTTCATATGCTCCTGACACTAACTCACAGATCCACTGCTAGTGGACCCAAGAATACCGATTCAACAGGCTAATACAGGTCCTTGTTCTGCTGTCCAGCCCAGTCTTTTCCTACTGGCATAAACTAATCAAGTATGGTTTCACTGAATAAAAATAATACATCACTAACTATAATACAAGCTAGACCAAACTCATATCTGAGGTTCATACCTCAAATACTGGCCAAGGGAGTGAATAATTATTATGTATTTATTATTTTCTGCTATAAGCCTACCCAGCGAAAGAGCTAGAACCCGTAACTCCATCAGCTTCAAGGGGTTTAATATTCATGACCCTGAGAAAAGACGCATCCACACAGAGTGAAGTTGAACAGTAATCTGACTTGGGAGAATCATGCCATGTAGTGTGCCATTTTTTCCTCTGACATCATTCTTGTCCTGACTTTACTACACTGCATAAAAGTGGGAAGGAGAGATGCACACGCAGATCCCAAAGATGTTGATCCCATTGACAGTTTTGACATGTTTATGGAGAAAAATTGCATGAAAACAGATGTTTACAGAAGGCCTTAACATTGATCTTGTGCTGGTAAAGCAATCTAGAGGGAAGAAATCCACTTATATACAAATGTAGGGCGTTGATATAAATCTCCTTTTTTTCTATCACTTGGCAAAGAGAAGAGGAGAATCTTAGTCATTACTGTTGGGTGGACTTCTAGCCAAAACTGATTGCTAGAATCATTAAAAAACCCCTCTTAGCCCAGTAAATATTTCACGGAAGAAAAAACTGCCAAAAGTTTATGTCAGCAAGTTAAAAGAGGCAAGACCATATCACCATATACATTCATATACAAAAATCTAGTCAATTTTGTACATACAGAAAATTCATACATCCTCATCTTCAGCATGAGCTGCAAACATTTATAGCCTGAAAACAAACATTCAGGGAGTGTCCAGACAGCCTTTCTAAACAGCAAACAATTAACTCAAGGCAAAACTATACTGCAGACATGCCCGAATCCAGACTGTGTTTCATTCCCTCTGGCTGAGAGGAGAACTGAGGTTGAGTGGAGAAATAACTTTTTTTCTGGGAAGCAAGCAGAAGAAAAGCCACGAGGGAAGAAATGGGTTTGAATAGCAATACAGCAAGAAGTGGCCAACAGCTGCCTGCGGCACTTACTGCTCTCTTCCTATGCAACTGCACGACAGCATTCAAGGAAAGAAACGTGGAAAAGGAGCGCTACAGAGTGGGATTTGCAGCAGCGGTTTTAACGTGTTTCAAAATATTCCTTCCTTGTTAGGCACCTCATCAGCTAATTTTTCCAGCGCTTGAAAAAAGTCCTGGCTTTTCTGACAAAAGAGAGCTGCTGCTAACTAGCATCCAACACAGCTTGCCCAAGGACTTTGCCTCCCCTCCCAGCACAGAGCAGCCAAACAGGCCAACCATTTCATCATGAGTATGTTACAATGACAGTTACCCTCCTCCTCATCTTGTTTCAGTAGGGAAGCCAAAGCAAGACATAGAAGAGCTGCAGCATCTTGGCAAGGGCCCTTATTAGGCAAACAAAATATATCAATCTTTTATATAAATCATCCACTGTGTTGCAGGCAATTTTGATGTGTTTTAGGAGTCATGAGAATTGCTAGAAGATATAATCTATACTTAACAACTCAATCCGCTCATCCAGTATCCATGCCAGCAGTGATAACATCTGCTGTCTTCACATGGCTGCATCTTCTCTACGCGATTGCATTCATCTGCAGTCTCTCTCCCCGCTACTTAAATTCGCTTTCTCCCTTTGCCCCCTGCTTTTTCAGACCTTAGTACGAGGCACCAGTCCCCTCACTACACCTCTTGGTCAAACTCCACTGGGTGCCAGTGACCTCGGGGGACTGGGAGCAGGGGGGAAGGAGGCAGGCAGCCAGCTCCTGGGGGAAGGTGAACGGTAGGAGGGGGAACTCCTTCAACCAAAACACCGTGTTTCTTCAGGAATCCAAGGCCTTGGAACAGCACAGTGCAACAGTGCAAGCCCCATAGTAATAACTGGGCCCAATATTTCTTCTTTGGAATAGAGGCTCTCCCTAGAAGATTCCACATTTATAGGAGTACGTTAATTATTCATTCAGATGCTTTTTAGCTCCACTTCGTTGCTGTTAAACCAGGAACAGAACCATGTAACTGAGCAATTTATCAGGCACTTAACTGAGCTACAGACCTAGAGTAGTGCTGTCTGCAACTTAGTCTCACAACTTCATTCCTACAAGGGTTAAGAAAGAAACCACAGGAAAGTACGAGGATGATATATTATGTCTTGGTGGGCATTTCTCAAATACACCACCTTGGGAAAAGCAAGGCTTAGGAGTATTATTGAATCTTCTAATGATTCCAGATGTTTAGATTATGGCATCAGCCAAAAAACCTATTTTTTTCCCTCCTGTACTGTAAAATTATGAACGTTTCTTTCATATGATGAACAATGGTATCTTACTATAACACGATACCAAAGCAGCAGCTCTTAAAACAATCATGAAGATTCACCTAAAAAAACTCAGTAGCAAAGTGCTGTTACTGGCATTACTCCCAGTCAATCTCTAGGATATATCCGAGGTAGAATTTATGGTCCAGAAAACCAATCTATAATGCTAACTTGGTTTGATTTCAACACACTAGCTTAAAAATAAATACTTATGTAGCTTAAACAAAAGTGGCTTAGTGGCTGAATATATCCTGGACTCTGGAACTGGCTTCCTTCCTTCACCTAACACAGCTTGAATTGGTATCTTTGGGGCACACTATTTTGCAACCCATGAAAAGCAGAAAGTTGAAAAAAAACCAGGTGGATGTGCAAGCCAGCTGTGTGGGTTACAGTCTTTTCACAGTAGTCTAGTCTAAAATATTTTTAGCGATTCATTTCAAGAAATCTTTACATCCCTTTTTCACACTTGAGAGTATCAATAAACTCAGCTCTAAGGAAAAAGTAAGAAGGAGAGGCCTCTCCCTTCCCTACAGTTTTCTATAAAAACAAGCCCTGCCTTTCCCCTCCCTGACCATACGAAGGGGATCAGTCTTTGGCGATGAGGTGAGATGTACGTGACAGTAAGTTTGCATACCAGCTACTTTAGCTGCTCTACACCAGACACACTTTGATCTTCTGATCAAAACATATTTTCATTTTGAACATTTGCATCCATTCTATATACGTATGAGCTCTAGTCATGAAAACAGAATGTGCTCATAGGACTATGCCAAACATCACTGAGTTTTATACAGTAGTTCCTACGAGTTGAGAGAAGTAGCAGCAAGAGCTCAAGAAGGCATAACAACTCCTTTTATTAAGCAATTTATTGTGTTCCTCTGCACCCCCACAACCTTGGGGAAAAGGCTGGGATACATGTTCATAGGCCCAGCAGTGAATTAGATGCAACTTGTATGAAAAGGGTGGCTCTTGCCAATACAAATCAGACAGAGTATTCCACAGCTAACTGCTAACTTCTGATTTTAAGAGGATGGTTTTGAAGGAAGAAAAGCCCTTTCCCTAACTATGTATTTCTTTTGTATATTTAATTCAATATGAACAAAACCAGAACTTTGCTAGGGTATCATTAAGGTTAGATGTCTGAACAACTTGCTAGAGAAAATATACTTTATTGCTTTTATTTCTTAAAAAGCTGCAATTTGAAATTTCTCAGGACATAGGAAAGTTCAAATAAATTGCTGTTTTTATAGCAGTCTCGGATCTCCAGATGAAAAGCTTAAAAAGTGCATAACATCAGCCAGAACAGCTGTAACATTATGTATAAATGTTAAGTTAAATGTTATAGTTTAGCAAATTGTAATGCCTTCAATTTTCATCCAGTGTCCCAGCCAAAGCATTCAGTATTAAGACCTACATTAACTGTGTGATCAGAACAAAGTCCAAGATGCCTTTTCTTTCTCATACTGGCATTAATTAGCCTCAGATTGTAGGGTTCCACTTGAAAAATAAGGAACACACAGTAATCAAAGCCACATCTGTATATGTATAAATATGCCAAAAATCAAAAGGCTTGCATAGATGCTTCCCAACAAATGTTTAATCTTTTGAAACTTGGGCGGGGGGGGGAGGAAGTTCCATTTGTTTCACATGCTTTTCAATGCAAAAAAGATGCTTGAAGGACCCCCTCCAATATTGTGCTGCTAGTAAACAGTTTTTTTTTCCAAAGCGTATGTGCCAAGCTGCCATGACACATCACCTCATGGAGGCCTTTAACCACAGGCTGGCACCCTGCTTGCTCAGGCCAACTTTAACCATCACCTCCATCACAGTGGGATATGGTCAGCCTACAACAGGGAACAGGTGCACAAGGCAGCTTCTGGTCTTCACTGAAGGTACGGGAGAAGGGAAAGGTCAGGATGCTTTTGTGAGGACCTTGGGTGGGCACAGCTTCAGCAGGAAGGGTGGAGGTAACTGCCACCCAAGAGCGGCCCATAGCACAAAGATTAAGGAGCTCCAGAAGGAGGTGGGATCAGTGGGTTTGGATCCCCTTAGGCAAAGGAGGGACCTAAACCTGGGTAACCTGCTTTCTGGATGGGACTTCAAAGCTGGGACTACTCCTCCTCTCCCACTCACACGCCCTGAGGCGTGGTTTTACACACACCCCTCACACAGTGCTTCCTAATGGCTCTCGAGGGCTGCACACACCGACTGATCAGCAGGGTGGCTTCCTTCACGGAGCTCCAGGTCCCCTCAGGCGCTCCACTCCGCATGAGCAGCTGCCCTAGCGATTCTGCGACTCAGCTCATCCGCCCTTTCTTCGTGCCTCAGTTCCCCTCTATTAAAAGGAAACAGCACTTCACTAACTCACTGAGGTTTTTCTGAAGATAAAATACATGAAAACTAAGCTGTCAGAGCATGAAAACAGATAATATTTGTAAGACTGATAAATTGAAAGACACAAGAGCCCCGAGTGCCTCATATGCCACCTCTGAACCACACTCTGGCTCTGAGCAGAGATGCCAGAAGAGGTTTGCCCACATGATAAAGAAGCCTTGGAGCTCCGCTCCTCCGAGGGCCCCGAGCCCATAGAGTTAATTGCATTAAGTCATATATAGGTCCTGTAGGGGGGAAAAGAAAAGCATCTCTCGGGTTACTTAGAGGTTGCAGGGAGCACCTCTGAGGGCATTGAATTGCACAGGCTGATTATTCTCTGTGCCAATAAGCTTTGCTGAATGTAAAATTAAGACAGCTAATTAGTGTAAATTCAGTGTTACATTAGCCATAATCTATTTAAGCGATATGACTGCAGTGAGGAAGCCCACAAACTGCTCAGGACAAGAAAGTGTTCCGCTTAAAACAGAAAAGCTTTCATTTGGATATATTGCATTTCTTTTTTCCAATTTGTTTTGAAAAATTATGGTGAAGGATTAAGTACCACTAACGGATTCAGTGCTTATCCTTTAGTTCTGCTTAACAACCATAATGAAATATATTTAAGATATTAATTTTTAATTTTTTAAGTTTTTGAAAACTTCAGAAATAAATTTCACTTGTTTTTGAAATTCAGAAATATATTTCACTCGGTGAACTTCTTTTAGTTTAGTAACACCATGAAATCTACATAACTGCTTTAATATTTACTGGTACTAATTTGTTCCCGCTTAAGTCAATAGCAAAAATGTCATTATTTTTACTGAGTACAGGTTCAGGCCCATAAGAATACAAAAAGATATTAAAAAAAAAAAAATCACATTTTGAATAAGATAAATCTCATTCTCAATATAACCCAATTCCTTGCAGTAGCTTCAGTGCCTTTCCTTTCGAGGATTTGTATTTTGGTAAGTTAGAGGGTTTTTTTTCATTTTTTTTTACATTTTTTAGTACTTTTTTTTTTAATGCTCATAAGCAAATAGGTTAACAGGCTCAAAAGATTTATTAGCCAGTCTTAGAATGATGTAGTCAGTAAATGAACTCTCTAGCAAGCTTCTTTCTTGCTATACTTAAAAGATTAGTAACAAAGGAGAAAACAGAAAATCTGAATTGCAAGAGCTTAGTGTGTTCCACCAGTTGACAAAAGAAAGAGGATGAATCCCTTTGCTCCCACCCAGGGAACAGATATTTCGTTGTTCCTCTGTTTGGTGACTGTCTGCAACTTGTCTGAATACCTTTCATTTGGTAATGGCCGGGAACTGTAATCTTACCATCTGACATGGCAGAAGGACAAGATGATTCTGAATAGAGGAGCAGTGGAAAGGATTTTAAACAGACAACCATCCTTTCAACTACTACAATAAAACAGGTACAGAGACACAGAAATGTCTTGCACAGGACACTAAGTTGACATTCAATGCCTAGAACAATCTGTATAATAAAGAAGCCGTATAATGAAGATCAACTTCCAGTATTTAGCATTCAAAAGCAGAGTAGTTCAGGCCTGCTTGAAAAAATTACTTCTAGAGGAGATCTGAAGTGTTAACAGACAATTTCCCCCCTGCTCCATTTTAAAAACTTACGAAACTAGGAGCATGAAATAACTCTCTCATCTAGAAATCAGTGTTTTGTCATGGTGTGCTTGATTTTATCTTGCTTTCAAACTGCTTTGATTAATTATATCATTAAGCATTAATTACAAAGCGTTTTAGATATTACACATCCAGATTTAACATACCTACTTTTCCAAAACACAGCAAATTGTATGTGAGGGTTTCCAAAATATAAAGCAAATCTTTCAAAACACTCCTAAGCACCAAGCTCTCTTTCAGAAGGGGAGAAGAGTTTGCATCCACATACAGGTGCACAGCAGCCTGTGCGCAAACAGACATCCGTGCTCCTGTTGCACCGCTCCTTGTGTTTGCAAGCCTTGCCATATAAACACCATGTAACCAAAATGTCAGGGGGAGAAGTGCAGGATATCCTGAAGGGACAAGAGCAAAGCATTCTACATATAAGCTCTCCTCTGAACCTGAAGGATGTCTTTATTTGCATTACAACGTTGTCACAAAAATGCTTATTTGTAATGCCTCAGAAGTCATTGACACAAACACACTGATATGCAGTATTTTAAATCCGTTCACATCAGATCACTTTCAAACAATATCTCCTGCTTATAATCATATTTTTCATCTATTTAAGATGCTTTCAGGGAAAAGACAAACCTTACAAAAAGAAGTAGAGGCTGCAAGAAGTTAATGGAATCCAATCATAATGTAGTTTCTTGACGGAGCAGGGAGCTGTCAATAGGGAGAACAGAATGAAGAACAGAGATGAGTATCTGCTGAGATAATTTAAGATCAGCAGACAGTGTCCCAGATTCCTTACTGGATCCATAGTTTTTCCCTTATTACTCAGTCTTTCTATGGTTACAGAAAAACAACAACAGAAATTTCTTCTTTGTACTGAATGAACCCCTTCACACCCAGGAACTGGATATATTCCCACAAAATCATTTCCAGGCCAGTTAAAAAAAAAACAAACCTTTCTTCTAGGTGTTTACATCTGCAGCACTAGCAGGTATGTGAAATCAATGTTCTCCCAATTAAAGCACTCTATATTAAGAAAAAAAAACATCCTTGCAAACAGAAAATGAGCTTCACTAGAATAACTTGACTTTTTTCTAGAAAATCGCTGCAAGTAAGCTGATAGTCTGGTACAATAGCACAGTGTTCAAACTATGTGAATCGAGGGAAAGAGTCAAACAAGTCCCCAACAATTTAAAGAGGGAAGAGGGAAGAGAAAGTTTCATAATGTAAGGAAAAACATCGGACACATGGTACTCTCTCAGACAAAAAAAAAATGCTACTCTTAAGGTGTGTTACTTGTCAGCCCCCAAAAAGAAAAAATGAAAAAGGCGGCTGACCAGAACCCAGGGCAACATTCTCCAAGAGAATCCCCAAATTTCAGGACAAGACTCCTAAAATCTCACAAGATCAGTGCTGCATAGTCTCTCTCCACGGCGTGCCCAGAGCACTAGGAGAGCATTCAACCCCATACCCTTCAACTGAAGCATTTTAACGCTACAGCATCCAGCAGAAAGCTAAAACTTCTTTTCACCTTGAGTGAAAGAAAAAATGGATATATAGGAATAAATGCTTGTACAATACATGGATGATACGAAAAAAGTGATAGATAACATTTTGGCCTAGAATTTCTGCAGATTCTGGAAATAAACAGGTGACAAATGGCTGTAACTGTAATGAAAGAAACTGGGAAAAACAAAAGGAATGAATAAGAGAGAGAACGCCAAGTTACACACAAAAGAAACAAAAAGCCTGTTATAGGCAAAGCATGAATGCAAATCATGAAACATTCGTTCCGCTAATTTTGCCAAGTCTGATAAAAATATTCTATTTGAAAAACAAAACAAAAACCAGCTTGACAAAGTGTTTGAGGTTTTTTTGGTTTTGGGGGTGGGGTTTTTGTGTTGTGGTTTTTTTTTTGTTGTTGTTGTTGGTTTTGTTTTTTTTTAAGAACTCACACTAAAATGGATCTATAAGAAATATCTTGTTAAAAAGTTATTATTTATTACTGGGGTAGAAAACAGCTACTTTTAACCCTTGGGGCATAGTGAAACGTACAATATTACAGTCCAATGAAAGGGGTCTTTGTAAGACCACAGTATGTATATTGTTCTTCCGCCATCCTAATTATTATAAAAGATCCACTTTACATCGAGCGCCTCTAGGCATACCAGGAACGTGACACTAGTGGACTTGATGGTAGTAAGAATCACGCAGATAAACTCTGCTTTAGCTATTCTGTTATGAAAAACGTCCCAAATTCTTGGCTGAGGTTAAATGGAAATAGCGATGGAGATGTCAGTCGGAGATGTCATGAGGATCATGACTGTGTGAAATGAAGTAGGAAATCATTTAATTAGGTCATGACTCATTTTAATTGCTGTGAGATGTTTTCACAGACTGGTCCCAAGCATTTTGCTTAAATACTTGAAGAACAAATATTTTCTATAGATATTAATATTCTTTGAATTCCAAGAAATGTAAAGAAGATTGATAAAGATTGATAAAGCTTTCATTTGTTTATTGATCGACTCCTGAGAAACAGTAATAAAACTAGAAAGAGCAGCTGATTTTGATATTTTAATCTTACTGGTTCTATATGAAATAAACCCTATGAATCTGGAGGAGCATGGAAAAAGGCAATAAGCAAGAACACCAAGAAACGTGCAAACACCTCAAGAACTGAAAGTGATATAAGACAGACTGTTTTCATTAATATTTTTCTGAAATTTTTCTTCCACGTTTGCTAAATTTGGTGTTCTTTTAGGTATCACTCGAATACAAATGGCAATAGGTGCAATCTAGAAGTCAAAAGCATCACAAACAACTGGTAACAAAAACAAGCCAGGAAATGCCTGGTTTCAGTGAACTATGAGTAGGCCCTGGATGCTACTGCTGAATGATTTGTATTATTGGATGGTTCTGGTATTTTAATATTGCTCAATAGCACATTAAATGGCACACATGAATACAGAGATGTATCAAAAGGTCAACATGAAACAGGAAACTTTGAGTTTTAGACACTAACAACATTAACTGTATAATTTATGCATAATTTTTACACATTAAAGAACCTTCTTTAACGTAAGCAAGAGAATCTAGGAGATAAGCCTGGTGCTTGCAGCAACGTCACTAACAGTTTAAAAGTTCGCTAGCACAATGCATGGCATTTTAAGTTTAATATTTGCTAAAATTGATATATTTGTTGGTGGCTCTGAGACTATGAATTGATCACATCATTCGCTGCAGTTGGTGCACCATTGTTTAGCAGTCGTATACAAGGGATGGCCATACAAACAGGAGTGAAAGCCCTCCACTGTCAGGCTAGCCATGACTAACTGAAGAGAATGAATGGCACGTTTGTTGTAGACCAGTGAGGATTTAATAAACAGCAGTGTGAAGTACTTGTTGACTCTACCTAAGGAAGGTCACAACATGTCACAATTGATCATCCACAAGCAAACATTAGTTTAAAAAACATACTTCAGACTCTAATCAGTGTTTCTGTAGCAGAATAATACATTCTCTTCACTTCTGCAGGTAACTAGATGGTGAGTTTCACACTGTATAATTTGGGGAATCAAGCACCAAGGGGAAGTCGTTGCACATCTTTGCACGCAGATCAATAATGAATTGGTGCAGAGATTCTTTCAATTCTAACAAAGGATTACTGGCAGTAGCCTTCATGACTTATCAGCGGGGATTGGAAGAGAGAGAAAAAATCTCTGCCACAAATACTTCAGACACAGAAAAAATATGAACTATTAGTAACCAATAGGTGCTATTGTACTTACCTTTTCCTCACGTAGTCTATGGAAGAGAATGTTTGAAGCTCAATATACCAGTGTAAAAAACAATCATTATGAATGACACATCAGAATGAAGATAAACTGCTAAAACCTCATGCAGGTCTTTTAAGCCTCTCATGTTTTAGAGAGTTTTCTTGGTAACATTGCAATGAGCAGCTATGCAAATAAGTATATTCCTACCTACGGCTCTACAGTAGCTAAGGGCCTACAGCCCTATCACCGAAGGAAGAGCTAAGGAAATCAACTGAGCTTCAGAGGGGCAGAATTTTATAGTGGGAAGAATAGAGCTGTAGGGGGTTTTGCCTCACAGTACATCTACTTGCAACCTGCCTTCTGTCCAACATTGCTAACCTATGAAGGCAATTCCCCCCCTCATCCCGCTTATGCTTGCTTGCGGAGGGAGAACAGCAGCAGATACAGCATCATCTGCTCCCCTACTTCACGGAAGAAAAAGTTGACATCAACCACATAGCCAGCTAAAAGAAAGGGGGTTAATTTCTGATTTATTCCTCTGTGCATTCATGTACCTAGAGGATAACAGTTACCTCACAGCAGTACCATTCATATTTCAGAATACATTATGGTACGTTAGTATCCATAATGTCATGTAGATATACTGCTCCAAGACACTCCTCAGTACATCTTGGGTCCCATTCACAGATGAACATCAAATGCATTCCTGCCCAAAGGTCATTAAAATAATGACTAATGATTCTTCTCAGTTCCTCTCAGCACCACATTACAGCAGATTCTGCCAGTGTCAGATACTTCCTCCCCTTTGTGTTACAGGGAGGTACCTAGCATTATTCTTTAGAGTCCTTTGCCCAGCATCTCAGACTGCACTGATTGCAAGATGCTCCAGAAGGAACAGACCCCATTTAGCTCCTGAGGAGACAGTGACTGCCTGAAACCCAGCTGAAGAATTGGAAGAGACCAAAAATGGGTTTCCTTTGGTGACACCTCCCCCTCAGATGCATGTACGTACAATAACTTCTAAGGAGCTGCAAGACAAAACACTCTGAAGGCAGCACGTAGGAGTGAGGATGGGTTAGCTTTTATCGTTCTAACAGTACATGAATACCATGGTGGTGATGAACTAACAACCTACTTGAAGAGATTGCTTTTAAGATATACATAGTCTCTATCTGACACTCCTAGTACAATGAACACCACCCAGCTAACAAGCACAGCACCTTTCTGTAAAGGAGAAACAAGAAGTGCAGGCATATTTGTTTGCTAGGTCCTGCCTGGGTTGCCATAACTATGCCAATTTCTGCTGATAAAAAAGATGTCTTGATGCTACATTGCACTTGGACTGCCAGGCAGTAAACAACCGTCCCAAGCCAAGCTTTACAGTAGGATATTGACCCTAGTTTTAAAAAGGACAGATCTGAAATTACAGTAAAAGCCAAAGTTGTTGTTTTTTTTTTTAAAAAAAGTAGTGAACTATTTTAAAATTGATTCATACCTCTTAGAATGTGAAGGATATATTAATTTATTTCATCTGACTGAAACGGAGGAGGACTGTTTAACTTACAAAGTTTTTCAGGTCATACTGTGTTTTCTCTACTGTAATTTAAAAAAAAAATCCAAAGTGATGACAGAAGTCACACATCAGGTCTCTAATCAAATACAACTCACAGCATAAGGATTCCTGTTCTTAATTCAAAGAGGTGAAGAATGGGAATGCTTTGGATGGAGAGGACTTCTCTACTCAGGTATAAATAGATGGAGTTTTCATAGACACACTTCATAATAACTGTTTGTGTGAACTATACACATCAAATGCAGTTATGAATACATGTTTTCTTCCTCTTTAGAGTGAAGGCCAGGGTCTGGTCTTCCATTCTTAGTTTAAAAACACACCAAAAACGATTATCTTCACTAGAATTAACTCAAAGCACTTAATCAAAGCAATCACTACCTGTCTAATACTAATTTCTATCTTGTTGCATGAAAGAGGTATATAAATAATTTGCACTTAGAGAAGTATAATAACATATTAAATATCAAAGACCTCAGTTTCTGGGAAGATATTTAAAAAAATTACCTACCTGGAGAAAAGACAACAAATCAATGCACATAAGCTTTGTATGCAAGTAGGAGAATTAGTATGCAAGTAGGAGAATTAGAACCAAACCAATTTTTTGGTTTGGTTTTTTTTTTGTGGTTTTTGTTTGTTTGTTTGGTTGTTTTTTTATAGCCGTGCTTTAAACACCGATCAAAATTCCACAGTCCTTATGCAGACAAAACTGCCTCCAAAATCTTGAACTGGAAATGCAGGATCTGGCCAGACACATATTTTCCACAAGTCCACAAAACAATCCTTACATTTATTTTTATGTGAGAAAGAGAACAAACTGAAGTTAATTCTTTTCTGAAATTAATGGCAATTATTTTCCAAGACACAGAAGCAAACAAGGTGATAAAAACTATGTTCTGTCTTCTCATTCAGAACACGTTATTCTGTGAATAGAATCAAATCAGAACCTTAGCTGTATAATAAAATTTTCAATATTTTCTAATATCATTAACATGGGTTTATTAAAGTGAAAATACTTAAAAAAACTCCACTGTTTTCCATACTCTCATTACTTACTTTTGTACTTCGTTCAGTTTAGACAATGAGACAAGCATTTTCATTTTCCTGCTCCCATCCACTAGACCAAAGCTACAAAGCGCTAGCTTTTGAGAGATACTTTACAGACACCAGAACTTTTCTGCTTTCATTAGTAACTTCTGAAAAATACTATCAACGTTAAGGTCGGGGGGGAATACCTTTAATTCTAAAGCCTAGAACGTGCTTTTAAAGACATGTAGATAATATTTATAGTTTTGTTTTTTAAACTTAATTAAAATAGTTTCAATGATGCCAAAGCCTACTGTCCAGCACACCCATATGTGTGCACACCTATCTGCAGAGAGGATGGCAATCGGTTTTTCCAGACTGATGTTTCTGGCATTTTACCTCTCGATCCCCTTGACTGCTCGGTCTTCCAGGTCTCTCTCGGAGGGTGGCAGCCCTGCCAGTGCTTCCTAACTGAGTGCAGGCACAATGGCAGGAGGGGACGCCTTTGTTTGCGTGTCCTTGAAAAGTTGTGAAGCTACAAAAGAACATTAGGGATGCACTGAGGAGGCTTTCACACATTCTTTTGCCTTTTCTTCCCTTAGAAGTCATGTAATAAGATGACAAAGCCTGCACACTCACAGGGGCAGAAGCCTAGTGACATTATTTTGTAAATGGGCACCTAATGCTTAAATGGAGGGCACAGAGCAACATCCCACTGTGTAACCAGCTGCAGAGCCTTCCTGTTCTTCTGAATCAGGGTTTTTAAGTGTCACACACTTCTGCTATTAGCATGTTTTAAGACCACAACAGTCAGTACTTGATAATCCCTCTTCAGTTTACTTCTTTCAATATACGTTCAACTAAAAGTAAACTTTGAGCAGGCATCATTTATTATCCCGCCTTTACTACTTGCGGCTCCTTAGGAATTAAGGCATTGAAAGAATTCCGATTCATAAAACATGCAATGACGACTAGGTAAGTTACAGTTCTGTGCAAGCGGCATCCTCCAACCTTACTCTCAAATCATTAAGAAATACAGCTCAGCTGTAATACATGAGCCATAAAAAATGCCCACAGCCATTCAGGAGAAAAATATAGGCTTTGCTCTTAGTCTCCAATGGCTCAGACCTACAATCTTCAAAAGTCACGGAGGAAGAAGGAACCTGCATTTGTAACTAGATCTGTTGAAGCAATTCATCCTTAGAGTTCAACCACAACAGATTTTTGCTTGTTTTCCTTTTAAGGATGATCTTCACAGCCTTCCAAGTCAATCCGGTCAGACTTAAAGGACTGACAGCTCTTCAAGGCCTCCAACAGAGCAAACTCAACCCATCAGACTTAAAGGCATCTGAATCGGCTCTTGCAACATCTCCAAGTATTTCTGAGACACTTAAACGATACCACATACCACTTCATAATCTGGACTTTCAAGCACCTATTTAAAAGAAAAGTTGTTTTGATTCAGTTTGGTCCTGCAAGCCTGGCTTTAACAGCAGAAGCCATAATCATGCCAACAATAATTCATCCCCTTTTCATAAAGTCAAAATTACACTGTAAAGGTATGCGTAAAAGCCTAGTTTTAGTCAGAGGGAAAACACCAGCTGCTTAATTCCTTCTAAAATAGAAAGAGAATGGAAAGAAACTAGGACCTTTGCCAAGTTTTCTCCACGGTCCTCTAGCAGCTTATTTGTTCACAGCATTATAGCTCAACATCATCGATTTGATACGTCATTGACTCAAGGAAAGGATGCTAGGGAAACCAATTGAAACTTCATTTTAACATTCAGATGTCCGGTTTCTGACAACAAGGAAAGGTCAGCAAACCAAACCCATTTTGTCTCTTGGAGGCAAAGCACCCTCTTCTTGAAGCTTATGAAACATCTTCCACAGCTTCTAGCTGAAGCATACTCAAGTCATTTAAACCATACCGCCTTGTAAGAGGTATCCCTGTGTATGGTGGAAATATAAAAGATGAAAGCAGTATGATTTCACCTAACATCAGAGCACTTGACATCCAACAGCCTTTGAAGATCAAGTGTCAGATGCTGTGAAAGCACAGTGAACAAAGAAATACAGACATTTAATAATCTGCAGTTTTCAGGCTACTTCAAAATATCAGACAACTAAAGCAGCAGTGTGGCTGAACAAGTGCAGTTTGCTATTCCCCCCCACCCCCGAACTCTGACATCCCTTATAGATTTCAGTATTTCTGGCTTAGTCCTGACGGCTCTGTTGC
This sequence comes from Aptenodytes forsteri, assembly GCF_000699145.1. NCBI lineage: Eukaryota > Metazoa > Chordata > Aves > Sphenisciformes > Spheniscidae > Aptenodytes > Aptenodytes forsteri. Next base: position 8,708,272 of record NW_008796218.1, read on the forward strand.
TGAAGTTCTCGTTGCCTTTCTAGGAGCACATTATGCTTCCTAGAGCATAGAGCACTATCCCAGAATCCTTAAGGAAATGTATAGCCTTGCCACTTGTGTCTGGAAACATTTTGCGCCTTTCATATAGGAAAGTTGCATCCATCTTGGCTTTTTACTTGCTGCAGTAATAATTATAATGGTTGATATCAGATGTGAGGAAACACCTCAGATCTTTAGCATTCTCTGTTTTCATTCTTAGCTGTACAAGTCAGAGGACCTGAGGTCTGCTAAATGCCTTTTTACAAGGTTTAAAGGGGCCATATTAATATACAAGCATCACATCTGGAATATCTTCACACAGAAGGATACTAGTAATTTGTGTTTTTCTGTAGTACTTCAGCTTGTCCTTCCCTTTATTGAAAACAAGTGCTGACAAAGATGTGACAGAGTGAGAAGCATCTCTATTAGGACCATAGCAGGTACATATTAGGACCCAAAGTCATCAAGCCCCACACAGATGCTTAGACCTAGGATCTGAGTCCCTCACTTTAGGGCCATACTGATTCTTTTTGAGCACAGAATGAAGTAAAAGATGAAAAATCTCAAGACGCACGACTTAACAGAATACACGTGCATCCTGGGATCCAAACGCAGCAGGAGGCACGGCTGTAGGGGTGGCTGCAAGGACCACAGTCTGGGGTGGACAGGCATTGGGGTGGCCACAGTCTTGTCCTGCTGTGACACCAATCACCCCACCATGAGCTGTACCTGAAGGACTTACTGCTACTGCCAGTTGAGGGGGCTGTGTGAAGCTTAGCTGTTGATTCAGCAACTGAGAGCTTGTAGGTTGAGTTTTTGGATTTCCTGTCCCCCCCAGTCTTACGAACTACCAACTTTCACACTCAAAGCTTGCTTAGGAGCTACAGTACCTAACAGCCTAAGCACCCCATTAGAAAGGAGATTCACATCCCTTCTCAGAGTAAGGACACATGAGGTTCTCCTTATAAAAATCCCATCTTTCCTATATGGGGCATGTTTTGTAGTGGGGGCCTCAGCAATCAAGACCTTCCAACCAATCCAGTGATCTGCAAACATTTAATTTTTTTCAGATAGCTTCTTTCAAAGTGATATGTTTTTCCAGATATACGTTACCTTCATCAGTGTTGAAGCAAAACATCCTGGCAAGAAGGGCAATGTTTGAAATCTGGAGATGTCAACACTGGAGAGGATCAAATAAAACACCCTAGGGCTCCAAGAAAAATAAAATTCCTTCCCACCTAGAAGAAAACAAGTTTTGGTTTTTCCCCTCTTACACCAACTCCATTAATTAACAAAGTGTGTAAGTCATTCACCTGTAAACAATTGGAGCGAGAACAACTTCAGCTTCAGGCAACACGGGAAGATTCAACTGGCAGCACTGGTCATGAGAAGAAAGGGAAGGATGGAGCACCACTGCCCCTTCACATGGAGGCGGAGAGGGCTGCATGTGTTGCCCCTGCAAGGGCTACTCCATAAATCACCAGTTCAGAGGCATTCAGCACACAACCTATTTATTACAGCAAGCAGTGGAATGTACGTGTGCAAGAATACTCAGAGATAGAATCCTTGTAAAGAAAATCGTAACTAACCTGTGACACGCTAGAGAGGAAGCCATTACTCTATGAAAAGACAATTCGAGTTATCTCAGGAAAGGAAGGGACACAGCTTATAGATAGTTGCAGTGTCTAACTTTTTTCTATTTTCTAAACAGCATTAAATGTGTCTTATACATAAAATAATAATTGTATGTGTAATAATTTGTTACATGTACTGAGGTACCTGTTCTCTGCACTCACTGCAGCCTGTCACATAGTCCAACTAAACAGCAGCAGCGAAACCCACCAACATATCATGAGCTAGCACGGTTTGCTTGCAATTGTGGTGTCCTCTAAGACATGATAACTAGATGACAGTAAGAATCTGATTCCTATACACTTTTAATAAAGTTTGAGATGAAACGATTTGGCTTTGAAAGGCTGCTTCCTCCCTGTGCTCCAGAGAACAACAATATTAGTCACTAGATAAGGACAGAATCAGCCTTCATTTATGGGTTAAGTTATACTTTTAAATACAGCCTCAGCAAGGAGTACGTTTCTGTGTGCTTGAAGACAGAGGAAGTCATGTACAGAAGGCAGTATTAACACTGTTGGCTGGGCCGTGAGAGAGTCACAGCTTTGCTCCTCTGCCCCAGTTTGCTCAGGGACTGGGGGAAGCACATACCAATGGGTCTGATGCAGTTACGCAAGAGCTAGAGAAGCCTTTATTCATCCTTTTCCCTGTGCTTCTCAGCCGCGCTCAGAAAGACATCAGCCTGTTTGCACAAGTTCAGTCCTGCCACTTTTTACAGCGAGTTGAAAATCTGAAAGGGGTGGTAAGGGAAATCAAATTTAGGATGCTGTTTCTCAGCTGTTTTATACTACCAGTTCTGCAGGTCATTCAACCGAAGTGGAGGCGAGTTCTGTGGTGGGTGCTTTTATCTAGTCACTGGGATTTTGAAAAATCTTCAAATAAATTGGATGCGTTACTGTGATGAATTGTGAAAGGTCAAAATGCATGCTTTACAGAAATGTTCCTGACAGAAAAGATGTTGCATTTCCAGCCTAAGAAACAGTTGTAAAACACACTTACACCATAGAGCCTACAAATGGCAAAACCATGACTAATAAAACTTGGTCTGAAAAAGAAGAGTTTCTTGTTTTAATTTCTATCAGGTATCAAAGCCCTTTCTAAAACACATTTATTTAAATGGAATCATTTTCAGACATTGTTTGGGTAGCCAGTACAGTCAAATTGAAGATTTTATAAGACAAGATAGATGGTTTTTTTGTTGTTTGTGGGTTGGGTGTTGTTTTGTTTTTTTTTTGGGGGGGGGGGGGGCGGGGTTGGTGTGTATTTGGGTTTTGTCTGTTTGTTGTGTGGTGGGTTTTTTTTGTTTGTTTGTTTGTTTTAAACAGGTATCAAATCAGTGGGTTTAATACCAGAAGAGAAGCCCTGGGAACCTAGCCTTGAATTTTGGTTATAGAGTAAATGCTGTACATGGCCATTAGCAAACCACCTGAATTGTCTACCTCAGTTTCCCTGTATTTAAAAGAGAAATAATTATAACATTTCTGAATGCTACTGCAAGAATCGCTTAATGAACCTTAATGTAGCTGATGAATTAATCAAGAATCACTTAATGAAGTGTAATTGATAGTTATTATCAATATCTTGATATTTGAAAATGTCTTTGCTAGCATGAAGTATTGTTATTTTAATTATTAATTATAATTTCTGTGGGGCAGTTTGGTAAAAACTATTCAGCCAAATTAACTACTAGTAGTTGAAAAATCACTAGTATTTCTGCAGTGTAGACTTTCTGATGTGTTACCTCAGTGGTTATTTAAACCGTGCAGTGGTGCACTCTGGAACAGATATTCTAGTGTGGTTTAATATTGTATTTGAATTACACCTGCCTGGAATCTCAAGTTAGCTTTTAGCACTGAAAAATACTAATAATTGTAAAAAACCCTTTGGCTAGGTGCCGTCATTGCTGGGGGGAGGGAAAGACTGAATGGTGGTGCTTTTCAAGCTGTCATGCTGTTCTTCCTCAGTATGACAAGAATACCTGCCCGCCCCCATCTAGTGTTGGGTTTCACTTAAAATACTAGGCAGGGAAAGGGAGCTTTGTTTGTGTCATAGAAAACTGTTTTGGAAGATTCCCCACCACCACCAGTGCCCACTTTTGTAGGGGAGAAACATGTTGTTCTAATGCCCCAAGCATCAAAAGCATAGAGATGGGACATACAACATCCAAATTACACTATCAACGTCAGGGCTCTCAGCAGGGTAGAAGACAGCCCATCAGAGATGCAGAGCAAACGGTATAACAGAGGTTCCAACATCAGAGATTTTGCTTCAGAGCCCCACCTCCCATGAGGATGTTCCTCTTACAGCAGTCATTAGCAGCACACAATCCTCTCTCGGTATAAGGTAATGTCCTCAGGGGGGTAAACTATTACTTCACCACTGTAGCTATAACTTTTGTGGCTTCAGACTTGCTTATTCTCAAAACTATTTCTTTTATCCAGCTCCTCACTGCTGCTCTCCACGTACATATTCATAAAAGTGTGCTTATTCACTCGTCCAAAGTTTTGCTTGGATAGGTCACCTCTAAAACCCGTGACCAGAACCATCACATTTTGTATACAAAAAAATGATTAAAAATAAATCAGTAAAATACTTGCTTTGAAAGTTACATCCTTGATCTAGAAGTTTTTGCTGGCCAAATGAAAAAAAGATACAAGTAACTCAAATATCATGCCTGTCAACTTTCTTCTTTTATTTTTCCCATTAGAAATTAACCACACAGGAAATTACATAAGGCTCCTCTGCGTTGCACCCTTTAATAGGCCTCAATAAACTATGAAAGGTTTCTTCATTGATTTTCCCATGCTTGGCTTTTCTTTGGCTTTCCACACTGGAAATTGAGGCTACCGCTACAGTGTACCGAGTGTAACCGCAGGATCCCACGGCCCCACACAGCTCTACAGTGTCCTGTAATTTAGTGGGAGAACATACTAAATTCAATGACAAGCAAGAATACTCTCAGGGCTAGATTTCTGGCCCCACACAAATGTCCCTTTCTATTATGAGACCACAAACTGCAGATAGGCGGCAGAGGGAAACAACAGCTGTGATAGTTCCTCCTACCATCGCCATTTATGCATGCCAGAGATCCCAGGAACCATTTCAGGCTATAACAAGTGAGCACCGCCGGAACGCTGATCCAACATACTACCAAACTCATAGAATCATAGAATCATTGAGGTTGGAAAAGACCTCTAAGATCATCGAGTCCAACCGTCAACCCAACACCCCCACCCACTAAACCATGTCCCTAAGCGCCTCATCTACACGTCTTTTAAATACCTCCAGGGATGGGGACTCAACCACTTCCCTGGGCAGCCTGTTCCAATGTTTAACCACTCTTTCAGTAAAGAAATTTTTCCTCACGTCCAATCTAAACCCCCCCTGCCGCAACTTGAGGCCGTTTCCTCTCGTCCTATCACTTGTTACTTCGGAGAAAAGACCAACACCCACCTCGCTACAACCTCCTTTCAGGGAGTTGTAGAGAGCAATGAGGTCTCCCCTCAGCCTCCTTTTCTCCAGGCTAAACAGTCCCAGTTCCCTCAGCCGCTCCTCATAAGACTTGTTCTCCAGACCCCTCACCAGCCTCGTTGCCCTTCTCTGGACACGCTCCAGCACCTCAATGTCCTTCTTGTAGTGAGGGGCCCAAAACTGAACACAGTATTCGAGGTGCGGCCTCACCAGTGCCGAGTACAGGGGCACGAGCACTTCCCTACTCCTGCTGGCCACACTATTTCTGATACAGGCCAGGATGCCATTGGCCTTCTTGGCCGCCTGGGCACACTGCCGGCTCATGTTCAGCCGGCTGTCAACCAGCACCCCCAGGTCCTTTTCCGACAGGCAGCTTTCCAGCCCCTCTTCCCCAAGCCTGTAGCGCTGCATGGGGTTGTTGTGTCATGCTAGATCCAGGACTAAGGGAGGGGGAAATCAGTTTGGAGGTGCTTTTGTCTACTCATTTTTGGGCAACAATAGGAAAGTCTTTGAATTCTGAACCAGGAAGGAATATTTAACATATCTGCAAATTTAATTTATTTTTGTTAATATCCAGGGAACACAGCTAACGACAACTTGGGTCAAAAGGCAGCTTTGTTCACAGTATATTCGTTTACTCAGTTCTACCAAAGTTTCAATGGTGATAACAAAGAAGATGAAATTTGACATTTTAACTATGTATTAGCTATTATAAAAGTAAAGGGATAAAAGGAACAAAAGAAACCACTCAAAAATCTTCAAATCTTGTAATGAAATGAAAAGGGAAACAGTCCAGTGGTTTAGACATATTTTGCAAATATAACTTAAGCATGATTTAAGAAATTAGGTTTTGTTTTATCTCTTGCTGAAGAGCTGCATTCCAGTTGCATTTCCACTCTTGCTAGAGGTGGGAATGTCTGGCCTTACATAGAAGTCCATTAGAGTTTCAGTTAGCAAAATTAAAGCTGACCGTACTGGTACAAGTATTTAATCTTATATCTCAACCCAAGCTTCTAATTAATCATTTAGAATTATATTAGGACACCCTAGGAAATGGTGTCATCCTAAGCTTCCTAACAATTGACATAATGCAACAAAATATTACCTTATGTAACCTGAATGAAAGCAGTCCAAAGGTCTGCCTTCTTCAGGTCGTATCTATGCACATTTTTTATTTTTTTAGAACTCAATATGTATCAGGATGCTTGCAGGTAATTATTAGGGGATAAGCAGTTCTTTGAAACAATGGCTATAAAATAATCTATAATTCATAGCCTGGATTATGGAGAAGGTTGGGAGAATACAGTAGGGACCCAATGACAAACTGGTTCATGTAATTCCACCTAAAAACTTGACACACAACTAGAGAAGAATTTTTGGCTTCTTGTTAAACACAATTTCTTAGCAGTTACCTTTCACTGGCACAAGACAGAGCTCTAGAGACACAGTTCAGCTATCATCCAACCAGTTTTTCACATTTTGGCCTTCCTTGTATTCTTTCTCTACAGAGATCTTTGCTTGAGTTTCTTGGTTGACCTTAGAGATATCATGTGAAAATATCTCAAAAGCTTCCCGCTGTTTAAGTAGCTCTTTGAAATTAGGTGCCTTTTCCAGGATGATCTAGATGATCCTGGAGGCATGAAATTACAGTTTAAAGCTACTACTTATTTGACTGTATTTGTTCAAATACCTGGAAATTTACACTGAAGGTTGCAAAAAATGAGAACTTCCCTTCCCTTTCCACAGGAATTAGACACAAAACTATCCCCTCCTCAAAATGTAGTAAGTCTTAGTTATCTGGAATATATTTCACAGTACTAAGAAAATCCCAACTTTAGAGTTGATTTTGGTTCACTTCCAACTTCTCCCAAACAAACATCACACCCTAGCAAAGCTGTGATTGTCAATGGACTGGAGCCATGGAGGAGCCCCTTAGCAAGTTCTTAGATGTAACAGAACCTATAAATGAATTTGGTGTACCATAATGAACCGAGCTTTGTATTAAATATATCCAGCTTGTAAAATGCAGAGTCAGTAAACTTATATGCTGTCCAAGGCGTGTAGTTATTCCATTCCTCAAAAGATTCTCAGACAACGTTACTGAATGGAAGCATCAAAATATCAGTGCCTTCTGGCAATGCACACAGAATTCTCACTTTACGTCCCACTAAAATCACAAATCTCTGGGCTAAGCATGCACAATGGATAATAAGAGAACTCAAAAGCAGGGTTTTCATATGTGTATATGAATGATACACAGAACCACAGAAAACAGGGCTGAAGGAGGTTTAAGATTTCGATTGGGCTGCCCCCACCCTTTCTTTTCAGGTGCAGTCAACTCACACCTAACTAATGAAGATCTAACAAGTTCCTGAAGATCTCCAGTGGAAGCTCCACAACCTGGCAATCATTCCAGTACCACACTACTCTTAGAGTTAACAAAACTTTTCCTAATGTTTAACCTGCTACTGTTTTAGCCACTTAAGGCTAATAACAGAACACAGTAGTTCAGATGAAACTGTAAGAGCATTTAATGGAGTGGAGGATTACTTAACATCTGCTACAAATGACAGATCTACTCAAACATCCCCATTTGTCATTTTTACAAAAAATCATGTTGACCACTATTTGCATCACAATCCACCAGAAGCCCTAGGAACTTTCAATGCATTTTTTCCTACAGATTGACCATCTAACTATTCCTTTCTTAAGTGCATAATTTGACATTTTTTCTTAATTAATTTTCTTAGATTTTCTCAATATTATTTTTGCTACATAGTTTTCAAAGCTATTCCCATTTTTCAAATTGGTTGTAGTGTAGTGTCACCTGCCAATGCAATATGCACCCTTTCTATTTTACCATCCCTATCAGCAAGGAAAGCATGGAATTGTACTCGACCCAAAAGTGCAAATCCTGCATAAAAGCCATTAAAACAACTTTTGCATTTGATAGAGGATCACCGACAGCAATTTCTTGAATATGCTTTACCAGCCAACTAGTATATGCATTTCAGAATCGTCTCAGCAAGTCCATATAACAAATGAGATGCTGCTTGATAAGCATGCAAGATGGTATGAAAAACCTTACATAGTATTGGCCGGATCTCTGTTATCCATGCCACCTGCTACATTTTCCCAGAGAAAGTCAAGTTGGTTTCAAATGATTAGTTTTGGACAAGTCTGTCTGGATAAACACAGATCTCCTTCTTACCCTATGGCTGCTGTCAGATCTTTTGAGGAACTGATATTGGTCTAACTAATTTAGACTGGGCAATGCAAAAGACCCTGCCATCTATGTCAGGCAACAAGAGCTCATGTGTCCTAGTTTTGCCTGGGATAGAGTTAATTTTCCTCTTAGTAGCTGGCATAGTGCTGTGTTTTGGACTTAGCATGAGAATAATGTGATAACACACCGATGTTTTAGTTGTTGCTAAGCAGTGCTTATACTAAGTCAAGGACTTTTCAGCTTCCCATGTTCTGCCAGCGAGAAGGTGCACAAGAAGCTGGGAGGGGGCACAGCCAGGACAGCTGACCCAAACTGGCCAAAGGGATATTCCATACCATATGACATCATGCTCAGTATAGAAACTAGGGGGAGCTGGCCAGCAGGCCACTGCTGGGGAGCAGTGATTGCTGCTCAGGGACTGGCTGGGCATCAGTCAGCAGGTGGTGAACCGTTGCGTCACTTGTTTTTCCCGAGTTTTGTTCGTCTCTCTCTTTTTTGTTGTTTTCATTACAATTTATTATTCATTTCAATTATTAAACTGTTCTTATCTCAACGCATGAGTTTTCTTACTTTTGCTCTTCCGATTCTCTCCCTCATCCCACTGGGGGTGGGGGAGAGGGTGAGCGAGCGGCTGTGTGGTGCTTGCTTGACGACTGGGGTTAAACCATGACATCATGAAATGCTCACCTCTCTCAACATTTGCTTTTCCTGACATCCCCGCTCTCATCTTCTTCTTCTTGTCCTGGTCTGGAACTCCTGAACGTCAATAGAATGACTGCCCTTGAAAAGATAAAGCAAAACAGAAAATAAAACAATTTTATTCTACACATCTGCATTTTATATTAACCTACTGCCTGCAGCACCTTAACACCTTGCCCATGGTTTGTCAGTCCATCTTTCAGTTTTAAGCTCCTCAAGGCAAAACACGGTACACTTTATCCTATGTTTACTCACAATAACGTACTATGCCTCCTATAGTGGCTTGACCACTAATTGAAGCTGTAGGTTCTTGTTGTCACAGGGGTAACAGAGTGCAATTCTTCTAAATCCAAATTGCTTTCAATTGCTACACATGGTGCAAACAGATATTACAAATGGTAGCCCATGCAGAAGTTAGACCTCCTGTAAATTTAAAACTTTAATGATTTAGAGCCCAATTTTATAGGACAATCAGCAACACACTTTTCTTATTAACTAGCACACAGAAGCAATTATGGAGAATACGTGTTTTACAATCACATTTTAATAATTTGTATCAGCAACCCTTTCCCCATGCACACAACGTTTGTATTTAGCAGAGACCAAATAAATTTAATCCACTCTCTGCTGATGTAATGACTTTGTCTTCCTCTCTTATTTTATGCTTTGACCAAAGTAATGTCTAAATGACCATTTGGTTAAATGTATTTTTTCCACTTCAGCAGAATACTTCATGGAGGGGGGGGGAAAAAAAAAGCCCACCTACTCTGACAGATTTTTTTTTTTTATTATTTTGGAGACTCCCAAAACCTAATTTTCCTAGTAGGCCTTTTGCATTGCGTTAAAACTACCCTCCCTTAAATTACGCCTCAAGCTTGATTCATCACTTCAGCAATGGTTTCACAGGTGCAGAAAGTCAGTCTTGCAATTCAAATCTCTCTGAATACAAAGCCTCAAAAGAACATTTCCTGCATGTCCCCACCCACTGATTTGTTGTTCTTCTGTCAGTCCATGCTGCTTCTGACAAACATATGTCCTGATTTGTTTGTTAGTGCTCCCAAGATGATAAGCAAAAAGACAGAAAATTATTACACATAATTAAGTAACATAAATATTTTGCCCAAGGGGGGAAATTAAGTAAAACCTGCACTCATACCTCACCTTAAAAAGCTTGTGACAGCAATGAATTAGATTCAGACTTACTTTGTAATAAACCAACTGTGAGCTGACAAAAAATACTCAATATTATTCTAAATATAGTTCATAATAATAATACACTGTACAGATGTGTGAATTAGTACTTCATTTTTTAAAACTGTAAATTAGACACTACTCTGGCCTTTGAAAGCCAAAACCACCTACTCTTGACACAGCAAGAGAATGCAGTATCTTTCACTGCATAGCTGTGCCGGGATATTGGCAAAACTCTGTAGTCTAGGTGAATAATTATGTGTATTTTTCAAACTTCCATAGCATCTCTTCTCTGAGAATCTCTAGCAAATCAAATGTCTGCCAATTAAGGTTCTTGGCCCATTCCGAAATGAGCATTTTATCCAGTATGAATGGCCAAAATGAACAGCAGATGTTCCGTGGTTTGCCCAGGATCACACAAGAGAGTTAATGGCAGAGCTGGTGCAGAGTCAGAGTTCCTGTCGTACTTGTATTCTCCTGCTCTAACCACAGGACCACACACCCCCACATCACCCCATAAACCTGCTGCACTCAGAGCAAAGAAACATGACTTTAATGAAAACATATTTTCAGGATAAGCTTACGCCTCCTCTATACGACTAATACCACAGCCCAGAACAACTGTAGAACTCCACTAAATTTTTGCTCTCAGATTTACAGTCATCACTAGGATTTTTAACCTCTTTGCATCACTGTTAAAGATGTAATAATTGAAAACTGACATTGCCACCTAGATTTTTCATGAACAACTATATGAATATGCAATCAATGATAGAGGCATCAAAGCAAGTGAGCTGGGGCCGGGGGATTCCCCAGTTTATTTTTTACACAAGTTATTTCGTACAACTTTGATTTCAGCATTTCTCCTACAGTGTTTTTTAATTTACTTTGCCTTTTGCTTGCATGAGTGTTTCACAAGCAGCAATAAAAAAATCCAAACAACAAAACCCCTCCCAAAACGTTATTTTAAAATGAAACAAAACATTTCATAATGAAATAAATGTGTAGGAAGCCATAGGGAATAGTCAGAGAATATATGGAGCTGGCAGTATCCATTGTTTAAGACCCTAAGCTAGGTCACTTAACCATTTGATTTCCTTTGGTTTTTTTGATGAAGTGGAAACAATATTTACTCAAAAAATATACAGTTAGGATTTCACAAAAAGTTAGTTCACCAGTGGCCCTGAAATCCTGTTACATATGGCTTGATGAAATTGCAAAATATTATGTTTCTAGTAATCTATTAGGGTCATTTTTTCCCCTCTCTACAAAGGGCCTATACTAGACATCATTTAAATCCTGCTTAAGACATTAAAACAGGATTTAAGTGGGATTTTAAAGATGAATAAACCTCATGTAGGTCTTTTAAACCAGGATGAATTTAATCTGTATCTCCTAGCAGCACATCAGGACAAGCCCACCACAATTTTTCTATACTTGCCCTACGAGTACAGAATACAAAACGCACACTGAGTGAAAACATCTGTTATTTCCACAACTATTACTTCAGTCACTGTCCAGACAACTAGGCGACCTGGTTATTTCCAGTCTGCTTCAGCACATTCATGAAATAAAGGAAAAAAACAAGCCCAAAAGCACCAGGAACCCAGCCTCAAACTACAGTGCCCTAACAGAACAAGCTGTACTATCAACAATTATTTTAAGGTAAATACATTCAATCCCTAATATAATTTATACCTATTAAAATTGGTTTTGCGTCCAAAAAAAGGTGGGAGCGCTCACAATGTTATGATTTTCATGTTTGTTCACCCAAGCCCTATGCTTCTGGTATCTATTAATTATTTTCTGTAAACTAAATGTTACCAGGGACCAACAAAAATCCTGCTGGGTAAGATTTGTATACAGCCAGTACTAAGTACATTCAATTATAATAGTGTTTTAATTAATTGGACAATGAAACATGGTCATTAAGTGAGTTTCTATCTTAAGGTAATACTTATAGAAAAAGTACACAGCTGCTCTTCCTCCTTGTTTTGCTGTTCATACGTTGGAGAGCTAAGTGCAAAAAGGCAGATACAATGGCAGTAATTTCTGTCTCCTGTTGACTCAGGGAACGTGGAGCCCAACTCTTACATAATGAATTGAGAATAAATTTAACTTGCCTATGTAAAGCAATCTGTTCTTAGGTATTCTTGCACTGACTGAGGGTCAGTTTTGTTTTTAATTTAACTACCCACCATGGCTATATAATAAATCTTACATAAACAAAGCCAGACAGTAGGATTAAAGGATAAACATAACTAATGCTCAGATCTAGAGTCTGTGATGAACGAGGGGAAAAAAAGCCAAACAAACAAAAAACCCAAAAGCCAAACAAAAAACCAAAAGATGCGCCACGTACACACATTGCCTTTAATTTTCCAACCTGTCCAAAATTTATCATTTTCTTTCTAAAAACTGACCTGTCTCTAAATACACTTCAGCTGATTTTGAACTTTTTGTTTGGGTTTGGGGTTTTTTTTCCATTATCACCTAATAGGAAAGTTTTTTCAAAGTATAGCTGTATAGAAGAAGAATATTAACAGTAAATGGATTGCTATGAGAATTCATGATTTTATAGCTTCTGCGTTCAAGATTGTCTGCAGGGAAAATAATTCTGATGCTCGCTGAGCACAATGAAAAGACAAATTTCATTGCAAGGCACTTGAAAAACATATATATGCTATTTTATATAATTCCGATATAGAAAATACTATTTCAGATTGCATTACAGCAGTCAGTTTGGGAAAAACACTTAATATTTGTGAATGCTAAACAGAGAAAATAGTAAGAAATTCAAAACCCAGAAAAGTACATAGAGGAAGAGTATGATATGAGCAACACAATCTTGATTGCTTTCGAACCATTGAGATTGGAGTCATCATGAAAAAAATTATCTTTCGTAAGGAACACATTAATAATTCATACATCTCACTTTCAGAAATGAAATAACTTAAAATCAGAAAGCCCTTCCACTTTTTTTTATAAGTTCTTCATAAATCTGTATAGAAATGATTGACTTAAGTTTATACTTTATGATCAATTGCATTTGCAATTCATTGCATTTGACTGTCATATTGATTGTCTTATTACCAAAAGTTTGTGTTTGTTTATGGCAATGGGAAGTGCTTTTGTCACTGAAGTCCCATTTGAATCTCCTTTCAAGTCCTTACTTGATCCTTCTTCTCAAAGCAGTATGAGTAACTTAGGGAAAGCACTTGCGTTACAGAATTGACAAGTTTCACAAGGGAAATGAAGTCATTCATTCTCTACTTTCCAACATCAAAGATGGCGTACAATTTTCTCAATTATCAATTTATGGATTCCCATATTTTCCCATACACTGACAAAAACCAGAAAGCATGATCTGAATGTCCCAACTAGTAAATTATATCTGTATAGAAGAACTAAATTTTTTTTCTAAAGAAACCACCTAGGCTATTTGTGACCTCCAGGGAAAAAGACAATGGTGAACCAACCTCATCTTAAAAATATGTGAAGGGAGTAGATGAAAATATTTCCATATATGAGAAACAGAAAAAAATTTCTGGGAACAAGCCAAAGCCCTAGCACGAGAAAAATCACGGGACTCTTCCAACCAGGACAGTACCAGCTTCCACAGATTGCCTTCCAATATTTCACAAAAGAAAATCTGCAAATTCAAATGAAATTTTTTATTCCCTAAACTCCCAGAATAAGTTTTGAAATATCAAGTGACTGTTTACTGACTGAAAGAAAATTTAATGCCTATTCCAGATTTGATCTGATGCATTAACTCTGGAAAAGCATTTTCTCAGGAGGTTAATAAATAGAAAAAAGTTGCAGCAATAGGACAGTGACTTTACATAGGGAATCACAGATGCAATCTGAAGTGTTGCACCTGCAGACTCACATTAGCGTTCCCTTCTCTTTCCTTTAAATTCCTTTTGATATTTACCTCCAGTGCAAAGAAATTGGGAGCGGGCTTTTTTCACATCCCCTTTTAGAACACTGGATCCATGTTCAGAACACATGCACATTTATTGAAATTACTGCTGTGAAGACACCCAAAACCTACACGGCCCAGTGCACAAGAATGAGTCTGCAGGGACAGCTCTCCCGTGACCCCATACTATACAGTGGGAAGTCACCAGTTACCCAGTAGCAAGCGAATTTATAGAGCACTACTTCACACCACCTACCTTTAAAAGCATGCTGTTCGTTTGAATATAACTCACTCACTTGATGCAAGAAAAACAGCTTTGTTGCCAAAAGTTCAGTTGCTTCAGACATGCAAGCCATGCATTTGTCTGTTGGAGAATGACCGTCCGAAGGATATAGCATAAATATAGCTGGGGATACAACAAACAAAAAGGATTCAAAAAATCACTCTCATGAAAAAAAAATATTATATGTTATAGTAGTTACTATCATAGTAAAACACCCTTTCAGAGCTATAAAAACTGTCTTCTCTCTCTGCTCAAGTAACAGTGTCCAAGTTTGCTAGTACAAAGCTGAAATAGAACTATCAGACAAAAGAGCACTCTTTTCTACTTGCTGTTAACTACTTTTTACCTCCTCAAAAACCAAGGTCTTGAAAGTGTTCGATAAACAGCAGGTGTTTTTGTTTAAATTCACTTTGCTTCTATAAATCAAGCTACATGATTCATTTTAACATCAACAGATAGAAGTACTTTTGTCCATGGGATACAAACAATAAGATAGTGCAAGTAGTGCTTCATCTTGTTGTACTTGTTATATTTATTTTTTAATAGTAAATGTAGCCAGTGATTTAATCCTTCTATACCTTGTATACATCCTCATCCTGAAAGAAAACATTATTTTTCTCTAATGTAAGCATTATGACATAAATACCTGACTTGTGTAGCGTGAAGCTGTTGACATTTGTCTCAAATGACTGGGTACAATCATGCTTCTGTGTACCCCCCTCTTTCCCCCTGTACTTTTAAGATATTTTTTGCCCTGGCCTTCAAGGCAATGTTGAATCACACTGAGCACTTTAGTGAATATGTTCTTTGAAGAGCTGGGGTTTTTTTTCCTGTGGTTCTTGTTACATATAGTTCAAGTGACAACAAAAAAAGAAACCCCCCAAGAGATTGCCTTGCATGGTTTCTTATACAGTATATTGCTTAAAAGTGCAAGAACCCATATTGATTTCAGCTTACCAAGGACTAATGAAATAGTATGCATTAAAATTCTTATATACTGTATAGAGACAAGGTTATTGACCTGAAACTAGAATTCTCAGGGAACGTTATATCTACAGTTCAGCACAATTGCAGCTACGCATCGCGCAGCTCAACCCAAATCAGTCGAAATCTAAGCAGGGTAACATTCTTTAATTGTACTCATCTAAATGATAAGGGCAATTTTTTTAAATTCAATAGATACTGAGCACACTTTAAGCTGTTCCTCCTTTTCCCAACCACCTGCCCTATACAAAACATGCAAGATAAGCAGAAACAAAAACTGAGACTAGATCTGTGAAAGGAAGCTACTGTTTTAACTCAAATCAGAGAATGGTAACCTGGCATTTACAGTCCACGGCTGTCTGAAGATAACTCCACAAAAAGCTTACTCCACAACCCATGAAGAGGAGAGACTTGTAGAAGAGGCAAAGCTACTTTGCTACTGAATGACATTGACTGAACTCTGCTCTCAAAATGTATACTTCTGAAAAAAAGAACAAGATAAACTTTCAGGTGTTCTCTCACTATTAGTTCACTATATAAAACCCAAACCAGGTAAATCAGCTTGTTAATACCTTTGAATATATTAAGAAATCTATTATAAAAGTTATTTCTTACATCTTTTTCATTTACTTATGAATTTTTGTTCCCTCAAAATCAAATAAATACAAAATTTACCAAAGTTTTTTTTTTTGGAATGAAGACTTTTCATATCCAAATTCTCCATATTGCAGGGAGAAAAATAATTGTCAATAATACGGATGTAATGAAAAGTCTGAAATCATTTCAGCTTTGTGACTGCGGCTGAAGGAGTATCATCTTCTAATTTTGAGATTCTGGAAAGTAAGGCCTGATATTCTGCCTTAAGACTGATGTGGGTATTTGTGTGTCATGTGATACAGACACTTCCTTGAACAGGTCGTAGCAACCTATATTTTGCTCAAAATGAAACTAAAATCACCCAGGTGGAAAAGAATCTTACTGGGAGATGAAATTAAGTAGTTCTTTAAAAAAAAAAAAATCTACAAGAAAGTACGTATCATCTCTCCAACAAATCCTAAAAAGATGCAGTAATAAGAAGAGTTTCTTCAAAACCTCTATAATCAAAATGAACTGAAAAACAACTCTAGCCAACAGACAGTTACACATTGAAGCCGTTTCCCCATCAGTGTTCACTTACATGTCCCCAGTGGTTTGGAGCACATCTGAAACCTGGCATTTTTATTAATTCTAGCCATTTTTTTCCCCCCAGTAGTCAGGGGAATAAAACATATGCTTTTTTTCCTACTCTAATGACCCTTCAACAGCCACATAAAGATACTGAGTAAGTGTTTGCATGAGCAGGGAGAAAGAGCAATAAATAACTTTAATTAAATTCATTTAGTCACAAGTGTGAAATTATCTCAATATTCAATTTCTCACAGACAACACTCTCATATATGTATAAACAGCCCCAGAACTCAGGACAAGCTAAAACATCTACTTTCCCTCTTCTAATTTTCTCTCCCTTTAACAATCTTTCAGGCAAGGTCTCCCCACATTTGCACAATAGCCACCTGGATCTGCTTTCCTTCCAACAAGTTTCTACTGGTAAAGCTTTCACAGGTGAGCAACTTTGTCAAGGCCTGAAAGGAGCTGGAAGCCTTTCTCAAAAGGTCTTATAACTCCATGAAGGTCTCGTCCTGTATCACTTGTGTAACCTCTGCTGTGCACACAAATAGGCCTGGTATCACTATATCCATAAACACCACCGTAAGAATCAACATTCTTTGCGAAAAGACAACAGTGAGGCTCTAATAACCACCTCTGTTAGCATTTGGCTTGTAAACAGCAACCGATTCAAGTGCAAAACTACCACTGGCACATTTCTGAAACCAGCAAGCGCTCAGCACGCTGCGAGCTTATGAGAAATGCAGAGCAAATTAAGTATGAGATCAAACCCAATAATACTTCCAAAGAGAAATGAATCATTGAAAAACCTCACAGTAGGAAGAAAAATAGAGCAACACTTTTTCATAAGAGCGAGTAACTGAGGAAAGTTTTAATAGTGTTACCAACTTCTATAGCAAGAAATGCTAACTCCTATTAGGAGAGCCCACTAAGTAAGTAACTGTATGTTGAAGCAGCAGAGATATTTGTCTAAAGACAAAAAAAAGATTATCTGAAAGAGGAGGATGAGTATGATTGCCAAGAAAAATACTGAGAGATCTACTATTGAAAAATAACCAAATTTGGTTTATGTATCCCCTTCAGCATACTTCCATAATATTTAGTAACAAATGGCAGCAGCATTGTTTTACACTACAAAATGTTGGGTTATTGCTGTTGTTTTATTATAAGAGTGTGGAGGATTTTTTGGTTTTCAGTTCCTCATGGATCTGACTTGTTCTTTTCCTTGCATGTAGATAGATGCATATAAACAGATTTGTTTCCTGAAAAGTCTTCAGAAAGCAAGCTAATTGAAAAGAGCTTGCATAAGTCCAAGGGAAACTACAGGCAATGACAGGAAACTGTAGCTGGTCATTCAGTCCATAACAAAAATAGATATTAAAACAGTCAGCCCAAACCAACTATTATCCCTTTTATTGAAATATCCTGCAACAAAGTCTATGAAATAATATCACGTGGAGATATCCTTACTGGTGGCAGTACTGGATGATGCCATCTACAGACCAAGGAGGTTGTATGCTGTATTTCATCACGCTAGTATTGACTGCATGCTCTGGAGAACAAGGTACAAGGCTGCTCACCCCAACAGCAGAACTCCTCTGCTTAGCACTGAAGAGAAGGAAAGGCAAAAGAACCATTCCCACACACTGGCTGTGCCACCACGGGCTGAACCGAAAGCTCACTCAGTTTTCCTGCTCACTCATTCCGTTCCTACAGCTCTCAGCTATGTTATTTACACCATGTAATGTCAGCTGTGAAGTAATTGCTGCCTCTAAGGAAGCAGAAAGGTCAGTAACTCATTTCACATAAACCACTGAGCAACCAACACAAACAGAATCCTCTCAGGGCTTCTTTGCAGCAGAAGCACGCCTGCGTGAGAATATGGGACCAGGGCCAGCCTGATCTTCTGGCAGGAACGGGAAGAGGAAAGGGAATTGAGAGCAACGATGGGCCAGCTGAAGAGGTACATGGATGGGAAGGGTTGGGCACCAAGCATGGCTTTTGGGGTGGCTCTGCCTCCCGAGCAGTAGCTGCCTCTGCCTATATGCTGACCCCCTCACAGCAGCAGCTAGCTTTCCAAGGCCTTGGCACAGGCAAAGCAGCAGGACCACAACGCTTTTGCTATGGCAAAGTTGTTTCCTTCTCTACACAACTGTTTTGGTTAAGCAGAGGAAGCCCTTTCACATCATAAACACATCAAGATATCACAAAATAAAACTAGAGACGCCCTGACCTCCTGAACTGATCTTCTGGTCCTTGTGACTTGAATGGTATACTCTCTAATCTTAAAGAAAATTTTAGAACTTTTAATATAATTGTTTTGCAGGAAATAGACTCTCTGATAGAAATTGGGCCTTATTTTCTGGGAATTCTACGTTACTCTAGCAACACTTCTAGTATGTGAAATTAGAATCAGAGGAGTGACAAGTAAAAAGAAGAGTTGGGGGAGAAAGAATTGGGCAGAAAGAGTTGGAGGAAAGATATTAAAAATGAAGAATCAGAGGAAAAAGGTAATGAAAACAAAGAAAGAAACGGAGAAATACACAGTTCAAAGGACAGTATGAATTAGAAAATGCATTGTGCTACAAGCAACCCCAGCTAGTCTGTGAAAATGAAAGTTGTATGTGCCCACGTCATGGCAATGACAAGATCGACTGACTTCTCTAAGCTACTAAAGTAAAACATCATTATTCTCCTTTTCTTCCAAATTTTGACCAGTTTCCATTACCCTTGGATAGATTTCTGCAACAGCATCTTTACATCCTGTTTATAAATAGATAAAATTGTGTGTGGAGTTCAGTATGTAAATAAGCTACATTGAACTGTAAGCAAGCTACTAAAATGGTATTTGTTACTTACAATAGCAATGCATTTACTGGGTTTAAATACAGTTTAGCCTTTCAGGACTGTAAGACATAAAGCAGGCAGAATTGACAAGTATCTATAACCCCTGCTTAAAAACAGTGTCCTAAGAGATGGATAGGTTAGTTTTCTGTTAGTTGTTTCTGGGATTCTTACAACAGCTGAAGTGCTTCATGCCAAGTAGAGAATCTACCTGTATGCTGGTGGGTCATTTTAAGAAAGGTGTTGAACGGGTTAAAGGTAAGTGTTATCACCAGCTCCATACAAACAGAGCGAGCCCTTGAAACCAAAGACACTTATCTTTTCCTCACAAGGCATGTGAGCCAGTATTTTATGTCAACAAATGCAACCATGGGACGAATCACATACAGAGCTATCACCATTCAAACTGATACGCAAAATAAAACTCATCACACAGGAACAGAATAGGTGAAGTAGGAGTTTACACAGGACTTGACAAAACATTTATAATTATATGCCTACCAACTACTAAGGATTTACCTTGAAAACGCTTCCCCCCTCACTGCGTCTAAAAAAAAAATCTTCCTGAAACCCCCCCCCCCCCCACCGCGCTATAAAAAAAAAAAAAAAAACCCACCACCAAAAAACCCCTCCAAACCAAAAGCAAAATAAACCCTACAAACTACAAACTTTTTAAGTAGTACTAACATTATTATTTACTACATTAGTACAGTGACTTCCCAGTGGTCAGTAGGTAACAGCTAGAAAATAATGTAACGGGAGTAAATAAAAGCTATGCACAAAGCAAGACTTAAGCACAGTGACTAAAACCTGTGAGCTGTGTAATTAAAATGTTGACAGATACCTGAATCCCACTAGCACTTTTTTTCTTTTCCCATATCACTCTTCCTCAAGAGAAAAACATTTCTTCTAATCATCAAAGAGCTTTCACTGTTAAGACTTCAGCTGTCATTTTAAAAGTTAAGCCTTTTCGACTTACTTCGTAATGTCAGTGGTATTCCAACATAAATATGAAATGCAATAAACGGCAAGTGTAATCTCTTCACAAAACACACAAACTAATCCTTGTTCCTACAATTGTTTTACTGTCAAATAAAAAACATTTACGAAGAGTACAAGCGAATTAAATTATCTGAAAGGTCCCCATTGAATACTGAAATTCCAGATATCACATATCCAGTTATTTATTTTCTTAAATAAAATTGAATTTTCAGCCTCAAAACTTTTCAAAAAAAGTGCAAGAC
This sequence comes from Aptenodytes forsteri, assembly GCF_000699145.1. Taxonomy (NCBI): domain Eukaryota; kingdom Metazoa; phylum Chordata; class Aves; order Sphenisciformes; family Spheniscidae; genus Aptenodytes; species Aptenodytes forsteri. The sequence continues at coordinate 8,728,953 of NW_008796218.1, forward strand.
CCCTCCTCTCTTAGTCAGCTTAAAAACTAGCATTTTATATCACTGAAATGTTTATATTATCAAAAAGGCAAAAGAATGCTACTGTTATGTACAACAAATATACTTCATTTTGTCAAATATACAAGAAATATACTTCACTTTCCACACATCTCTTTCAGGCTTCGTTTCTTCTACACAGATTCTGCTGCAAAGGCAGTTGAGAAAAAAAAACGTAGGAAACCTCTTACTACTAGCTCTAAGGCTAGCTCGTTGAAGAGCTCTTAAGTACTTCATGCAAAAACTTCCCGACTGATCTTGCATGTCTGATTTTCAGTACCTGGTTCTAAAATCCAGAACACAGTAGATTCTTCCAGTTCTCACTGTCCACAGTGTGTGCGGTGGAGCACCAGCCTTGCCTGAAAAACCGCAGAAGCAGGAAGGATGTAAGTGAAGAGGCCTGATCCAGCATCCACTGTCCTTAAAATGTGTTTGCACGGCTGCACCAGTCTTTAAATCAGATCTGCACGCCTGCAAACATTTTTGTCAAATACACGTCAACCTGGTAAGTTCAGGCTTTCTAAAGCAGGGCATTTCTACATACCCACTTCAGCATAAGATTGTTCCTTACAGCACTGCAGTTTGCCCAAAGGTTTAGATGAAGCTTTATGAAATAATCTCTCTGTACTACCAGACATGCTGCACTTACTGTAGGTAACTATGGGGTTACTGTCACCAAAAAGTTTCAGTAGCTTTGTCATGATTAAAAGCAGAGCTCTGCTGCATATGGCTTTGGGAGGTGAATGAGACCGAGAAACAAGTGTCCACTAGCAAACTCCAAAATAGTATTTATACAGTAGAAAATATACAAGATAAGGGGGACAAGAGCAGATTTGAAATGGAATCTGTTAGCTACCAGAGCACACTAGCTCCTGTATAACAGGTATCATTTTCTCTTGTCAACTAATGCTGGCTCTAGTTAATTATCAAATAAACTACTGTGATTTAGTGCAGTCCTGAATATCATTACAGCAATGTGCTAGAATACTTTTGAAAATACTGTGTAAACCAGGAGTTACTCAGTTTGCAGCTGAGTAGCAACTGTGTACACCCAGTAGTTCCTGAACATTAAGGAAAAAACAGTCCCTGCTCTGAAAGGAAAGTGGTTCCAGCATACACAGATGATGAATGTGGTGAAACAATGCAGTCCTTCGCTTTTACACTGGACTTGCCATGCAGCCAGAGCCCAATTTTGCAGACAACATCCACAAAGCAAATTTCACAATGGTATCTGTACTGCTTGGGGAGAAAGACTACTTAGCACCACACTTGCAGAATCACATTTTGGAGTCTAGATAGCCCAAGTATGCATATATGCAGAGATTCCTCTTCCTAAGAGGAGGAGTATTTTACAGACGCTGAAGGATGGTTTATGGTTTCAGCTTTTTGTATTATAATCTTAGCGCAAACTAGCAAAAATGCTAAATCGCCTCCAATTAGGGATACAGAAACTGATGTTTCCAAAATTATAGAAAATTGCTCTTGCTATCCACTTATCTTTTGAGGCAAAAAGACGTCATTTATTTTATTATTCCCAAAAGGTATCATACTTGGCACACGACCATACTAGAGTGGAAATTTCCCGACATACTAGATTGTATCAACACAATTTGTCATTGAGCAATAATTCTTTGCATGCAAATATCTGGATAGACTCCAATAAAAACTGTGTAAAACGCTAAACTACAAACATTTTAATCTTGCAGATTGATGTGGAATGTTTGACTCCTGGCCTAAGCCTCCCTCTTCAGCATGCACATTGCAACCAATTTTCCTGTTAGCATATCACATTTATCATTATTGTTGCAAAGAGAAAAAACACCCACAAACAAAAGCTTTTATTAAAATCTGCTTATTTACAAGGAATAATAAAAAAACCCAAACCAAACAAAACCAAACCGAAACAGGAATACTACTTCAAGTTTTCATGGCCACAGTCTTAACTATATGGCAAAGCCACAGCTGTTGAATTTATCCTAGTATTATCTCCAGCTGAACATGTGTTTCCAAACTGCTTTAAACATTTTCCTTCTCTTTACAGCTGTAAAACAATATTTTCTAATCAGAAGATGGTAGTAGATAAGATATTCTATTTTTAAGTCTGCAGACACTCTGGGAAAGTGAATTGGCTCAATCATCTGAGAGGACTGCCAGTGGTGCAATCCAAGATGATAACTTCAGTGTCAAAGTGTAAAAATGCTCACAACAACATTTAACTAATAATCTAATTTATACCACAATCTCAAATTTTTTCCATCTTTTTTAGACACCGCAACATCAACCATGACAACTTATTATTTACAAAACATGAAAACTAAAACATTTACAACTCCATAAATGTGGGAACATCATCAAGAAAAACGTTTTTAGACAATATAGAATTACTGCATTGATTGCTTTATTTACTACTGCATCTTCCCATTAAGATCCTTCATATAAAACTACCGCATAGTTGGCTTCATCTGAAGCCCTGAAAATCTGTAATTCCTTGCCTGTGAACCGAGGATTTGGCTCACTGGGGAGTCTTTCTACAGCAGCTTTTAAATGAGGATGTTAACTTCATGGACATTGCATTACAGCAATATCAAAGCTGAGCTGAGGTCCATTCTGCTACACCTGGAACTGACTCGTGTTAACATAGACAAAATTTAATTTTGCAACCTAAACTAGGGGTGGCAAAATTCAGTGTTGCACTACCAGCAATAGGAAGCAGAGTGGCACAGGCAGTGTCACACGATGAACGGAGAGATGTTGTGAAACAGTAAGCGAAGGGACTCTCATCAGGCTTTTGGAGATCTGTGGGAAAGAAAAAGAGGTGGAAGTAGTAACTGAACATTTGTTGTGCATGAGAGCGAGGACAGATATGACTGGATTTCCTAGTGTGTAGGCAGGTGGGGAAGGCATCTGGGTCAAAGTGGGAGAAGGCTCCTAACAGAAAGGAGTCAGAAAGAAGAGCTGGGAGGTTGGCAGAAGCAGTGTGAGACAGGGAGGGAGGAAAATCTCCCTTCCTCTAGCCTACTGTTTCTTGGGATACTCACACAATTAAAGTAAGGAGAGAGAGAAGAAAGAAAAAAAAAGACTGAATGAAACTATTAAATGCTTCCCCAATATATTCACTCTCTTATAGCACTTAAATGTGTATATTCGTCAGCCAGAAGTTAAATATCAGATTCTTTAATATTCAAACTAATGGACATTTACAGTATTCACTACAGAGAGGATGAACATTTATCATAACTAACAACTAATTTTTAAATATACACTTCAGGTATTTTTAAAGTGTGGGTTTTTTTTCCTCTCATACTCATCACATCTCATTTGGAAGCCCAAAGCCTTCCCAAGAAGAAAGCAAAAAACCCCACAAAGTCCATTATCTTTCTTCAATTGAGAACTTCCTAAGATAAAATACATATTACCTTTTCCCCTAATACATACATACAAATTCCATTTTCTCCTCCCAGAAAAAACAAGTTTCAGGTAAGCATTATTCCACGCTAGCCTTCATCCACCCTTTGCTGTACCCTCTCTGAGCCGTGCCAAACACCGAAATGGCTGCGTGACAGATGGTATGTCTGGCAGTTTACATGTCGCCAAGTCTGGCAGGCAAAAAATATCTGATGAAGAACAGCATTTTGTGTTTTGGGAGTATTTTTGTCATGGATTTCCAGGGGCTGGGGAGTTTCTGGAAGGTTGTGTTTGTTGTGGTTTGTTGGCTTGGGTTGTTGGGTTTTTTTCCCCTTTTCTTTTTTAAACTTATCTGTATTTATTTAAGTATAAGCTCTGAATTGCTTGCTTCACCCCCCTCTCCTCCCCTTTTTAGTACATCTCTAGAGGCAACAAGCCAAAAAAGAATGATCGTTAACTGTGCAACAGTGTCATGCCTTAACTTGCTTCTCAGTATTTTACAGTTTAACTAGTAGTCCTCTAGCCTGTATTTTAAAATCAGCCTTTCCTGATCCAAACTAAAAAAAGAAAGAAAGAAAAAATGGTATATTTTTAATTTTTTTTTAAATTAAAATTTGAACTCATATTTTTAACATCTGCTCAGTATTTTTAATAGATTCTGCTTTATCAAAGAAAAAAAAATACAGGAACCTAGGTACTTATAAGTACTTCGCTTACATAATCATGTAGGGCAAAATTTATAAAAATACTTTACTCCTATTTTCAAGTGAACACTCACAGGGGCAATAAAGAAAAGTAAGTACTAACTTCCTTGTCACTTTAGTTTAAAAGACAGAAGAGCTATCCTGAACACAAGTCAATGAGAAGCTAAGCAGCAACACTCAATGTGTTATTATGGCCAGATTCAGAATTAAATATTCCAGAATTCTGTCCACAATCATCTTCTCCATTAATTTGTATTTCTTGCATTAAAATAAACTTAATTTTCCTGTAGGGATCTAACAGCTTTCATGGGGAAACGCCAATATTTTGTTTGAGGATGGATCATTTAAGAGGAGACAATCTCTTATGGTATCATGTCACTTAGTTTTACCCACCTAGTTTAAATTAATTACCTAGGCTTTCTCCAATGCTCCTTCACAGGACATCAAGCAAGCTGTCCAGGCAAAGAGAAGGCTAAACAAAAGTCAGTTTTCCTACACTGCAGCCTTGCAGGTCTCCAAGACTGGAAAGCTCCCAAAGCTGGCAGAAGACACTGCTTACATGCTGACAAAGTATGCCTTGATAATTAGATGAAGGGACTTGCCAGCCAACTGATGGCAAGTGAAACTGTACTGCATGACCCTCTTAGGGAAGCTTGGTGTCAGTGTGAGTTGGCCAGAGACAGTCATGCAGCTTGGTAGGAAAGACCTGATTTTGCTAAAATGCTAATGCAATAAAGTCCTCCAGATATCAAAAATTTATAACTCCCCCCCGCCAAGGTTTATACATTAAGATTACTGCAACTGGTTCTTATTAGTCACACTGTCATTACCAAAGGAATTTAATGAGTAACAGGACCCTCAAACTAAAAACCTAGAAAGCTTTACCTTTTGCAGAAAACCCCAACAAAACCAAACAAAATCCCAAGAAAAAGCCCAAACAAAACAAAAAAGCCATGTTTTAACTACCTACACTTCTCATGGCAAACTGTCAGCTCTGTTTAGTCACAGCAAGCCACCCTAAGACAAGGTAATGGCTCTCTTCTTAAAGGTGTTTCATGACAACAAAATTATATTTACACACATAATTAAGGAAGATCAAATAACGTTTCAAATAGTCTTAACACATGGAAAAGGAAGCTTCTAGCATGGCAAGATACAAATTCCTCATAAGAAAGCAGCTATATGAACTGTCCTCTCCTTATTATAGAATCACAGAATTGTTTAGGTTGGAAAAGACCTTTAAGACCATCAAGTCCATCTGTTAACCTAGGACTGCCAGGTCCACCACTAAACCATGTCCCTAAGTGCCACATCTACACGTCTTTTAAAGACCTCCAGGGATGGGGACTCAACCACTTCCCTGGGCAGCCTGTGTTTCCTACTATCCAACCTAAACCTCCCCAGCGCAACTTGAGGCTGTTTCCTCTTGTCTTATCACTTGTTACTTGGGAAAAGAGACCGACACCCACCTCCCTACAACCTCCTTTCAGGTAATTGTAGGGAGCGATAAGGTCTCCCCTCAGCCTCCTCTTCTCCAGGCTAAACAACCCCAGTTCCCTCAGCCGTTCCTCATCAGACTTGTTCTCCAGACCCTTCACCAGCTTCATTGCCCTTCTCTGGACACGCTCCAGCACCTCAACGTCCTTCTTGTAGTGAGGGGCCCAAAACTGAACACAGTATTCGAGGGGCGGCCTCACCAGTGCCGAGTACAGGGGCACGAGCACTTCCCTACTCCTGCTGGCCACACTATTTCTGATACAGACCAGGATGCCATTGGCCTTCTTGGCCGCCTGGGCACACTGCCGGCTCATATTATTGATACATTTGAAACAAATACAAGGAAGCATCAGACTTAACTATGCAAAGCAAGAATAAAACTGCTGTTACTTATATCTCAAAAAAAGCATTTTGCTTGAAGCCTTCAATACAAGGCTTCTTTTGGGTTTACAGGCATCACGTCATGATTTCACCAACACAGCTTGTTTCTGGTGATGTCAATGTCTTTGTAAGTGCTTATTAAGCAGGTTTTATCAATGGATTAAGAAGCAGCTCAGCTGCCAAGAGCAGCAAAATAAATTTTAGATCAAAGCATATAATCAACAGACATAACAGGTGACTAAGTACCATCTGTCAGCATATTGTTCTATGACACAGAAGGGGTACATACATAAAAACAGTGGTGCAGAGATGATACACTTTTTCCCCCCCTTTTTTTGAGTAATATGATCAGCTAGCGTCAGAGGTTGTTTTTTGGCGGGTTGGTTTTTTTTTTTGTTTTTTTGTTGGTTGGTTTTTTTTTTGAGTAATATGATCAGCTAGTGAGTATGTGCCAGATAAATTAAACCAGCCAGGGGCTAATACGCGATACGGGCCAAGTTCTGCAGAATTTTCTTTTAAAAAGATTTGCATTCGTGAATTGGCATAGTTTCTCTCATTACATTGTGATGCTGACTTTTTTTGAAATCTCCTGGTTTTGGCTTGTGCTGAATGAATTGCTATTCCACCCTAAGTCGGTCGGTTTGATTATTACAAATGCCAAGTTGTTCTCCTTTATTTAAACTAGTGAGAGAAGAACACTTTACTGTGTTTTCCAAAATAAATAACATGAAAAATAAGTGCAGAATTTCAGGCTTAAATAGGTCATAAAGATATATCACTCAACACACTAACAGTTGACATTAAAAAAATATCGTAGAGTTGCATAAAATCTTCAATTCATCTTATCTTGCAGATTTGAAGAGAAAATATCTTTAAAATGAGAAACAATATTAACTGTCTGAGTGTGAATTTGGATCTTGCCAGAAGCACGAACTATTTGCTCATTCTCTTACAGCAGGGCATTCACATATGGGAAGATTTTTCCTATGACATGATTTTCAGCAATATCAGGCCTTAAACTCCACACTGCACCATCAGCTCTCTGGACTGGGCAAGACTCCAATGCAATTCCATCTCTGAAAGCCCTCAACCTTATCCCAAAGCAGAGCACAGTGCTTGTCTAGCTCCAAACACGTGTTGACCTACAGCCTCATCCTGAGCCAAGCCCCCATCCCTGCTCTCCGGGTGGAGCAGAACTTCACTGGAAATCCTGCTCAGAAGACCTTGCCTCCCTAACCCTAAACCTAGACTGAAGCACAGAAAGGTGAGTCCGGCTGCAATAATACATCGAGCAGCAGACCCATCCTGAGCTCAGCCCACATTCTAACTTCCCCGGCTGAGCAGGGCTGAAGAGGAATTCCAGCTCTGAAGACTCTCACTTCTCTAACCCTCCTTAAGTGTGAAATTCCTAAATTCATTACGGTTTGCATTCATTTCCACTTGCCTACAACCACACATTAGGATACATACATAGATTCATTGCCTCTGAAGTAACTACATTGGTTTTGTTCTACACTTTCCAGGAGTATGTTCTAATTCTTGATCTGGATGTGCGACCTAACTGCATTGCAAGTCAGCATAAGACATACAATACCCATCAGCTCCTCCTTTCCCATGCTCTGCTTCGCAGATGCAGGTAGCTGTGTCCTCACCCCATGCAGGAGACTTGGCATGTTCTAAGCAGAAACATCTCAAAAAGTGAGGGGACCAGATTCTAAAGCATGTCATGGCATATATCTAAAGGTAAGTCTAGACTCGGGCAACAGTAACAAAAATCCTATTAACTTCACCCAAGATCACACTTGATGAGAGAGATGCTCAAACAAGAAAATTTAAGTCCAAGTTTAACACAGCAAAATGTTAAACTCCAGATGTCAACCTACATAAAGGAAATAAGAAAAAGCAATATTGGATTATATTTTACAGTAGTATCCTTTGTTCCTCCAGGATCTTGTTTAGCCTAAGCTCTTGGCTATCTAGCTCCATCCATGAGGATTTTTCTGAACCAATTACCTTCTCTGTCCTTTTGTGCAAGATGAACCTCTTCTTCCTCACCCTCCTCTCCAGCTTGACATTCAAAGCTAGCGTCCTGTTTTGTTGGTATTCTTGTTACTTTATTTGTTTGGAACATAGTTTGATGACACAGAGATCTTCATTGGAAGTGGCTGCGATGATCACACCTCCATCTCCATTCCCATCTCCCACACCCTTCCACAATTATCTGAAGTTAAATGCCTTCCCCATTCCTCTTCTAACGTACCAAAGTTGTCAGTGCCTAATGTAATGATACATCCATGGCTGTCTGGTGAAGAGATGTTTGAAACATTTTCAACTCTGTTGCAGTACTTTGTCAGACAAGTTGAGAAGTATTCATACTAGAAACGTGCTATCATGCCCCCTAATATGAGATCACACAGCAAGTATTAATAAAACAGAGTACAGACACGTTAGCTCAAGTGTCTCTCCAAACTTCCTTTCCTCAATTTTCTGTTGTCATTAGAGGCTCTTGGCATTACAGACAACAGCAGGCATAATTTCATCAAGGCGCACAAAGGAGAGTTTTACAAAAGGATATGTTCACGTCAAAAAACGACACCTGAAGTTTGTGTGGGAAGACAAAGATTGAGAGACTTCAGTCTGCAGGGGAAAGCTGTCAGAGGATTTAGTTCCCTCTGCTTACAAGATGGCTGTTTCTTAATAGCTTTACTTTCTGCTTTTGTGGGGAGGAAGGAGGACAGTGAAAAGAACGAAGACAGCAGTAGGCATTTCATTGTTTTAAGGCAGAAAATAATCACAGAAAAGTCAAAGAGCCTCTTACAAACACTGGCAAGGATTGAGAACAGAATATTCCCACCAAAATGCAAAGCCATAACAGGAACAAACTGGGGGAAGCTTCCTGCTCAAAATGTGAAAATCTCACTATAATTTTCAAAGCTTAGACCAGTCAAATAAAAAACTATCATCTTTTCCATGTGACTGGTCACTTACTCTGGTTGATATGATAATACACATTATTATCTCAATAAGTTTTTTTATTAAAACCAAAAAGCCTTATTGTAATTTTATTTCCAGAAAAATTAAAATCTTCAGAAATTGGCATGAAGTTTACTAATACACTTGCAGGTTAGTTTCCAAGATTTACTCTATAATGAGCAGGATATTCCGCTCATTATAGATATTCCCCCTCCCCCCAAAAGTTCCTTTTAAAAAATCAACCTATTTTTCAAGCTAAAATAGAGTAAAATTGTAAAAGAACACCAAAAGAATTTTAAGTTTTTCAAATTTACTGTTGGTCTACTTAGAAATCTTGATTATCAAAAGTTGGAAAACTCAAACTCCTGGCTCTGGCAATAAATACAACAAGTCAAGTAATTTATATTTCTTGCAGTCTATACTAATCTAAGATGATCTATGATGTTTTTCACTCCATATTCACCCAGGCTACTGATCTACTACAGAAGATTAAGATCTAAAAGTCCAGACTGCAAAGTCAAAAAGCAGATTTCATATCCATAAATTAACTCCCACTCTTACAAATCAGCTATCTACCCCATTCATGAGCACTTTAAACTAGTCCCTCCTCAGGCATGGAGGATATTTTAAACTTCAAAGTTAATCCTCTCTTGATCTGGATTAATTGCTGTAGGAGCTTGCAAGTCTTTCTGAGTACTCTTGGCCAGCTGTTAAGACCCAACAGTTTCCTTTATTTATTCCTTAAAATTAAAAATGCATTCCTGTCATGAATTAACTCTTTCCCTACTAAAACCCATATATCATTGGCTGGGGGGGTTTTCCACTTCCTTTAAATGCAAAGGGGGGACAAGTATATTGGCATACAGCCATGATGGGGGACACACTACATCAAATTAACTGTAAACTGAGGTTTTTGTGTGCAAGCTAGGAATTTTAGATGGAAAGAGGCCTTAGTAACATAAATAAGTGTCAAATCTAAAAAACGATCAGATTGAAACTGGTTGAAACCAAATTAACTGTAAACTGAGGTTTATGTGTATGCAAGCTAGGAATTTTAGATGGAAAGAGGCCTTAGTAACATAAATAAGTGTCAAATCTAAGAAACGATCAGATTGAAACTGGTTGAAACACAGGACCTCTAACGTTACCTATCTTCCTTTGAATCAACATTACACCATAGAAGAACTCAGAATTTCAGTTTCTGAAGTAGTTTTCATGATTATTTGGGATTACTTAAACTTAATATCTCAAGAGGCCTCATTTGCCCAGTTTATGAAAAGCTAAACATATATGACAAGCCTGTAGTCTCAGGCTGCAAGCATATGTCCTCTCTTGGCTCCAGACCACTCATGATGCTGAAAAGGTCTTTGCCTGTTTGGTTGTCCCTCACCATTCCCCAGTGTTTTAATGGGGATTATGCCTTCTTTTCCCATCCTCCAATCAGTATAAGTCACTTAATAAAAAAGGCAGCATTAAAACCCCAAAATTAAGTTAGATGAATTTAAAAGATACTGTGTTTTTCTTCCATCACACTGAGGTTCCTTCTAGGTAACAGAAGTCTCAGTGATGTTAGATGAAAGCCAACTTGTTGTTCAATCAATATCTGTACTTTGTTCAAATCTTTTTGAAGATACTATCTATATGATAACAGAGATGCCAGCAAGTTGGGGAGCTGGCATAGACAGTTACAGAGCAACTGTGTTCCAGCTTGATCACTGCTACTCTTAACAGCTTCAGTGTGCACAATAGCCACAAGCCATTTGGCCAAAATTACAAGAGTTTCAAAACCAGATCTGGAGCTGGACTCAGCTTCATATAATCACTACCATTCCCGAGAAGCAGTGAGGAGATACAAACAATGGTAGAGGAAACTAGAACAAAGCTCTTTTGTAGTATTACAAGAGACCAAATAAATACATAAATTTCTACTTTTCTACAGGCTGCATGAAAACACTTGGTTTATGAAAGACTTCCAGGAAGAAAAACTGCTCACATATCTTATATGTATTAACTTTGCATCTATTCTGAGAGGTGACATACCACCTTCATGTTGCAATAAGACAGGGATTGTGTTTTGTTTTGTTTTTTTAAAGCCTTCTGTCACTTTCTTCAGCCAAATAACTCAAGCAGTTATTTTACCTTTATGGGTACCTAATCTTACACAAAAGACTAAGTTTTCTCTCTTTCAAAAATTATCCCAGTTAAACATCAACTTAAAGTGGGCAGCAGGATGCCCAACTATCTTAAGAGTATTAGGAGAGGCTTCTGCAAAGAATTAGCACTTCCATCATCATGCAATTGAGAAATCACTCCCTTAAAATCATGGAAGGCTCAGAAATTATGTTTTTATAGCCTTTTCTTCTATTGTAGTCTTGTGTATTTTTTTCTACTTGGCCAAGAACATTTAAGAAGTTTCATTGTCAATTCATCTTCCCTTTGGTTTGTTGAAGAGTATTTCATCCGCCTACCTATGTAGGCATATTGTCTCACCTCTTGCAGTATCCTGGCTCCTTGCCAATGTGCATACGTAACTGTGAAACTAATCACTGTTTGATATTATAGCATTTTAATTTAATTTTAAGAGTGCACAGTGATGCAAACGTTTGCAAAGCAAACCGAGAACAGCTACAAACAAAATTTCAAGGAGTTGAACTTGTCTGTTCCGTTCTAATCAAAGAGAAGTCAGTAGCTACAAACAACTTCTTCACACAAAAGCAATAACTCTTAATGAAAATCAGATATCCTTGCTATAATTTGAATTTTCTGGAGGCATTGTGGGCATCCCTCTGCTCTCACAAGCAATCCATTTGTACCAGGTGCCAACCACAGGAGAATCTGCAGTTTTTGAGCTAGTTAGGGTGAAGACATACAAGTGCTCTTGTGACCGTTTCCCCCAGCTTTTCATTTCTTGGGAAGATGCCTATTTTACAACATGGGGTGATCAACAACAGGGTAAGCAAGTACAGATCTGTGACTGATTTTTTACAAAAACACTTCCTGCAGGCACTTCAATATGCTAGTAGATAGAAGGTTTGCCTGGACAAAATATGTTAGCAATAGGGGAAGTTTTTGCTATTTTTATTTTTTAAAATTAAATTTAGCATCTATTAGTAAGTCATGCCCTACTATGCTTGAAATTCTTCAGAAATAGTACCTTAGCAGTAACTAATAAAGGGGAGATTGTAATCTTCTTAAAGATTCACCTGTGCGGTTTCTCAGCAGAAACTCTCAGAGTAGCCAAAATAGGATTTTTAGAAATCCATGTTCGAAAAGGGTTGTTACCTTCTTTCGATACCAAGATTCAGCCTAGATGTTTGCACATTTCTGTTTTGATGATAATACACCTAGTTCATTTGTCTATCACTTACATCTTCCATCATGAACTGAAAAGCAGACAAATTAAACACTACACTTAAAAAAAAAAATTAAGATTATGCTACTCTGTGCTGCCTTAGACCTTTGATTTTATCTATCAGAGTATCTCAGAAGCTTTATAGGCATAAATACTCTTATTTTAAAAAAAAAGGGAAAACAGCCATTAACAAAAGCCAAACACACTTCCCTCAGCTTATAGCCTGCAAAACTCAAATACTTGGCAGGGGTCCCCTATTTTCCAGGGTTTCTACATGCACATAACAATTCTCCCACCATTTTCATGCTTAATTTTTTTTTTTTTTTTTTTTTTACTTTTACAATTACAAGAAAAATTGAAATTAACTTTTATCCACGGATAGGTCAGGATAAACACTTCTTAGTGTTTGCAAGTATTATAACTTAAAAGACAGCAGTCCTTTCTCTTAGTTTATCATATGACTTCAGAAATAAAAATCCTAGAACCTATTATTATCTTGATTAAACAAATATGGACAGAAGGCAAATATGAACTTTTTTCCCCTCTCTTCTATAATAATCAAAGTAACACAAAAGTACTCAGTAGGTATATAATCTTTAAATGAAAAATCCTATTTCAATTCTCAGAGCACGTCTAACTTCCAATTATCAAAATAAAAAGCAAATCTTGTACAAGAAAAATTGCAAATAACCCTGTATGAAGAAATATACTAGAAAGGAACATTTTAACCCCAAAACGCTTTGCTGCAATATAATTGCAAAGCAAAGAAAGCTGATTTTGTTTATTAAAAACATCCCAGACATCTTAGCATATAGAATAATTGCAAGGCACTTACAGGGCTTTCTGGTGATGTAAATATAACTTTGAAAAAATGAAGCACTCTTTTTACAAAATAAATAAGATCATTATAGAAATTAATAATCTCCAAATGCCAACATTTTAAACAAATGCTCATCTCTGTTGGATTTTCAGAGCTTGTATCGCAAACTGTTACTTACTTCTAAACCAGGTAGTCCCTTTGTAAGATTTGTTTGCTTGGATGGTACAGTGCCTACAGCTACTGTGTCATGAAACTGTTTCTTTAAACAAGAAATATGCAAGATCTCCCATGGCCTTTTTGATCTTGCAAATGTCAGACTTCAGGGCTGTTTGTTGTATCATCCTACAATTATAATTTATTTGAGGTTTTTGTATTACTTATCAGTTATACAACAGAAAACCTACCGTAATTATGTTCTCAGCAATACTATCTAGACATTGTGTTGCTTTAACAACTGCTTTCATTGTCTATAAAACCGCAATTCTTCCAAAAATTTGTTACATCATTTGCCAGCTTCCTTAACTGGAAAACAACAAATGTACCGGCTCCAAGTACTTTCAATTCCTACTTCCATTAAAGCCAGGGAGCATTCTAAGTACATCTGCATGGCCTTAATTTAGCCAAGAAATGGACACTGCTTCCACAATAATTATAAAAATATAAAGCTGTAAAATGAAATTTTAAGTAGACAGCTTTAGTCTAAGGGAAGCCAAAAAGAAGAAGAATTTTTTTTTAAACAGTCAGTACACTGTTATTTAGCCTGCAAGTTGAATTTCATATATTCCCATTTCAAAATACTTTAACTTTCCATTCTGATTTAGCCCTATAGTGAGTGCTAGTCCATAAATCAGAAGATACTCTCCAGAAATAGGCATAATAGAGAACAGCGTATCCTGTGTTCTTGGCGGTGCTGACCCCCTGAGGATATGCTTTCACTGCAGTTACCCTAGGCTCCTATTTGGCTGCTGCCCTTTCTCACCCACAAATAAAAAAATTCTTCCTTTCATATTTGAAAGGACTGTAAGCCTAAGGCTAAACATTGTTGTTACTTGACCTCCCACATAATTTCCCCAATGAACTTACAAGGAGACAAACTCTCCCCACAATTTGTTGTGAAAAAACCGTAAGGTAGCTTTGATTTTTTTTTCCTGTGCAAAAAGAAAAGCGCTACATTTCCAGAAGTACCAGCGGTACACACAGGATCACCACTGCGGACACAGTAATTCAAATAAATCTCTGTAATGTGATGAATAAGACACAGGATTGGGCTATCCCGGCAATTAATTCTGCAAGGTACAGCTCCACATGCCTCCCTGCAGGTGGAGGAGCCAGCTTAGAGCACCCTGGTGTCTCCCATACCTTTTTGCACCACAACCTCCAGCTGAAGTTCTTTACTCGCTCCCTCCCAGGGCACCACAGCTTGCACGTGTCAGAGGATAATTATTACACTAGTTCAGCTTACAAGGCAGCTTCAGAAAACAGGTGGAGAACTGATGGGGAAGCAAAAAGCAATGCATTTGTGGGAATAAGCAGCAAGCTTTTAATCTGCACTCACCAGCAAAAAAAGTCCGACCCCAAACTTATGGCAGGCTGTACCTCAAATCAAGTCTGCAGTGTAAACACACTGTCAGATACTGACAGTAGCAGTAACACAAAATCTCTCTCCCTGTTTTTGCAAGCTTTTAACTATTTTTCAGTTGAAAATTCAGACAAAGCACCAATGAGAAATAAGAAGCAACAGGTTTATAAAAATGAATAGCATGATGGCAACAGCAAAATCTTTGTATGGGAAAGCTTCCTCCAGCCTCAAGAGCCGAGGCGTATTGCTCCTCACTGGCAGCAGTAAAGGGAAAGGGCTGGGTTCAAGTACTGTGATCCAGAATCTCTACTTTCTTTTATAGATGATGGGCTCAATTCCTTTACTCTTACTCACACTGAGCACTACTTTTATTCTTCCAGGGATTATTTGTAAACCAAGAAGCACAAAGGAATTAAACCATCACTAGACCGCACAGACACAAAAGCTACATTTCAAAATGTGAATTGGCTATGAGTTGATAAATTCAAACACAAGGATTTTTGCCTCAAAGACAGTCCAGACAATAGCTTTGGTAATTATTAATTGCATCTTTCATGTGGAAGAGAACTCTGAAAACTAAACAGCAATTTAAATGTAAAAATTAAGTATTCCACTCTAGATAAGATCTTACTAGAGGGGGGTTGGTTGACTTCTCACTATAATTTTTTTTCTGTTTAACTAAGCCAGCCAAAACCCTCTCAGTGTTTCCACTGTTGCATTTTATAAAAATAAAACAGTCTGTTATCAGCATAGCAGTGCTCCCAAAACAAATCACACCACTAATCATCTTAGTTATGCCAGGAAAGCTTCCCGCTGTAGACATACAATTAATCAGATCAGAAGTTCTACCCAATCTGCAATGAAAGGTATTTCACGTGTGGTTACCCTGTGCAGTGCAGCACTGGCACACACCCACAGGGCAGTGTCAAACAAGGTAGTGCTAAACTAGAAGCATCTGCCTTAACGTGGTGCTCTGCTTCAAATAATTAGCCCTGCTGAAACTATCTCCCTCTACAGGACATTCACTAGGAAACACTTTTCAGAAAGGGGTACGAACAAGGGGATTAACAGGGTTTAAAACCCCTGCTATGAAATGGGTCTCACATATACAGCAGGGTCGGGGGGGGAAATGAAGAGAAAAAGAATCTTATTCTCCTTTATATCTTGTTAAGGATTATTTCCTTCCACAGTAAAATAAGATTTAATTTACTACACAGAATATTTTCTAACAATATAAGTGACTTTTTTTTTTTGGCCTTAATAACTTTGCTTGGAATAATATTCAGCACTACACCTTTTGAAAATTCACCGATTTCTGAAGAGTGTCCCAGGAGATTTCATTTTGTTCGCTGAGTGATCCCAAACTGTAAAAAATATGCTGTTTCTCCAAAGTAGATCTGCTCTCTAGCACTTAAAAAGAAGTAATTGTTCAGGTTCGTCAATTCCAGTCAAGGAACAAATCATAAAGAATGCAGAAAGTCCAAAATAAACACACATTCTAAGAGCTAAGTACACACACTAACTTCTCAACATACCTTGCAAGCACCCTAACAATTCTTATTTTCTACTGTTGGCAGAATACATAGTGATCTTTCTTCATGACTGTTGTAACTTGCTCTGTAATTTTGTGCCAAAACCAGAAACATGGTAATGACACTGAATAGGTAATTAGTAACTATTAAAACAGTATACAAACTAGGGCGTAGTCAAGGTGCTAGCATCTGTCTAAGCCACCTGGAGGGATTTGGCTTCCTAACAAAGCGTCAAAGATGGTGGTGCCTCTGTAGAAGTTTTTATAAATCACTCAGACAGGCTATCAAAGGGTAAAACAAACCAGAATTTCATGTTAAATCCTATCACATGAAAAATGTGAAGTAGGAGAAAAATTTTATAGCTTTACTGTCCCTTAAAAACACGCCAACAAAGCCACTCACAACAAAACATAACACAATTCATTATGGACGGAATTTCAAGGAAAATGGCCTTGGGGTCTTGTTTTGTTATTTTAAATGTCAGATTTGAAATACTCTGTAGACTTCTCCAGTTTCAAGTGACATGGGAGGACTGGGTAAATGTAGTATTTGCGTGTCCTGTGGAATATACAAAGCTTTGTTTTCCTGGGAAGGAGCAGCCAGCCCGGCCCCAGAGCCACCACCTTTTTTTCACTCCCTGCTACCAGCAGCTGCTGCAAGATCAAGAGCAGGAATTCTACTTTATTCCTCCTCCTCAATAGCTAATGGCAATTTTCTTTGCTCCTCCCCTACTCAAACAGGGAGGAGGAGGAGGGAGAGATGATAAACCCTTGTGAACATACTCAACATTCATGTGATGTTAAAAGTGATAATTGTCATGTTCCAGGAGGATTAGTAGAGTATTGGTAATTTGGTAAACTTCACCATTGGTCAAGTCTTGTACCAAACATTATCGGAAAAATTTTCCCAGAGCTTGTTCATACTGGAGAATCTTTCTGTGCTTGTAAGAAGTTCGGGGACATAATATTGCTCAAAGGGTAATAATGAATCAAAATACATTCATTGTTTCAGTCAGATGAAGACAAACCCAGACAGCCCTCGGAGCTTTGACCTTTCCCCTTCCACAAAACTAGATGCCAGTTATAGATCACAAAACCTAGATTTGAATCGCAGGCACATCACTGCAGTTTTTCGACCAGCATAACCCCTGCACTACATTAGAACAAGATCAAGTAAACCAGCAATTCAAGCCTTCCCAGTTGTAAGTAGGTCTCTAAATCCAAAGGATGCAAAACATTGAGTTGAGAGCTTTATGTGGATGTGATACAAGGGGAGGTCAGCCCTCCAGAAAACAGCGCTGTTTTCAAAAGCTAGCAGTAAAGGTTAAAAAAAACCCTAGCTATGGGTTATGAAGCAAAGCTATAACACCAACACAAAGAGGTCCCCAGATTCTAGCTACCACTGCAAAGAGAAACATCAAAAATGCTAATAGTAAGTTCTCACACGTATGGGAAGCTGAAGAGATTGAAGTGGTATAACAATCTAAGCAGGTAAAGTCTCCAGAGATTTATGCTTCAACGACATATGAACAAAATCCCACAGAAATCTCTGAAATAATTCAGGACTCGTTACCCCATATAAACTTTTTAGCACTACTATTTCCTGCGCAGCAGCTTTTAGAGTTTGTTTGGAACTCATTAGAGCCCAGAGGTTGTTCTAAAATTTACCTGAACAATCACAGCTCTGCTACAGATCAGCTACTGGTCTCTCACAAACTGTTTCATTTTCTGGCCCATTCCTTATTTTAACATATATGTGGATGTGATACAAGGGGAGGTCAGCCCTCCAGAAAACAGCGCTGTTTTCAAAGCCTAGCAGTAAAGGCTATGGGTTATGAAGCAAAGCTATAACACCAACACAAAGAGGTCCCCAGATTCTAGCTACCACTGCAAAGAGAAACATCAAAAATGCTAATAGTAAGTTCTCACACGTATGGGAAGCTGAAGAGATTGAAGTGGTATAACAATCTAAGCAGGTAAAGTCTCCAGAGATTTATGCTTCAACGACATATGAACAAAATCCCACAGAAATCTCTGAAATAATTCAGGACTCGTTACCCCATATAAACTTTTTAGCACTACTATTTCCTGCGCAGCAGCTTTTAGAGTTTGTTTGGAACTCATTAGAGCCCAGAGGTTGTTCTAAAATTTACCTGAACAATCACAGCTCTGCTACAGATCAGCTACTGGTCTCTCACAAACTGTTTCATTTTCTGGCCCATTCCTTATTTTAACATAGTGTAAGTAATTATTCCAAAGAGTACCTAATACAGATAGACCTGAAGAGACCAATCTATCCATTAACAGTTAACACAGCAACATGTCTGTGCTTGTACTTAAGCTACCACAGTCTATAGCAATAAGGCAGCCATTTCAATAGAACAAAGTGAGATACACCAACACAGATGTTAAGCTAGCTCTAAAATGCCTCAGCACTTCCCAGAGATATTGAATACCTTCAGATCTTCTCAAGGGCAGACAGAATTGAGAATATTAAACAACCCTGAAGAACTGAATATACGTACTTAAGATACAAAAGCATCTGCTTATCAACTCAGACTTAGAAAAAGTAAAATCCTACCACTGCATTCTCTACCTACTAACTAAAGGGCAAGAGCACAGTCAATCTGTCCTTACCTAAAGACCTCTGCTCTGACGTTGTCTTTGTAAAGTCCAATAAACATCTATATTTCTAGCACAGCTAACACTGGAGGTCAGCCACTGCACAGAAAGACACCAGCCCAAATTTCCACCCAGGCTGAAGGGGGAGAAGCTTCCTCTGGATGCCCACCTGCTTTGCATTGAGGATCAGTTGTAATTATCAGCATCAGGCGTGAGAGCAAGCCAGGGGCTTTCTCTGACCTCTGCCAGGGAGTCGTAAGGGCCCAGAGCTGGGAGGGAAGATTAGGAAGAACAGTAGAAATGGTGCTACGGAGTTGTGTGGTTACTGGATTGTCTGCACTAAAGGTAAGAAGTCTTTGGTAATAGCAGTGTTAAAGCCTGTACAGTGTGAGGTGCCTGTTCTAAGTAGGAATTCCACTTCTTGTTCATCCTCCTTGCTCCAGGCATTCTTACCCCTCTCTACCACAGAATACTCTATGCTAGAACTATTCAAAGGCAGCTATCAAGGATTTAACGGATGATAAAAACATGAAAATATATTGATACCACTGCCAAAACTACAGCTACTGTAAATCTGCTATCGTTGCTAAATGGTTAGTGAATATCTCTCACACTAGGTTTTCTGATAAAAATTGAGCGTAATTAGCGACAGTAAAATTACTGCCTGTGGAAAAGCAAATAAGGCAGGTCTTAGGTACTTGCAGGATTATATACTGAAGGGAAACAGCCTTTGCTATATCAGAACTTAAAACACAGGTGATAAACAGATGCAAAATTTTCTCTTAAGTTAATAATATAAATCAACTTCTGATTTTCAAATAACAGTACCCCCTTGTACAGATTATGCACTTACTAAACACGATACATGGAAAAGAGGCAGAGCACTGTCAGTTTGACAAGAAAACTTCAGCAATGCTGAGACTGAAGCTAGTAGCTACATCCAGCCTGCATCGTAGGTATGTCTAATTCTATCAGAACAAACTGATTGCTTCTGAAGATCAGTCTGCATGAGGTACTACAATGCTGGATAACCACTTAAGCTGCTTGTGGCACCAATTACAAAACCTTAGTTATCTGTAATGGGTGGAGAGGGTTTTACAGAAATATCTTAAATCAGAATGTCAGAAAAAAGTGACTCTCAGAATGATACTAACAATTTCTAGCTCACTCTTCTTCATGCAAGTTCCTTCTTCAGTCCAGCTGAGAGAAAAACAAGCAACGCAAACCAGGTTTGGGTGTGCAGTAAGGTGAAGGCACAGTCTGACTTGAGAAGCTAGCATAATGCTTTTATTCTGTGCCAAATCCTTAAGGGCTTCTTTAAAATTCATCAACAGACAATAAGCTACAAAAAGAAGGGTGACATGAGTTCACACTAAAAAAAACTCTCTCCGCTATCTCCACAGAGATATCTTCTTGCTGCCAAATACGTTATCATTCAAGATAACCACACAGCATTAAGTGCACCATAACACCACAGCAAGAAGCAAGTGTGCATTTGCTTCACGGACAACTCCTTTGGCATCTTTCATTTGGGTTACAGTGCTTAATGAGCTACAAAGAGATACCATCAGTGCTAGATGAAAAATCTCAAAGCCTTGAACTGCAGTTTAAATACTAACTAGTATAAAGCAATTCTCTGCTCTCTGCAAATTTCTGTGGGAAAGCATTGCCGTTTGAGGGAAGAACGACTGTTAAAATGGTTATTGGAGAGTCCAATTAGAAGGCAGTGACCAAAGTTTTGTTTTGCTCTCTGCTAGCTTATAGAACTCAGTGATACTGACTCTAAAAGCAGGCTGAGGAACACAGTCAACTTTGTTGTTAATTATGATAGGAACTAAAGGATAAGCAGGAATATCATCAAGATCCCCTTCTTGCCTTATCGTAAGTGAGGCTCACTTTATTTCAAAGCTTCAGAGATGCAGCTGAATTTTTTCTACAAGAGCATTAATTATTTTAGTTCATAGGTAGCTCTTCATCACAGCATGTTTTAAATAAAGACATGACGCTTTTTTTTCACCAGAAAGTGACAAAACAGTACAAAATGGTTCTGATTACACAACGTAAGAAGCCAGTAGGCCAGACAGCTTAAGCCATTTTCCCAGGGTTGCACAAAGCACCGTCAGAGTCAGGATCAGACCATGAGTCCTATTCCTGTTTCCTGCCCTATCTGCAAGGTTTGCTGCCTACAGTATTAATAAGAAATGCCAGTTACAAAACACATTATCCTCTCCGGCAGATGTACAGGGATCCTTCTCTAACCAGCTGCGATGCAAACAGTAGGTCTATTTGAAACATCAGTGCTGTTTCAAATGGGTATTATACTTCTTCAACAGTCCAGAAATGTTTGGGGAAATATTATACTTGATTTCTGAGCACAGTGACAGGTATAAAATGAGATGTGTCGATAGGCTATTGATATGTAAGACTTATGCGTATTTTCCAAAGTCACGGTAGCTGGGATCCCGTACGGCATTGTCTGTACAAGACACAAAAGCTTCTGCCAAAATACACTGATCTAATGAATTGCCAGCAGCTAAGCTACATCACCTGTTACAAACCTGTGAGAAAAATAAACTGTGATCCTATTTTTTCCTAACCGTTTTTAGACCATGGAGTGATGCTCTCTGCTAGAAGGAGAAATCCATGCCAATTCAGCTAATAGTCAGAAACTCTCCTCATACATTAAGACTGTAATACCAGTTTTTATATTATTTCCCATGCTCCAGAGCCATGATGCATGGAAAGCAATGCTTTAGCATACACTAAGGATAACATGCTTAGGCAGTGACAAGTAATGTCACGAGGAAGCAAGCTCTCCTTCTTTTAATGTGGCTCTGAGTAAAGTCCAGCAGATTTTTCTCTCCTCTTCTTCAACAGGAAAATGTCTTCTGACTTGCTGCTGCCCACACACTTAAGGAGTGGAATTACTGGGAGTGGAGGGATTCAGGAGACTTTAAGGCCACTGTTGGTATTGACTCATGCTGTGTGTACAAAAAGATCTTCTGCTAGGGAATACCTGTATCCCTGCTCTGCCTTTCTCCTGCCCTCTCTTTTTGTAAGGTTCTTCCTACCCCTACACATTTTCTGTCAGGCATATTTTAAAATGGAAAATTTGTCATTCTTAATTAAACTAACAAGACTAAAATGGAACTGTAGTCACAGAAATGTTTCTATAAAAATAGTACATTTCTACCATAAACTTCAGCTCTCTATGCATTTAGTCAGGTAAGACTAAATTTACGTGGCTCCTTTGTCTCATGTGTTGTTAACAGAACTGTTAATTAGTGTCCCAGGTCTGCAAGCAGTGTGAAGCAATTTCTGCGACTGGTACCTACATTCTGTCTGATGTATCTTTACTACTGAAGGTTGCACAACCTTGACTCCAAGTAACCAGAACAAGTTTGCAGAGCTGGTAGTTAAAGAACTTTATGTGAAAATTGTAATCTGAAATCAACATGCTGCATTGAGAGGGCCTTTAAAAAAAGTTGCTTTTCTAAAATAGAATCTGGGCTACAACATATTTACAGAATGAAAAGGAATGGTTCACTGGGAACTTATCCTAGAACAAGGCCGTGAGTCACAAAAGTACTGCAAAAGGTATATGCATACGAGTAAGCCACAACATATCAGCTATCTGCTGTTTTTATTGCATGGCCTGCATAACAATAATTATACCCAAGAGCACAAACTGAGGAGTTTTTTGTAGGTGTTCGGAGAACTACTTCACTTGCTATCTCTTCTGAAGTATTTTGAACTTAATGTAAACTTATGACCAGAATTATAAATTTTGCCTTAACATTTAGAGGAACACATAGCAGTTTTACTGGTTAAACATGCTTTTTCAGAATGTCAAGAATGCATATCAACACCTATTCTGTAATCTATTCATACCTTCTTTAAAAGGTAATTGATTCATGTCTTGGAAAATATTTACAGACTACAAAGTATATGACAGTTAGAAGTTATTAAACATCAGAGCAGATGTGTCCTTCTCAAGACGTAGGACTGCAGACCAGGTCTCACTTGCTTGTCTGCGTCTAACACAGAGTCCCTCAGCTGAACAGTGCATGATACAAATACATGCTTTAGAGTAATACAAAGCGTACAACTGCTCCTATCCACATCAGGAGATGATTTATTGTTGACTGAAAGGAAACACAATCCAGGTCATATTGGTGTTCCATGAACAATGTGCTGCCCAAAAATAATGTTTCATATTGGTTTCAAATTTCTCGCCTTTCAACTCAATAATTAAAGATGAGGCACAAGTCAATGTGATCAATGAAAGAAGGAAAGAAAAAGGCAGCTAGATATGGCATATTGGCCAGAAGTTATTTAGAGGGGAAAGAAATAAGGGAGATTGGTTGGCAATGGACAAGAAGCTAGTAGCAAGAATATGTTACTGATGATAGGAAGACAGATGGACATAGAGACAGATGAAAAGTTAAGACAGAAAGAAGGGAGCAGAAGAGGGATCAGTGAGGCGTGGAAGCAGAAAAGCAAGTGAAAAAGTGTGAGAAAATCAATGTAGCCTTGTGACTCAAGCCAAGAGTGGGAGTGAAATGTGGTAAACAGACAATAAAGGAACATACAAGTCAGCACAGAAGCAGTTCGTTAATGTGAAGCAGGAGCTGTACGGGGACTCGAAGCTGGGAAGAAACCTAGAGCTGAAGACCTAGTGGGGCAGTTAGTCAAAGAGTCACAGTCAGTAGAGTTAAGACTGAAAGCATTAGACCAGTCAGCAGAAAAGGCTGAGCAACAGAAAAACCATCAGATACTGATAGTGTGGAGGTGGTAAAGGATTTAAAGAGGTAGTGAGTGTGCAGTGCTGATGGGAGTAAGGACGGCTACTGGGACTCTAGAGAAGCAATGCTTCACTAAACTAGGGGTGAAGAGAAACTTCTATGCATAATGAAAAAGGAGATCCTCTGTGTTGATTGACCAAATGCAAAAGTACGCCTGGAGTCATTAACAAGACAAATCAAAACAAAGGCAAAAATTAGAAAGAGGACAAATAATGCTTTGTTTAGAGACATGTAATATAAGATACAGCCTTTTCTGTTAAGCATGGGCATTCTCTTTTCCTGAGATTGACAAACACCAATGTAATAGCTAAACTAGACCCTGTTGTACATCTGGTGTGTCTTGTGAAGTGAATCTATGCTACCACATTACTCCATTTAAGGTTAAACAGAGCCAAATGAAGCATCCAGTAAAATAAAATGACCTTTACTCTTGGTCTGGCTAATTATTGCAGGTTCCAGTGTTTAATAATAAAACATGACCAGAAGAACTAAGTACTTAAGGGTAGAACCACAGTACCAATCACAGAAATATTGCACAACTAATTTGAAATTAATACAGGCATTTCCTCAAAGCAATATGTACATTCATAAACATGCATGTGTCTACATTGTTACTTTGCTTCTGTAACAGCTACAAACAGCAGCATAGTTCAAAACTTCACTTTTCTGGCCCGCAAACAAAAGTTCATGTTTCAACATGTAGAATTCCAACTTTCAGAAAATAAATTTATGATTAATCTGAAAATACATGCACAAGATATACATCTATATTAAATCAGCTATGCCTATATTAGAAAGATTTACCTTAACAATTTAATTAAAATGCTGATTTATATGGAATTTCCCAAAAAATCAGTCAATAGGAATGAAAAACATCCAAAGCAGTAGTTCCTGTTCACTTATACTTCTGAGATCATTGCACTAAGGCAGCACAGAGGGGAACGGCTACTCTCTACATCAAATTTAATTTTTTCTATATAACATGGTAGAACATACCTTTGGCTTTATGCTTTTCTTTTCTATGTCTACCTGTATTTCAGATGGGCTTCTACTTAAATTACAAAAACATCCAGGCCCATCTAACTATTTGTATATTTGTCAGTTTGTTTACAAAAATGTAGAAGACCAGGACTGTCTCTTCCTCCGTGATTAGAAAGAATATGTTGAGTCTTATTACCCTGCCTAAGCAGCATATAGAAAAATAGGCAAACTAGCATGCTACCTAAATCATAGAATAGTTTGGGCTGGAAGGGACCTCTAAAGGTCATCTAGTCCAACCCCCCTGCCGTGGG
>NW_008796218.1:8755307-8760683 GCF_000699145.1 Aptenodytes forsteri
CAGAGGTCCAGATAGACCACATCTGTAGCCCTTCCCGTGTCCACTGATGTAGTCACTCCATCAAGTGTAGTCAAATCATCAGCCAAATAAACAAGATGGTTTAGAGATATAAGGAGTCAGAAGTGTTTCTAGTATTTTCTCAGCTCCAAAATAAATATTGCCTGATGATCTCACGTTTCCAGTTGTCCTTGCTCCGTAAGGGAAGGCAAATCAGGCATCAAGGGTGATAGCACAACGGGCAGGGCAGTGACCTCCCCAACACGGTACACAGTCCCCCACTGCTCAAACAAGAACAGCAAAGCAGGTCCAGTGATGGTAACAGAGTCAGGCGTAAGTCCAGATTGCCAAACAAGTCTGTAGCAATGAGGCAGCTGCCAGGCCAAGCCAGGAAGCCAAGGCCCTGAGCTTAAATGCAGCTCCCGAGTCAGCGGGCAGAGGTGTAAGGTTGGAGGCCCCAGGTGAGGCTTCTCACAGCTCTTTCTCACCATTTAGTTGCTTCCACTTCTCGTGGTTCTTTCTCACAACTTGCCTGTTTCACAGCAGTCTGATGAAAGGTTACATAGCTATGCCACACCAGAGCTGACTTCAAACACAGGCATCTAAACACTTGGGATGGCGAAAAGAGGTTGTAGAAGAAAATTACAGAGATCAATGGTTACTGGCTGGTCGGGGCAATCAAGAGTCTGTCAGTACCCTGACAGCGTGCAATTGAGTAACCGCTCTCGGAGTATAACTTGAGGGACATGAGAACTTGGAAGGGCTATGCCCAACATCTTAAGAGTTGTATATCCAGTTCAGATAAATCTCTATGAGACAAACAGCAGTCTGCGGGACAGAAACAGAAGAGATAAAAATTTAAGATCTGCTATGCTTTGTTTTTCTTCTGTGATAGACATTCAAAAGATAAAACCAAAATACAATCACTACCCTGGATTTCATTTATCCCGGGCCCCAAATACCAAACTACTGCACTTGTACCTCTTAAGTCTTGCACTCTACTCTGTTACACAATCAAGAATAATGCCCCATCTCTGTACATAAAGAGCAGTTTGTAGCATGTGTGCCCCTGACAGAAGCATTTTCTCCCTCAGGCATGTCTTACTCCTCTTTTTCGCTCATGGATTAGCTTTCAAAACTAACGAATACTACTACTTTGTACTTTATCTTCAAAGCTTCTCAAAAACTTCAACTCTAAAAAAATTTCCAGCATGGTATTATTCCCGTTCCACCGATCAGGAAGCTGAACAAGGAAGCCCACAGATTTTATGTTCACTGAGCAGCAGAAAAAAACCCTGCTCCTGGTCTTCTGCTTAAATTCTAAATCAATTCAGAATTGATTTAGATCAAACTTCTCAAAAATGTAAAAGGAAAGAATATAGCATGACATTCCTAATCGTTGTCAGTGACGTCACTGAATGTCATCAGGGAATTTCCACTTCCAGTGCTAGTTTTAATAAAACTGTAATTAGGCATTTAGTTTCATTAAAAATTTGTTCAGTGTTATCTTTAATAATTTTTAGAGGAATTAAGAACTCATTAATATAGCCCCAAGCAGGATTCAAATTATTGCATGTCAAATTTTTCAGTTATTTTGCAAGCAGAGTGTTGTCCTGGACAGCCTTCAATGTCTTTCAGATGCTTACTACAGCACTGAATAGTGGCACAATGCAATAAATTGTATTTTATCTTTTCTTCCATCATGGCAAGCTGTTAGTCTTTGCTACACCAACTTCAGTGATAGCTAGGAAATAATGTTGTTTGAAATTGAATTAAGAGGCACATAATATTCATGTAAGGATTTTCCTGCTAGTTCTTTGACACGATAGTAGCTTTTCCCCAAATCAGACTTGTAAACCCAGTATATTCCTATAGAATCAATAGCTTCTAAAATAGGTGCATCTCTCACATATTTATTACAGTATAAAAATCTTGTCTACTTGCAATGGTATAGTATATAAAACTGAGGATGAAATTATATTCTCTTCTCTCTTAAAATATCTCATCTTGGCAGAAGTAACTTGAACAGAAAGGGCATGTTAAACAGTGAATTAATCTCTTAATTCCAGAAAAAGAGTTTTAGAGCAAAATTATATATACTATTTGACAAAAAGATCATCAAATATCACAACAAAAAACTGCAAAGAAGTTTAAAATTATTCTTTGTGTTAAAGATTTCAGTTGTTAAAAGGTATTTTAGGGATTTAATGATTCAGCCAGCCATCTACAGTAGGTTGGACTTTAAGCCACTCTTCACGATTCCTTGCTTTGGAAAGGAAAAATAGTCTTCATAATAGGACAAATGGGGGGGGAGGGGGGGGAAGAAATTAATATGCAGAATTGCAAGGCTTAGGAAAAAAAAAGACCTAAGTGAGTGAAAAGGAATAAGGAGGGAAGAGGTAAGGAGCATCAAAAGTTTGATGATTTTGAATATATATACTCTCTCTTGATTTACATTGAGAGAAATTACCTTTTTTTATTTCTTTAAAATATATTTGGAAAGATCAACAGAAAGAAAGAGATACCAATATTTTTACTTAATTTTTCTACAATGCAGGAGTTAGTTACAAATGCAGAAATTTAATTACAAAAAGTAACCAAAATTAAAATTTTGATGGTCGCTTTTCTTCTTAAATGTTTGGCCTATTTTACCAATAATCTTTTCTGTGTTTAAAGTACTTCTTTTCAGTTTTAAAATTAGCTCTAGCCAGTCCTACTACAAACTTGCTATGGAAGTTGCATTTGAAATAAACAGTTGTCAAGTAAAATGAGCTTTAAAAGTATGAAGAAAGAATACTTTCACTACCTGTAGATATCTTACATTGCAAAAAAAGTTCTAAGGAAGGTATTTAGTGTACTTTATTCTAAATAAGGTACAATTCAGTGCACTTTTATGTACTGTAGTACGATCACACACTTGGCAGATATCGCATAAGATTTCCTAAGCTAATATAATATTTCCAGCTCTTGATAACCAGGATAATTTTATTATTCTGTTGGTTCAACTTGCTGTGTGTCAAAAATGTTGCTGGTTATTCCTAGACTACTTTAACTCTAAGGTGCTCAAAAAGAGCGCATAGCAAACAGTATTATTAGTCAGTATTTTAATATTACATATACGTCACACTTGTTTGCAGGACACCTGAAACTAGTTTGGAGCCCAATGAAAGGACAAGATATCAAGGTCTAAAAGACACAAAAACTTTGCAGCTTTACGCTTTCTCTAAACTTCTTAGGTGACAAGTGTGAATAAAAATGAAGCCTATATTCTTATCTTCTATTCCTCTTTCCAAAATAATTTATATTTTCTTTATATACAGTTCTAAAGCACTGTTTCTCCCAATGGACAAAATTTTCTGCTAGCTTCTGTTTAACTCTTTTATTTCATCCAATACTTACTCTACATCTTAATATCCTTTGCATAAAGTGCATTTGTATCATTAGATGTAATAAACATAATAGCTTTACAAATATTCCAAGAAAAGATTAAAAACTTAATGAACCTTATAACAGGTTTTTGTTCTAAAGCACTGTTTCTCCCAATGGACAAAATTTTCTGCTAGCTTCTGTTTAACTCTTTTATTTCATCCAATACTTACTCTACATCTTAATATCCTTTGCATAAAGTGCATTTGTATCATTAGATGTAATAAACATAATAGCTTTACAAATATTCCCAGAAAAGATTAAAAACTTAATGAACCTTATAACAGGTTTTTTTTAAACATCTGTAACAGATTATACACAGAAAGCCTCTCACCAGGCAACCCAGAAGAGGCCCTGTGGTGTCTCCACACCCAGTCAATTAAAGGATTACTACCATTAAAAACCAAGTCTTTCTTTGGGACTATAGATTTAAGCGCATTATCTGAAATTGGTGGGGATCATCTTTGCTTGTAAAATGCCACTAGGCTTACTGACATCAAATTTTGAGCTAGGCATCTTTGAGACCAGCACAAAAAATCTGAGAGGCTTCTATAGTAAGACAGACCAGATCTTCTACCACTTTCTATTAGTGCAGAAATGCAATTCCTATATTTTGAGTTCTCTTTTGATAGAACCAGTTATCAGCAAATCACTTCCATTTTCTCTTCAATGACTAAGAACTTGTGTCCAAACCGAAAAATATATCTCATTTGTTGTGTCTAAGACAATTGTTCCTAAAGAAAAAGATTCGTTGAGCTACCAAAACTACGTATGCACAGCACAAAATACATTTTTTTTTCAGTTTTAGTTTTACATAGGTCCAGTACTGACACTAATTAGTGTCCATTGTTTTTATATTATGGAATCCAGTAAGTGCTTTGGTAGATAGAGGCCAATAGGTTGATAAAAAATAAATTGGGCATGTTAAGAATAGAACAAATACTGCGTGTATTACACAGTGTGTATTAAGTTCTTATCACAACTGAGGACTGGAAAAAGGCAGCAAATAGGTGAATATATTAGGGCAGACTTTTATATAGAAAGAATGTAAAAGACAAAGAACAGAGATACATGCATATACGTACTTCAGGTCCAGCCTCTGACCTTAGTGACATTAACTTAAACCACAATAAGTCTTTTGGATTCAGTTTGACTACCGTGGCTCATAGATCGGCCAACCACAAACCAAAATTGCTATGAAAGATGGCACAATTTCTATATACAGCCACCTCTGGATTAAGTGCTGTTTTAGGGCTCTCGCAAACTTAATTTACTTAAGCAGTATTGCAAAAGGTAACAAATATGGTTAGCATTTGTCTTTTAACTGTCTACCATTCATTATTTCCTCACAAAGGTCAGAACTGAGGCTTTATACCTAAAAATAGCTTCAAGCATAACATCGGGGGGGGGGGTGGGGTGGGGTAGCGAAGTTTCAGAGGCGAGTTCTGCAAGCTTTATTGGAATGAATGAGTCTCCTGCACTGCCTCTTGATTTCACTAAGTCGAGCGGAGACGCTCTGCAATAGGTTGTCCTAAAGTTACTCCCGTGGTATCAAGAAGGTAAAAGAAACTCAAAACAAACAAAACCATACTAAAATAAAGAGATACACTTTGGCCAATGAAATCAAGCTTCAAGTGTTATTCATGCAACATACGTCTCTCTCTGTTAAACATGAACAATACATGACAGGATCAAAAGTAGCCGTGGTCTGGATGTGCCTGTATTTTGAAAAGAAAAGAAAAAAAAAGAGCAGATGGATGCAACAAAGTACTTAAGCAGCTTACTTTACAGTAATACTAAATTTTTTCACTTCACCAGCAAATACTGGATTAGTTATGAGTCCTGCCATGGCAGGTGGCACCTGTAGTTTTGACTATCATAGGACACATATTTAACTATACCTAAAAAGCTTAGATAAAATAAAGAAGCCAATTACAAAGACTGGGACATTTG
>NW_008796218.1:8761190-8776940 GCF_000699145.1 Aptenodytes forsteri
TTTTTAGACCCACCCTTGAGAAAAAATCCCCACTACAAAAGTACAAAAAGCTGATATATGTAGGCTTAACATTATTAAAAAGTAGAATATATAACACAGCAAGCTCTTCGCTACAGAAATACACCACATTAATGTAAGCTAAGCAGTTAAAGATCTTTAGTAAAGCTTACTGAAGAGAAGGGGATATAAGGCAAGTAAGAGGTGGGATTTAAAATTCTTCAATCACACACGTAGTCCTAATAGCTTTAATTTTCCTGACCACCTCCAGACAGACAAGATCTAAATAACATTTCAGGAGAGTTACTGGTCCTGATCATGCTGAACACAGCTGCTTATGCAAAACACACAGAATCGAAGATTTCTGTGTAGACTATTCTCCACTATTTAGGGGTTTAAATAGTATTTAAATAATGTTTTGACTTGAAGCATAGGTATTAGATAGCTGGTTATTGAATAAATTAGGTCTACATTGCAGAAGATCAATGATTCTTTGATAGGTACTGTAATGAGAAAATCTCCTACCTTTACTAATAGGACAATTTTGGAAGTTTTTCATCTACAAATCAACTCTCATTTACATAACTTATCAACCTGCACAGGCAAAGTTCAGCAGCTGAGAAAGCACCTACAATACCATACTGTTACCTTCATCTAGATATATGTAGGCTTAACATTATTAAAAAGTAGAATAATGTGATCAGAAGGGTGCTGATTTTATATAGAGTAAACATATATCTCAATGTTTATTATCATACTTAAGTTCCTTGTAGAATATATTTTATCTTCCTATATCCCATGACAGGGTCCTTCTACTTGTTCTTTTTAAGTCCTTTTATCTTAATTAGAGAATATATAACTACACAGCAAGCTCTTCGCTACAGAAATACACAATATTAATGTAAGCTAAGCAGTTAAAGATCTTTAGTAAAGCTTACTGAAGAGAAGGGGATATAAGGCAAGTAAGAGGTGGGATTTAAAATTCTTCAATCACACACGTAGTCCTAATAGCTTTAATTTTCCTGACCACCTCCAGACAGACAAGATCTAAATAACATTTCAGGAGAGTTACTGGTCCTGATCATGCTGAACACAGCTGCTTATGCAAAACACACAGAATCGAAGATTTCTGTGTAGACTATTCTCCACTATTTAGGGGTTTAAATAGTATTTAAATAATGTTTTGACTTGAAGCATAGGTATTAGATAGCTGGTTATTGAATAAATTAGGTCTACATTGCAGAAGATCAATGATTCTTTGATAGGTACTGTAATGAGAAAATCTCCTACCTTTACTAATAGGACAATTTTGGAAGTTTTTCATCTACAAATCAACTCTCATTTACATAACTTATCAACCTGCACAGGCAAAGTTCAGCAGCTGAGAAAGCACCTACAATACCATACTGTTACCTTCATCTAATCTAGGCTAAGCTCTAAGCAAATGTCTGTTTTTCTCAGCAACCTCATTTGTGTAGCCAGAGCAACAAAGCAAGTCATGACGATTTACTGTTATACTAACCTTGACCAGGCCACGTGAAGCACTCTAATCACCACTCAACCTTGCTTCCTAATTAGTTCTCTATGAAGTTATACAATCTTTTTTTCTTGGTTAAGGAATTTGTTTACAAGAAGCTGAAAACTTACCTGTAAGAAAATTAATAAAACAGACGTTACCTGCCTCCATTAGTACAAAATCAACCAAGAATCAGTTTCTTAGTGGAAAACAGCGTTCGGTTAAGCAATACAAAAGCTACCTCTGCTCCATCACATGAAACTCATTATCCCATGCACACTAATGTAATCTCTGGGACAAAATGAAGTTTAGTGCATATAGTCACTGCTGGCTTTTAGAAATCAGGTAAGATGTCTCAGGGTAAGAAATACATTTCCCACAACATTGTTTCAAGCATTTTCAGAAACAGGGTGGAATGCAATGTCACCATCTAGAAAGAAAGAATGTGTTTATAACCTTGTGTTTAACTGACCTACAGGCATTGTTTCCACTGCTTTTATCCAATTTGTTTACATCCCTGGCAAAAATTCAATCTAAAATGATTTCTAACTTCTCTACTTCATCCCCTGCAAAGTATAGTATCCACTTCATCTGAAAAATTAGCTTACCATTAGATCTGTGGCAAATTCCCTCACAGATGGTCTTTCTTTATCTTTTCAATGCCTTAATTGGATTTTTATTTTGCAGTGATCAAGCTTAATAAAGATCCATTTCACAAGACATCCCTCTTGCATTTATCACATTGTCTACAAATGTAGTTTTCAATCCCAAATATTCTTTAAGGAATGTTTCTTTAAATGTGCTAAATTTATACCTAAACACTTTCTAATGTAGTTTTGCATAGTCTCAGAATACAATAAAAACTTTGCAGGCTATTCACAGACCGCATTTGTTAATGATTATAGACACGGGAATGTTTATAGACAGCCTTTATCCCACCATTTTTTATTGCCATGTTTTCCTTTCTACTTTTCATACAATCCTACACTAACTCTTGGTCCAATGCTTATCTGCGTATTTAAATTTCAGCTGACTTTCCTATAGGCCTTTTCACAATTAAAAGTTATCAGAGATCACTGACATATAGTACTGTTATACATTTGCAAATTAAACACATTAAAATTTGCTGACTTAAAAATTCTACTTTTTCTTCCCCTCTGCCACAGTAGTGATTAACCATGATATTCTAAACTTAGTTTCTATGATTATCTTGTCCAGGCTAAACAGAAATCTCAACTAAATTGCTTAAGAGAAGTTCAGTACAACTCGCTCTTCAAAATTAAATCAGAAGTGAAAGCTAAGATTTACTGCATCTGGGAAATAGTTTCTTGGATCATGCTATCATTGATTAGAAAGAGAAATAAGTTCTTATGAAGTTGCCATTGCCCTGTTTGGGAAATTTACTTACAGTAGTTTCAATACATTACTATTTTGTGGTAGCTTATATTACATTTGCTTCTAACAAAAATACTGTTGTTTTCTGTAATAATGTAATCTCCTTCATGATCCCTAAGAGTCTTCGCCCATGGTTTCCTTCTCCCAGCTTGGAATGAAGATAATAAGAAATCTTTCATAGCAATCTAAGGCTACAAACTACTTCCTTCCAGAAGCCTCCCATATTATCACTTCCAAAGCTGTGTAACATTCTAAATACTAATGGGATTAACTTGGTATCAACTGTAACATGAACTAATGAACATGTAATGAAGTAGTTCAAAGCCACTGTGATACATAAGTAGATAACTGTAGATAAGTTTCCCTTCCACTTGCTCGTCACCCAAATATTTTGCCTCTTACAAAATTGTGGGATTTCACAGGCAGACAGAAACTGGGCAGAGGGACCTAAAAAACTGCGAAATTAGCAAATTATGTAAAAACAATATAAGCTGCTTATACTTCTTTGGAGGTACTATTAGTTGACTATCTTCATCATTAGACACCTCTAGATCCTTGTAAATATAACCCCTAATTCTCATTTTCAGAAGAGATTTATGCCAGAATCCACCAAAGGGCTTCAGTATTGTTCCATTCAACACTGCGATGCCTAATTGTAAGTGTCCTGCAACGTAACGGAAATCAGCACGCTGAGACAGGCACCCAGGACCTGTACAAAATGCCTGGGCAAAGCTAAGCACCTTACAAAGACATCATCAAGGACAGAAAGTAAAGTGAAGAAGCTACCTCTGCCAGTCATTATAAAAAATATAGGAGAAGATAACTTGAGAGTTCGTATCCAGCTCCATGCCTAGTTTACCTGTGTCAGAAATGAAAAGCCTCTCTTGGCACCAGGACCCTGAGCCAAGTCAACCCTTTCCTCACAGTTACAAACCTCAAAGCAAAACCCAACCAGAGCAAGGAGAGCATGCAGCACGTCAGCCTCAAAAGTCACCGTCCGTTGTGCCGGCAGAGAGAACTCTACCAGGAGGGAGGGAGACGGGTGAACACTGTGTTAAAACCCGTAAGGGGCTTAGCTGCCAAGCTGCATGTCAGCATGGTGCACAGGAGCTGATTGTGCATGGCAAACTTTTTAGCTAACTTGGTATCCAAAAGAATAGATAATATTCAGGGAATTTGGGTGTCTGTTGTTTTTAAGCTGTTGGTAAGCAGCAGTTTTGAGGATCTCAGAGGAATCTAATGTTAGTCTGAGGTATCTAAATAGCAATTAGATGCTT
Source organism: Aptenodytes forsteri (assembly GCF_000699145.1). Classification (NCBI taxonomy): domain Eukaryota; kingdom Metazoa; phylum Chordata; class Aves; order Sphenisciformes; family Spheniscidae; genus Aptenodytes; species Aptenodytes forsteri. The sequence continues at coordinate 8,765,376 of NW_008796218.1, forward strand.
ATGCTATACTGGCACGCATAAGGAAACAGACCATAGCCATATCTGAAAAAACTTACTTGTTAATCTTAATGCACACAAAAAAATACCAAATATGTTCTTACTACTAACTTACTGTCAAGAGAAATACATTAGATGGACTGATATGGATGAGACATTCAGTTACAACATTCTCCTGGTAAGCTTTAATACAAGTAATATTGTAATGGATAAGCTGTACTTAAGGCGTATGACTACAGTGTATTTAATAAGAGTCATGTTGACTTTAGTATTGGTCGAATTTAGTCCCAAAGCTTCATTTGGTAGTAGCCAAGAATTCCCACATGCTTTGTAAAATATTATGACAGGTTAGCACTATTATTATATAGTCAAACTGCAGTAGAATGTAGAGGTCCCAGTTCGGAAGGAATGAAAGGACAACAAAATAGCACTGAGGATTTTTAGTTAATACCATGCATTAAATAGCATAGGGGGAAATGTAAAGATACTTGTTGGAAACACTTAAAAGGGCAATAAAGGCTGGCATTGCAGATGCCATATAGTCAGCAGTTCAAGTGTATAAGAGATGGTAAGGTGCGGTTTAAAAAGTTAAAGCAAATAATCCCACAGTATAAGAGAGGGAACAATGGAACATCAAAATAACAAGAAGAAAAATATTTAAAAAGATACACATGTTGCAAGCCAGTATTTGTTGAGACTAGAATGAAGATGACTGGAGTTGTCAAGACATGAAATGATAAGGGCCTGAGTGAGAGTTCTGGTCATGTGAATGGAGAACAAAGGCTGAATCAGACTGAGATTGAGTAGGAAGAAGTAAATCTACCGTGTTAGCAATAGCAAAAAAAAAAAAGTAAAAGGCAATGAAGTGAAGCCTAACGTGGAATAACATGTATGATCGTGAACATACTGGCCTGACAGCATGGCATTTAAGGTAACAACATTTTAGACTGGGTTCTCATTTTGCTGGTACTTTCAGCTTCCTAACTAGATACCTTCGGCAAAGCCAGGCTGAGAATACAAATGATGTGCTGGAAGGAGGCTATGCAGCTGGTTCTGCAGACACAAGACATACATCCTCAGGTGTTTCCTAAGAAAGTACTTTCATGTCACAGTCCTGGTAGAAATATAGTCTTCATAGTTTCCTTTTCTTTCTTGAAGTCCTTCTTGTGTTGCTGACAAAAATACATTCACCATTATGCTGCTAGAGACTTCCAGTGGTATATTGCAATCTTCCTCTCCAAATTCTGACAAAGCCATGACTTTGAAGTGTGTTGATACTCATCTGATAGATCTTGGCATTTTGTTCAGGAAAGGATACATCAATATTCTCTCACTTTAGAACCATTTTGTAAAAACTTGCCATGATTTTGGAATGAAAGAAAGTCCTTCTGCCAAAATATTTAAGTGCAGTAGCCCTCAGAGAGGATCTCGTGTTCCCACCTACTCACCAGTCATTTCTAGAAGTATCTGTTAAAACAAAGGCAAGAGAAGTGATCTGAAGATGACTGTACAGCAGTAAATAAAACACTTCATTTACTGTAAGTCTTCTTTATAATTCTTGCACATGAGATTCCTGGCATGATATGCATGAAATCTTTTCAATCAATTTTAAGAAAAAAAAAAAAAGTAAGTTTTTTTTTCCTTCAGCAAGTAGAGTTTCATCTTCTATGCAACTAAAAAAGCTTAATCCTTTTCTAAAAAAAAATTTAAAAGATTAGTAGAAAACAACGAACCTGCATTTAATTTTCAAAAGTCTATTCTATCTACTTTTCTGATTAGAAAGCAGTGTGTAATTCAAATAAAGTACCTTAATTCTTGACCCACTCTTAAAAATGACTCAGTGTTATCCCATTGATTAACTGTTTCACAAGAACATGTTAAAACTTGGAGGAATTAAAACCTTAATGTTAAAAACCAACTCACTCCAAAGGCTGTCTGGTCATTAAAGACTACACTATTCTTCTGAAAGGAGTGATCTTTGGCATTTTTCATAAATAAAAGCATCACAGTTCAGGGGCATTTGTAAAATCTGTCTGAGGCTGAATGAATTAGGGTCAACGTTTCACCAGGCTCCCCTGCCTTAAGAAATGTGAAGGTAAGTCCATATTCTCTTTGCATCTTCACTGAATATGGCCCCAAACTCAAGTTTTGAGATGACTTTCACATATAACATCATTACAGAAACTATGCAAAGATTATATTGAGTAATGTGATAATGTGCTGGTCTCTGAAAGATTGGTGGGATAAGTTTGGCAACCATGAAGCATGCTGTTAATGAGAAATTAGAGGTTGTGAAATTTTAAAAAAGATGATGAGCTCCAAACTCTTATTCATGAGCTACACCAGCTGGACAGTCAGCGGTGAGATAAATTTTTTAAGTAAAAAGCAGGCTGCAGCACATTCTGAGTCAAGAATTTCTGGAACAGTTGCACAATTCAGTTATACAGTAAACAATCATGAGAAAATAAAAATAGAAGAAATACATACATAAATCCACTTCAGCAGAAACTGACTGGCTTTTTAATTTTGGTATAAATAAATGCTTCCTGCCTGAAATTAATAGCTTTACACTCTCCACATACGAAAATGTAATGCACAAAAGTGAAAGGAAAAAGGCACAACTTAATTAAACTAGTCAAGATTATTTTACACCAATTTAAGAAAATAAAAATAGAAGAAATACATACATAAATCCACTTCAGCAGAAACTGACTGGCTTTTTAATTTTGTTATGTTTAAATGTTTTCTTCCTGAAATTAATAGCTTTACACTCTCCACATACGAAAATGTAATGCACAAAAGTGAAAGGAAAAAGGCACAACTTAATTAAACTAGTCAAGATTATTTTACACCAATTTATCTAATTTGAAAAAAAGCTGAATTTTACTCATTTCTCAAAATTTTGAACAAAAATAAGCACAAAATTTCAAACTGCCAAACACTGTGACAGTGGGAATTTAGAAGTCAGCATAAAACACAGCTACTGGCAGTAGCCACCATCAATAAAATACATTGCTGTTATACCAGCGGACTAAGCTATTTTTTTTCATTATGAAGCACAATAGAATTAACACCATGTTGAACACACAAAATCCCCAGTACTTTCGTCGGGTCACTGAGAGAGAGGCTCCCAAGGACTGCAACATTTTTCAGTAGCTGCCTCTTACTGACAGGAACCAGTGTGTAAACGGGGAAGTGGGTCTGACACAATTCAGATACACTGTATGAGAACACGCATTTAATTTAATCTGCAGACAATTACTGGTAAAGCTGCTTTGTGTGTTGGGTTTAATTCCTGGGCTGTGAAGTCATGAAATGGTGCTCACCAGAGCAGAAAGGTGAACGGCATCCTGTTAAGTGAAAGCAAAGAGGCCATTTTACGTATGGCTCTATAAGCTGGCTAAAGCGGGGGCCTGTGTCTCAAACAAAGAACCCTGCTTCACAGCCACATTCCCACCCAACTAACCGAAATCACAAGCTGTAAAGTAACTTGACACAAAACAATGGTTAAGCCTCTGACTTGTGGCTTGAAGCAAATTTTTTGTCAGACTCTATCTGTGGACATAATTAGTCGTTTGCCAGAGAATTTCTTGGCACAGCTGATAGCCTAACACTTTTAAAACCAGCATGTATTTCTACCCATTGGGAAAGGGGTTCCAAAATAGTTTATTGTCAGACGCCACTAAATGTAGGATATAATTGATTGAAAAAAAAGTGTTGCTTGAAGGTATCAGGAACCCACTGGATACCTGCCATTTCTGGGATGCTCAGAAGGGAGTTACTTCTCAAAAACAAAAAGAGGAAATAGAACTGTTAACTATTTACATGTACATAACATACCATTTATCAAGATTGCTCTAAGCCCTAAATTCGCATAATGATGTGTTGGCACCGAGCCGTGCCTGGTACCTGGAAAACCCTAGTGACTTTTCTTAGCTTACAGAAACAGGAAAAGGGAAAGGGGCCCCTTGATTGCAACACGTATGTTTGGAACTGAAGCACGAGTCAAGCAGTACTTTTTAATTTCAGGCTTGTGCGCACATGTAACCTGAGAATGTGGCAAAACATATTGCAAAAATCTCAAGGGCATGAGCGATCAAAGTTTTGGGCAGCGCAGGGGCAGGGCAGAGGGGAGTTCTGCCACAGCTGATGCTGCAGTGGGCCCTACACCGTTCACAGGGGCAGAACGGCAGATCTGTGCTGCTCTCATTTCTATGACTGTTAGCCTGCTGAGACAAACTTCCCATAGAAGTCACCTAAAAAACTACCAGTTCTTGTGAAATAAGACCACACCAGAAACTCCAGACTAGCGGCAGAGCCTGCATTTGTCTTTAGAATTGTGTACTTAATAATCACACGTGTGAACTACTGTAAAACTGAAGATATTGCACAGGTGTTCTGCTTGCTAAATAGGGCATCTAATTGTGATGCCAGCTATACCCATGTCATACAGTAAAATTTAGTAACCGTATTAGTAGCTGATAAATACATTCAAACGAAAAGGGGAAAAAAAATTGGAAATACCGAAGACAGTAAACTGAGGAGGAAAATAAGATATGAACAGGTTTCAAGCATAAGATATATAAATAATTATTATGGCAAAACTGAAATGATTTTATTATGATTCATATTTTTAACTTTCTGTAAAAAAAAATCTGGAATAATACCTTCCTAGTGAAATGTTTTAAAATAATTTCAAATAAGTTTTTTTCAGTAAATATTACTAATCAGGAATATGTGTGCCAATATTCAAGATCTAACTAATTCTCTTTTCCTGACACTAAAGCACTATATTTCATAGTTATGATACTACTAAGTTTTGGACTTAGCAAATTTGCTTCCTTTAAAAGGACTGCATCTTCCAGTAAAGTCAGATGTAAAGGCCAACTATGAAACTCCTGATCTCATAAACCCAATGAAGAAGCTGCTATTCACATCTCTTGAGATAAAATCGAATATTAAAAAATTGTACATGCAAACATAGACCCTTCAGCGTAACAAAGTTTCATATAAAATGCTTACATTCAGAAACTATTAAAAGCAATCAAAGATTTCCCTCCAATCATCAGACTAGAAAGACTTGACCATTCCCAGTTACAAAAAATTCACATTATTCTGATTATCACAGACTAAATCTTTCAAGATCAAATATAAAAATTACAATGTAAATAATACTTAATTCATCAACTTTTTAAAATAAAAATTATCAAAAAGCAAAAGCAAGGTTTTTGATTTTCAAACCATATTTGAATGAGTAAAACTGGAGACAAGGAAACATCTTCAGCAGTTTGGAATCCAGCATCCATACAACACACAAGTCATACTAAAAACAATTATCACGTTTGGCTTTTTAAAAAGTAGATGTCAATTGGCATAAAAATGCTAGACTACCCAGATAAAAATTTAATCATAAAAATTTAATGGAATTATTTATCTTTATAAAAACATTAAATTCAGAAAAGCTATTTCCTACTTATAGGATAAATAGTTTATATATTATATAGTGTATGTACTATATAATTGAGTTCTAGTTTTTCTCTTCTTCATAGCCTTCAATAGTATGCTTAAATATTACAGAAAATATGAACTGTATGATTCACAGGGAATAATCTAAATAACTAAAAAATATTATATAACTATTTGTAAGGTTTGGCAATCCCCAATCAGATGATAACACAATCTGATTCTATCATTTTACTCTTAGTTTGAATGCCTGTACTTTCAAAGATTAAGAATTGCCTCAATGAACTTATCTTAAAATACAGAGAAGAACAACTTGAATGCAGTTATAGGAAACTATTAATTCTTCAAAATCTGGTAGGTGGGATTTTCAGAACAAATTGAGTGACTTAGGAGCAGAAATCTCCACCATTAATGAGGTAAGTCAGATTTGAAGGATAGAAAACTTCTATACAATTTCATACAATTCTACAATACTATTTCATACAACTTAGACATGAAAAGTAATTCTAACCTCCTGTCTCTGTGTAAAATATAAAGATCACATTTTATTTCAGTTTATCAGTCTGAAAATAGACTCTACCATCAAGACAGTGAAGCTGGACAAGATTCTAAGTTTCATTTTTTCCCAGTAAAGGCAGTGTGTATGTACACGCACACAAGCCAAGGGGTAGTTTGCATCAAAAAGAAAGGAAACAGGAAAAGTTAACCACTGTAACGTAACAGCACAAAAATGAGAAGACCAAAAGGAAATGAAGAGGGGAAAAAATTACTCAGCACTGGAGAAATTAATATACAATGCTATAGTGCCAATTACAGATAGATTTCAGCATTGCCATGCAGTGTTTGAAAACAAAAGTAACTAGCCAGTGTTCAGGTGGACAGAGGCCAAAATAAGACATACTGCTAGTAAACAGCTAGCATAAATATTAATCACAGAAACAAAACAAAAAGATTTAGCATCTGTCTGTTGCTTACAAAAAGAACAACAGTTCATGGTTTTTAAAAATTGAAATCAACATTTCGTTTACAAGTATTTAGATACTGTTCTAAATTGAGCACATTAATCAGATTGCAAAGTTGTAAGTTACTTCTTCAGTGAACAAACGGGGTTAGTCAAGCTGCCAATCCTTTTCCCTAAAGCAGGAATATCTCATATAAGGCAACATTCTCCCTAGAAGCTTTCATTTATCTCATGCAAGGTTCATTTTGTCATTATCCATTTTGTTATCTGGCTTCATGCAGTATCCCCAACACGCTGAAGCAACAGCAGGAGAAAGAATGTCAAAGCAGAATTGACCAACGTAAGTTTCACCTTGTTTTCCAACAAATAATAGAAAGTGCATCTGAACAGAATCGGTCCATTTTAGGTTGATATCTCATGCTATCCATAAGCTCTAGCACAGCGGAAACTGATGGACTTGGCCAGAAATGGACAAATACTGCAAAACAGAGGAGAGTGCACGTGCAAACAATGAAAGAGGGGGAGTCAGCAAGAAGGGAGAAAGCTGAAGCTTTTCTGAAGGCTAAATGAGGAAGGAAACAGAGTGAACCACCTTCCTATACCTCTGCAGACCATCAGAATTCTCCATCATGGACTTCACCTCCGTAATGCAAATTAACCTGGAAACTCCAAAAAACTCTTTGCTTTTTTTTTCAGCTGGTAAAGCATTGCCAGCTGGGCACTATCCTTCCCTTGTGTTTCATAACAAACATCACAGTATCATTTCCCTACAAAAGCTTTATATTTGTTCCTGAACATACACAAAACCAGAGCTGCCCTAAACCAGCAAACCTCTAAGCAACTTACCATTCAAAAATGGACCCCGTGAATACTATCTCAAGCTGAAAACAATGCCAACTTGGGAAGCAGAATATCTGATCTCAAATGGAGAGAAGGTGTGGCTGAGTAGAAATTGTGTGAGATGATACTTCAGTAGGCAGAATTACAGATAGTCATGAACAAAGGCTGACAGAAGGTGATATTCTGAAGCACCTAAGGGTTTTCTAGTTTGTTTAAACTCTTAGAAAATATTTATCCTTGCAACTCTTAATGACCCGGAAGCCGAACAGGGCATCTTGCCTTTTAAAAGGCAAGGCTAAGTAGTGTCCACAAAATTAAGACGAAAATAATTTCCCACTTCATGTCAAAAACGTAACACTTGATGAAGCAAAGTATAAAGTTACCTAGATTCCACAGCTTCAGAAATTTAACTCAAGTAAAAGCTAGTTAGCCAAAAAAAAAGCTCTTAGAGGAAACTTTTCTAGATACAGTAGATACACATTCTTTATTTAGATATAGAATAAAACAAATATGTTCTGTAACCCCAAGGGAACAAACTATTGTTTTTAGAAATAGCAGAAATATGCAGGTAGAATTCTGATCTTTCTTAAACATGCAATCATATAGATCTCTGGCAGTAGGACATCTCTTCTGTTTGTTTTCAAGATACAAGAATAGAGAGTCCTATTACAGAAACACTCATCTTCCAAAAGAAGAAAATAATTGACATTTTCGTATGACAAAGGACTAACCCAGCTACTGTCTATTGTTCACATCTTTAAATCAACTCTTGAAAAGTCACTGATAGAAATTCAAGAAGAAAAATCCACTCCGAGTATAACTTGTATTAGGTTTGATGTGGTATACGACAAAATCACTGTACTTGACAGTAGACCCTGCAATTTCCACTCATTCAAGAAGCATTTCCAGGTTAAGTTAATTTGAAGAAGTGACTGAAAATTGGCTAGGGCATTGATAGTGGCTAGTAATGAAGTTTTTGCCCTGGTGGAGAGACCAATGAATTGCATAATTCATTGTAGTACAAATCTTGGGAATTGTGAAAGAAACAGGGTCTCAGCAAGCTAATTGCTCTGAAGTTCATTAGTTTATATGGCAATTTATCCAACAGAGAAGGGGAACATGAGAGGAGATGCTTGAGGCAGTTCATAAGGTTTTAAAATTCCAAACAGGTAATATAAAATATGCCAGATTACAGGTGAAAATAAGTTGAATAAATCAACCCTAATTATTCATGGCTTCAAACATTATTCATTCATTAACAATTTATATTAGAAGAACATTTTGAATTAGAAGTCATGAACAAAAAAAAAGATTTACATAGGGATATCTTTACTTACTTATTATGCTACTAAAATTATAGTCAGACTGGAGGAGGCAAACTAAAAAGCAAAGAGAAACTCGTATCTTGTGATTTTCTCACTAAGGAAAGAAAACCTGCTTCTGCTGAAGCAGGATACGAATCATGACCATCTAGTCTGAAATAATGAGAACTTGTCACTGTCACCGAATTTTTGAGACTCAGAAACCAGGTAAGAAAGCTAGTTAGGGAAAAAGTACTCTCATCATTCTGAGGCTACATGAGGTCCAGTAAGAGCAGCAATGATCTTGTTTCTCTGAAGAAGCCAAAGCTCCTGGGAAGCCACCAAGTCCTCCAGGTTTACTAAAGTTTTGCTCAACTCTGCTCACCTTCTTACTATCATTCTGATAATATTGACCACAACTGTCATGAGGTAAGATCGAGTAATAACTATATAGTCACTTAAGAAGTTTGTGGCACCTCATATGCAAGGAGTTACAGATTCTGAAAGCAGATAAATCTGAGCAGAAATCATTACTCAATAATTTTCTATACATAATACCTGATATGAAACCACTATTTTTGTAAATCTATGTACTGTTTCACTATATAGACGAGTTGCAAAATAAGCTATGATTTTAATTGAGGGAGAAAATGCAAGCCTTCGTAATTGCCAGTTACGGTATGTTTGACTTTCTTTCATGCAAACACACATCACAAAACCAGGAACCATATTACTCTAGTATTAAGAACATCCAGTGAATGCGACTGAAATATAAGCATTCAATTTTGGGGTTTGATAATATTAATTTTAGCAATTTTTTTACTTAAAAAAGTTTAATAATGCACTTTGTATCTAAACCTGTTGAGATCCTTGCAATGAATACACAAAAGAATAGCAAATACTGTCCTAGGTCTGTAGAAGAAAAGGCTTTAAAAAAATTTATCAGATTCAATTCTCAAAATAATGTTTTCAGAGAATAACAGCCTCAGCTTCATCTGTTCATCTGAATCATCCAGCAAGTTTACACTGATGAGTAAAGCTTGTGTTTATTTGCATTTCAAACAACTAAAAATTAGCTCAAGATGCTATATTTATTTGGATCCCTATATACAGATTCTAGTACAGTGCTATTTTGGCCTTCAGGATACAACTCCCTGTTGAAAATGTTAAACAGGAAGTTGGAAGTTTTGACAGGTGAATTTGCCAAAGAACAGAGCTAATATTAGAAGCGTTTTTAAACTTTAGCTGGATGGTTTTGCTAAAGTGATTTGAAGTGAAAATGAATGTGGGCATAGGAATAGTCAGGTTTGGGTTGCCAAGTTCACATGCTGAGAACCAAAGGAGGATGCTCTTTCAAAACGTTTGGCTTGCAAATGCAGGAACACAAATTGCATCAGTTTACACTCAGTTCGGATTGTCAAGATTTGTCCTCCCACATAACAACACTGTTAAAATGACCAGTTGGATCCTGACACATGGTTCTACAGGAAAATGTGCATTCTGTGTCTGCAATATATTAAGGATCCTGATTGTTTCACATCAGATAGGTGCTGGTTTTGTATCTCACAGATACAGATGTACTGTAATGGGGTTGGTATCAAAATACTACACAACTATATGAGTTTATCGTATGAATTTCCAGAACAGAAGTCACACAACCCATAAAAAGTCATTTGCTATTAGAAGGATATAAGTCACAATGCTAGCAATATTTTTATTGCTCATGAAAAAAAGTAACTTTAAGTAATTATGGCAGTCATATAATTGCAAATTAGTAGACAGTATCTAGTAAAACAGCAATGCAGTCAAAATTGCTCGTACAGATGACATAATATTGGTCGAATAAGCCCAGACGCAAGGATCTGTACTGACAACACTTTTGGAACAGAGATTCTGGTATACCAAACTATCTTCCAGCTTGCTGAAGAGACAGCTGTTAGGTTTAGACAGCCCCCATATGATTTGCAAAGTGTGTTTCATATCTAAGTTTGCGTTCCTGATCCACAATTTTAAACAAAAACCAAATCATTTTCTCTTAGTTTAGACAGAGGTCAGTATCGACTCTTTATAATTCCTAAAATAGCACTTCCGCAACATAGCATAATATTGGTGTTATTTGCCTCCAAAAGATTGTTTTGCTTTTACTGTGAGTGATTTAAGTATCTCCAGAATCCTCTGCCTACTCTGCTTCCAGACTATGAAGATGATGACACTATTTTAGCCATTTCATTTTGTTAATATATTAAGCCAACTATGTTACTCCGTAGATCTCAAGAACTTGCTTAAGCACGCTCCTGCCATTTTTTTAAAATAAACACTCACCAAAAGGCTCAAAACGAATAGTTGCAGCTTTCTTGTAAAATAAGGTTTACAACAGCAGAAGCTACTTACCATTAGCATGAATGCTTTTTATTGGCACATAAATATTAGCATTCTTTGGTTATATGTTTCAATCTAATTCCCAGGAAGAAAAGCAGCAGACCCTATTGCTAGAAAGAGCCTACAATAATAATGAAAAAAACTATATCAAAGCAAACAGTGAGTCTCACTGCCTCCCCAGTTGTCCTTCACCCACTCATTCCCCTCCGCCCCGAGACTTGCTCTTGTGACTGCTGTCCCTTCTCTTTACTCAAGCTGCAAACTGTTTGGGAAGAAGCTCAGCCTTTGTTCTGAAAAAAACACTGTATCAACAGCCCTGTTTACCCCAAAGTACATTGACTGATTTAAACCACTCTGAGTGAATGGCCTTTAAATCAGGTTCTCTGCAGAAAATAAAAGTAACTATTGCATTCTGTTCCATTAAAGTTTTCAAGAGAAATACTGATTTTAATCTGTTTTATGGCTAATGTGGCTAATATTTGCTATATATTAAAAATAGGCACTTTGGTTTAAAACTTTTTATTCTAAACCTGAAAAGGCAAAAAAATAACTACCAAACTAATTGCTTTAGAAACCATAAGAGAAACCAGACTACAGTTAGAAGCAAAAAAAAAAAAAAAGGAA
>NW_008796218.1:8777036-8792604 GCF_000699145.1 Aptenodytes forsteri
AACCCGACTACAATTAGAAACAAAAAAAAAAAAAAAAGAGGAAAGATACTAGATTCACAGTAATCTTCAATAGTGAAAATGACAAGTCTGTTTCAAGCATACACTGAATAATCCAGTTAAATGCTTGAGTTCCCCTAGCAGTGCTATTAAAACCCAGAAAGCATTTCCTTCGGAAATCTTCGTTGATACCATAGCAGCAGTGAAAGACCTATGTAGAAAATACGTATCAGTAGTTTCTGAATATCTGAGTAATTGATTTGAGGGGAAGATTAAACTACAATTATCACCAAATCTTTTTCATAGATCAGTTTTCCACTTATTTTCGTTTAACCGCACAATATAGATGCCTGCAAATCACATGCAAGTGACTACCCTTATGCAGTTCTGCCCCCTCCTGGTCTATTCAACAGATGCAAGAGACGCTACAAATCCATAGAACAAGTAACTTTAAGCACAGCAGCAACAAAATAATCAGACTCACCATAAGCTAATTTGCTAGAGGTTACAGGGCACTGAACTGTCCTACAATCACTTCTCTGGATTCTGATCTATCACTCATTAAGTGTTTCTTGGGAGCCAGCTAATGCACGCACAGCTGTAAGAACTTTGAACCTGGCAGAGAGAAAATCCAGAGATCCAAGAGATGCCATTTCTTGGCACCCAATTCAGCAGAACTACCTGTTAAAGTCACAGGCGGATCTGAAGCAGGCTGTAAAAAAGTCACGTCAGCATACTCTGTTCTTTGCCGCTATTATGCTCCCTTTCTAGATCATCTCTCTTTCGCTTGGTGGCACTTGTGGCATCCTGCCACAACCTAGACAGTCAGGTTCAGATCCACAAATCCCGCTCCCCGGGCTCACACCAGAACTGACTGTCAGATTGGAAGCATGGTCTTGACATTCGCTGTACGTAATTATTATTGTTCCACACGTGTAAGAAATCATCATTGCCACCTAAAACATCAAAGACAGGCACACATTATCTGACAATCTAACATCTGTAAGTATACAACAGTTACACTCTTGACCAATGGGGAGTAGCCAGCACAATTATCACGCTAGAGTTTTATTGTTCCATTTTCAGTAATTGTTCATATGTGTACTTGGACTATGTTTCTGCTCAGAAGTGTTTAGATACACTGTATAATAATACATTTATCATCTCTCATACATTATATCTGAATATTACCAGTGTGCCCATGCACTCCACTGGGATTCTGAACATTCATTAACGTTCATAATACACTTTGAGAATAAAGAATGTTGTGACATTACTATTGTCTACCTTTTAAATGAATAGATTGCAAATATGTGCTTTCTGGTCCGTTTCCCCCATTAATATACTTCTTTCTCCTATGGTTGTATTATTTAAACAACTAGTTATTTTACAGTGTTACTAGTTATTTTACCATAGACGCAGCTTATGCCTCTACTTGATTTGGCGATTCAGCAATTTTAACATCTCTGGCTAAAAAGAAAACTGCCAAAAAGAAAGGAAAAGGGGGAGTTTTCTCCTCTTCAGTTAGGAAGATTCTAGTGCTTTTGCTGTATGCATTGATGCAATAACTCTATATAGGTGATGATAGAGAGTCGCATTCTCTTTCCCTGGCAAAGCTTTGTTCCACTACTTAGCAGGGTCACTTTCTGCAATTCCAGTCAATGCTTCTATGGCTGTACAAAACCTTTTTAGTACACAAGATTTTCTCTTCCTATTAGAGACTTTTCTCCAGCTTTCTTTTATTACTCTCTCTCACCTCTCTGCCCTCAGCAACTCACTACCTGTGAGTAGTGTCCAGGGAAGATCCAGAAACCTCTCCTTGATTCAGAGCTCTTCATCACAAGAGACCTCAAACCTGCTACTGCTTTAATCTTATCTAAAGAAAGCCTCTCAGAAAAACACTGCTCCTTCCAGCTGCCTTCTCCCATTAAGGGTCTATAACATCTCTTATCCACTCACAGAAGGTGCAACTCTCTGCACTTAATTTATTGGGAAGAATCTAGGTTTTGACCAGAGATGAGATCTGAAAGTCAGAAAGGGCTTCCTGTCAGTCTTTTGTTAGAAAGAAATACAGCATTTTGAGATCCGAAATTCTTAGTCTGATTTGGATGTGTCTACAATCAAATCTAACTGTGGCAAGTTAGCGTGCTTCTTACCTCCATTTTTTCTATCTTTAAAAACAAACAATAGTACACATACTAATAATTAATGCTCGTCGGTGATTATTTAATTATAGGATAGGTCTGAATCTGCACTGTTTGCTCAAAATCCACTGCCTTCAAAATCTATTGCAAATTTCAATCAAAATTAAAAGCAAAAGAAAAAAAGATCCTCCAGGTTTTTGAATAGAAAGTCATCTTCACACAAAATGTGACATAGTCATAATGGTGGCAAAAGACTCGAACACTTTTTGAGCGAATGAAAATTAACTTTAAAAGTTTTTATTGTAATGTTAAAAACAATCTTTTCATATATATATAGTCTAATTTGCTAATTTTATGCTTCTTATAGCAAAAAAAGACATAATCACTCTGCCTTTGGGGGTTAACAGAACCCTTGTGACTACTTGTAACCATGGAAATATAAAGAGCTAGTCAGAGCCCAACATCAAACTAACAGAGGTGCTGAGAGGCAGAAAATAGATATATGATGAATTTGCTACACATGAAAGCTAGCTGAATCTCTCCCAAATGCATTAACAACATAGAAAGCAAAGTCCACAAAGCCTTTTGAATGCTTAAAAGCATATAGTATTTACTATGGCTTCTCACTGAAAATAAAGGGAAATGCCTTTAAAGGTTTGTTTTTAAAGCTCTGAGTGCATCCAAACTAGTTTAAAAGCAGAGACAAAATGAGGTAAAAATGGTTACTATGTGAATAGGAACAGTAACTATGCATGAAAAGAATGAAAAAGGCCCCATTGAAGAAGAAGGGTTTTCTTAGACTAAGATTGTAGTTATGGAGATTATGCAACCAATGGCCAGTGACATCTGAGTTAGCCTGTACCAAGCATCATCAAGAATGTTTTCTCAACATCTGGAGAAAGCCCCAAATTTAACAGACACAGAAATACTCAAGACAAGCAATCACTCAGCTGATGATTTATTGACCAAACTATCTGCCTTATAATAATAAGGCATGTGCATATTTAGCTGCTTTCTCTGTAACAGGCCAAACCCACAAAACATTGTTTAACCAATCACAACTACAATCCTTAAATGTAGTCATCCTCAAAAACAGACACCTTTGGAAAAAAGGAAAACATATATTCCTTGCTGTAATAAGCAAGCTATGACCAACAGCAGAAGGAAAATCTTTTCAGTAATGCATCTCAACAAATCACATCTACTTGGAAAATAAAATGATGAATATACACAGCAAAAAAATACAACATATGTGCACATTACTTACATGACAGAGGTGTGCGATGACTCAAAAGACCCAAAATGCATCAGCATGATCAAACACTCTCTCACTCTTTGAGCATTAGCATCATTAGACAAACTGATCAGACCTCCCGCTTCACCTTTCTTCTTTTCTTTAGCCCAGTGATAACTACAGAATCAGAACTGTCTTCCAGTTCCCCTCCTGGCTTCAGGAAGGCCAAGTTCACCTCCAAGCCAGCGGTATTTCTGAAGCACAGTAATTTATATGCCCAGATGATCCAAATGACAATACCACGCTTCCTAAAATGAGCTCAGCACAGACTTGTATATAAGCTTTAAAATCGTGCAATGAAGGCATATGGATCATAACTACAGAATCAGAACTGTCTTCCAGTTCCCCTCCTGGCTTCAGGAAGGCCAAGTTCACCTCCAAGCCAGCGGTATTTCTGAAGCACAGTAATTTATATGCCCAGATGATCCAAATGACAATACCACGCTTCCTAAAATGAGCTCAGCACAGACTTGTATATAAGCTTTAAAATCGTGCAATGAAGGCATATGGATCCACAAGGCTTAACATCCTTAGGCCTTGTGGTTTGCCCTTCCATCCCGCTTTGCCCTTTCTTTTCTGTAGGTCCATAGGATTCTATATAGCAGGTAAGGTATGTCAGCTTTACTTTCCCAGGGACAAGAAAAGAATGATAGATTAATTCTGCAGACTTTTATGATAAACATAATTTTCTCACCTTCTCTGTCCATTTGTTTGTTTTCTATGAAAGCAAAGCACAGACCCTTAGGTCGTAAATATATTACAGATTTCTGTCAGCACGACTGTGCTGACCAGGATTGTAAATAGTTGAGATATCATTTAAATACAATTCTACTGGTAGTTGTACTTGCAAAAAAAATATTAATAAAATGCCTTAGACAAGATGCTGGGAATCCCAGACACTGAGTTATAACTCAACACATGATTAGGACTAATTTTATGCCAAAAATAAAGAGATCTTCTGGGCCTATGTTAGCTGAATGAAACACACATTCACTGTTTCTCACATGTATGATCTGCTGTTTCACCATACTACCATCTGTTTTCCCCATTTACCACAATTGTTTTTCAAGTCTTCATACCATTTTAAATTTAAGATCAGGTTAATGCCATGAAAAATGAAGATACTGACTGGACAACTTTTTCTTGCAATTTGTCATCTTATTTGAATCTTCAGTTTCAGAGCTACCTTGCATACCTTTGCGGATATGCTCAGTTAAGGGTACGTTAATTACATTTATTATTTTAAATTTCATTATTATGTCTATGGAAATCTCCAAATCCTATATTTAAACTGTTACATTTTAACCAGGATAAAATTTGAAGAAATCCCATTGTTCCATTTTTGAAATTAATTATACAGATAAAATACTATGCATTATGGGTTTTCAATAAAATAGCGGTTTCCACGTGCCTAAATTTTTTTAAAAATTGGAACAGGTTCCTATGCTGCTTAAACACTTTCAAAAATATTACCTCTCTCTATTTTGCTGGTACAGTATCTGGCATTCTAGAACCCACTCTTAATGAGAGTTACTACTGCACTATACTAATTACTGCAATACCAGTAATATATTAGAAATATTACACAAAAATATGGTTTATTATGAAATCCAAATGGATTCCATAGGGTTACATGAAATGTAACTTACAGCAGAATGCATTTCTAGTGTTCCAAGAGAATCTTGGCTACGCTTCATACTTCCATTTTGTGTGTGATGATTTTTTTTTTTTTTGAGTCATATTTGGCAACTCACTAATTCAATACTCATGAGAAATACCAAATGCAATAGGTAGAAATGTTTGAACAGAGGCCAAGTAATAGAAGTCTGTTTTTTACATTAGTGGCAAAGCCTTCATATTGGCTAATTATTATAAATACTTATTATCTTAAATTATTTGTGGCATTTTAGCCTTTTATCATCTGAACCTCGAGCTAGTACCTAATATCACAAACAAAAAGACAACATGAAAAAAGAATTAGGTGTACTACAACAGAACACTGGCATGAAGAGCATGATGGTGATTTGCATTTTTATCTTGTATTTCAGTGGAGAATCTTGAGACTTTAAAAATATTAAAAAGGACGCTTTGAAGCAATACCTAAAGTAAAGTAATATTATCCCCATTTAACTACAAATAAACAAAAGGTCAGAGACCCAGATTCAGAAATGTTTAAGTAAATAATTCACTTTGAAAAGAAAGGATTTGGTCTGAAGTAACTTCATGAGTCTGTGGATCTCTTCTTCTGTGTCCTAGGCATGAGATTGCCCTACAACTTTTAGCATGGGTAGCGAATATTTATTTACTAAATAGGTATGTACTACTAAAATACAATAGGAGCCTAATTGTGCATTGTCAAGCTAGGAGCACTGGCAATCTTTCAGCTCTTCTTGTGGACTGCATTTCATTACTCATTAATAGCTTGATCTGCATACTTACAGATACTGTCTTTGGCTTGAACAAAGCTTTGCATCCAGTTCCCAATACAACACATAAAAACCTGAAAGAAACACAAAGAACATTTCCTTCTTTCACCAAAACCTGATCCAAAGATCACTTAGGGGAGTCTTTCAATTGACTTAATGAGATGTAGATCAGATTTCTAAAAAGCAGGCATTCAATTAATGATTTCAGCAAAGTAAATGCTGTAATGAATATATTTATCCACCTTTACTAATCCTTTCATTCTTGGCATTTATACATGCAGTATATCTTCTTTTTTTTTCTTCATAGGTTTTGTAGTCATGTAACCAATAGCTGATATTAAACCATAAACAATACATTAGGGAACAGTCATTAAAATCTGGAGTAAAAGGAGCCTGATGAAACTGTACTTCTAGTGGTTATATTATATTTAAGTAAAATTATACTAGGGATGATATAGGGCTTATTTATGACAGGCTTAGCATTTTCCAAGACAAAATTAAAATAATTATGTAGGAAAAACTGTACACTACTTTATGCCATCAACATAATTAAGTACGACACAACATAAGGATTATGGGAGCAAACCCAAGGAAATTCAAAATAATTGGCTACCCCAAGCTGCTACTTCCAACTTGGAGTTTGAATTAATTAAAAGATCAAGTCTAAAATAACAGTAGAAAACCACATACCTAAAAGGATGATTACTCTCCTAAAAAGTCAGAGAAGACTTTTAGCACAGAATTTCTTCTCACAGAAGGAAAAGAGTTCTAGGTATCATACCAACTTCGACACAGAGGCAGGCTCAGCTTCGTTCAGCTCTCTGACGGAGACAGCCTGCAGGAGGAGCACGTGAAGAACCACTGAATAGGATTTTATTTGTTGGGTGTTGCAAGTTTGTCTGTCATCAAGTTGTTAAGGCTCCCCTGTAATCTCATGCATTGCTTCTCAATCTCTGGTCCACACATTGATCCATAGGACACCTGAAGATGATACAAACCTTTTCAAGATGATACAAACCTTTTAAATAAATATAGACAACTTCCCACACATCCAAGCAAGCAAAGAAATGGCGGGGGAAATAAACATAGTAAATGAATACACAGAGTATCTTAAATTTCATTAACCTTATCTGAAAATTATTGAAGTGATACTGGACAAGAAGTGCAACTGACCACTGGCACTTTTTGATTAAAAAAATGACATTTTTTGTTTGTTTATTAAATTGTGTTGATCAACATATCCTGGAGAAATCTGTAGCGCTCGGAGCAAGCCATAACCATCTGCTTAGACTGTAGCACCTGCACTGCCCTGGGCCTGCGAGGCAGCCTCCTGCACCCTTATTTACCTGGCAACAACCAACATTTCAGTCACGCTCCCTCCACTCACCCTGACTGACTCCGTGTCCAAGCTGCATTAGCACACTTTCAAGAAACTTCAACAGGACTGACTTAAGAACAGTATGAATATTATCCAGACTAGTCATATTCCCTTCTCTGCTTGCCTCCAAACACATGTTCATGGGTGAGTGGATAGGTCTATGCTATGCCTGAGAGAAACAGTGTAACAGGCCACTTTCATGCTCTTTCTGACCCCACAGTGTTGAAGAATATCTTTTTGTTCTTCATGCTGTATGAGAACTAGTGTTTATTTCAGAAGTTAAAAGAAAAAGTAATTGCTCGCAAAGAATAGAAAAATAATTTATATAGTAAAAATCATTCTATAAAGGCCCTAATTTTCAGGTTTGTGGCCACATATGGAAAAATAAACATCAGACGGATATCAAAGAAGTGCAATATACAATAATAGTTAAAATTTATGCCACTCCCAGTGACATGCACATAATTAATAATCAGATTTCTGAAGTCACTGAAGTGGGTGTGGAGAGGGTGGGACCTGTATCAGATGTAGTAGCTTTGCTTCAAGTACAAATTTACTGCAACACAATAAGGTCAAGACTCACAGCAAACTTCATTTCATGTGACTTGCAGACTCAGAAGCACATGCTATACATGGTAAAAAGCAGGCTGGAACTCTGGGCTCCCTCTTCAAGATCAGCCAGTCCAGATCGTTCTGGGGCTGCAGTTGTTTGGGCAACTGCAGGAGAAACGAGAGGCCGATGCAAGTCCAGCATGAAAGCGGAGCTGAACACTGTGAACGCACTATGAGTCATATGATGCAGAACCTCCTGGCTACCACTAATGGTGAAGAAGTGGAGATTAAAGTCCCCTTGTTTTCCTTCATTAAATCCCTCCCATTAAAACCCAAGAGATTATAGCAACAGTCCTGGTGAGAATCCATTTAGTATGACATTGGTGCTTAAGATTTCAACAACCAAGGTCAGCTAAACATGCAAAACACAATGGATGCCAGTTCACTCATGCGTGACATAAAATGTGCAAAGAAAAGTAGCTTTCTACCCTTCCTAGACAAGTTTTACTGCTGAGAAAAGAGTCAAATTACCCTTACAGCACCTGCACTCATCAGTGTGACATTCTGGTACGTCCCAGCTTCAGTTCCCACTCTTCACATACTCTAGTGCACAGCTCCTGAGCTAGCAAGTCAGGTGACTACATCAGGGCTCAAGGGCTGGTGGGGCGCTGGGATAGTCTAGGAAGATGGGGGAAGGCAGGGAAAAGCATTTCAAGCTGGACAGGTAGCTTCGTATTGTATACAAGGGTCCAACGCCTGCCATACCTCAACAGTGCCCATATTTTGTCCTTTCTTCTCATCAATCCTTTTCCTAAGCATCTTCGGGAACAGGTGTCTTTAGCTTCTGTCATGATTATTTTATCATTTGTTTAGAGCTGACTGGGATTTAAAATCCACAAAGATGGAAAAGGCTTTCCTCTTTGCATGAACAGACAGATGAAGTCCTAGGACTTTATGGCAATAGGCAAACTACTTGATAATTGCTAGATTTTGGAATTAGGTTGCAACTTGGCATCCATTTTATACTTACGCAATGTAAATATTTCCAAGTGAATCTAAATTATGTATGTAGCTTGTCTTTGTATATAGTTAATTAACACATACTGTCTTTTCTGTTATTTGTACTAGTCGCTGGAATTTATCCCCAACATACGTTACTATGGATTCCTTTTTGTTGCCTTTTTCAGTCACTGAAATGGCACATCCATTTTATGGCATATGCTGTATATGGATATTTTGATCACATCACAGCAAAATGTTACTGTGGACTAACTTTAATGCTGTTGATACACTGACCTTTTTTTTAACATGAAATGGACAGAAAATGTACGTGGGAAAAGACCACACACTAGGATGGAATATGAGTGACTGAGCACAACTATGAGAATAGATTTTACAGGATTATGTTAAGTATCCTTTAGATTGTAAAGATGTCAGCTAACGTAAAATTCTAATTTACCAGCTGCTGTCCAAAAGGATCACAAAATGAAAGTCCCCATGCTGAGCAGGGCTTAAAATAGAGCAGCTGATGAGTAAGATTGTATCTCTTATATAAACTTCATATTTCATGCATTAAGACTTTTCATTGTCAAATATTCCTGGGGTTGCTATTTTCCACGAAAAATCTGCAGCAGAACAAAAGCACCAAATTGTTTGACTTTTCAGGCTTTAAAATGCAGTTGTTATTTTCACACCACACAGAAACTCCCTTCTAGTCTGCTTTGTGATTCATGTGTTTGGCTTAATAACTTTCCTGGAACTCAGAACAAGAGGGGAACCTTCCGTAAGTACTTCCTGTCTTTCTACATGTACTAATAACAAGACAGAGTCCTCCCACCTTTCCCATTTACAACACGCCAGGCACGCCTACTGGTTGATATACCCATAAGCCTGAGAAATAGTCTGCTTTTGCTCTGTTTTTAATATGGCATGCATTTTCTCTGGCAACAAAAATGTTGTTTCTCTAACATTAATATGTATCAAAGCAATATTAATAGACTACTTGACTAATTGTCTGTAGACAATGGAGAAATCATAGCTCACCGTGAACATAAAAGTTGCATTGCTCTTTCTCTTTAAAAGATGGCTCCTGTCTACAGCTAGTCGCAACGTTGAAAGCACGTTGCCTTAAAACACTGTCAGGAGTATAGAAACATGTAATGTTGAGGGGAAGTACAACCTATGATATCATGTGCTTAACCTTGCAGGCCTTACTCCAAACGCTTAATGGAATCAGTATGAAATCAATGCCAAATTTTGACTGTGTAAGAACTAAGTAAAAACTTCAGAATAAGGTCTAGTATATTTACAAGATGAAATGCCCCCCCCCAAAAAAAAAAAACAAACAAAAAACTCACTGTCCCACTGTCATATTGCAGCCTGTCAATCTGGAAATCCTAAAGGAATGGATTCAAATCACACCATCCTCTAATAAAACCATGGATTGTTAAGCAATCTGCTTTTATTAGAGCTATCGGCACTAACTGAAGATAGAATCAAGCCCCTAGTTTTTAAATATTTCATAGCTTCTTTTCAGAATGTGAGTCCTAAGCATCATGTTTTTCTTGTATTTGGAAAACAGCTAAAATCTTTTGTGTAACTGATACGAAAAAAACAGAGGTGCCGAGTGGCTTACCAAACTCTTTAGAAGGCTGCCAGCGAGGTACTCCAGTTCTAATTGTGGCTTTGCATCTAACTTAGCATGTGGGTGTAACCCTGGCCAACTCATTTAATCTCCAGGCCTGTTTTCCCAATCTGTAAAAGGGGGCATATTATACTTATTTAATTAATACAGTCTGTGGCTGTTAATCAGTCAAAAAAAATTACTCTTCAAATATTTAAATGACATTTACAATTCCATCTATCCCTTTCTGTTCAACTGATCCTGTTTGTTATTTACCCCTTAAAACAACCAAATCAAGGCTGGTTGAAAAGCTTTCTCTGTTCATTTCAGTACCAAAAGGAAAGTCTTCTTGTTGCTTTTTTCCCTCACGGATTCTTACCCTCATTTCAAGTCAAAGCTGCATATGTACTGCCTTGCTCTGGCTATTCTGTGAAATGCAGCTTACAGATTTGATAGATTTTGCTATTCTTAAATGAAGCTTTATTCCAATAATAAATTAAGCTTTACCCTACCATAGGAGTGTTGTTACTCTCCTGAAATGCAGCAACTAATGCCTAACAGATTTTTTTTCAGTGTTCTAAGACAAAGATTGTCTTTCTCATACCACTGTGCAAGTGAATCTGCCACCACTCTTATAAGGATGCAAGACAGGTAAGGAAAAAAAAGAAGCTATAAAAGCTATAGCTTTCCTTTCTAGTAAGAAACAGATTAGTCTTAAGTCAAATATGCAGTTGCCAACGGACCATACAAAACTGTAACACCCCCTCCCAAGAAAAGGCAGTAAAACTCCATCCTGGATCTTAGTGTCCTCAACAAATCTTGAAGAAATGCAGCCAGCAATTTCAAGAGTGTCTTTGGTTTAATTCTCTCTTAACAAAATGGGCTTCTAGAATTTATTATTTTTTGGTGTGGGCAGGCAAGAATCTCACACCAGCTAACTCTAGGTTTATACATGATGTGTACAAAAAAAGAAAGTAATATGGTGTTGAATCAAAATTACTCCAAGAATGGACAGAGATTTTTTTAATCAACAAAAATGGGAAATAAAACTTTAGTAAATATTTTGATAAAATTTTAGAAAAACGCAAAAAAAAGTAGGAAGACAAGCCCCTAATGGAAAAATGTTATTTGAAAAGGCTGTAACCTTCAAGATTTTTCATTTAAAATATTTTATTCACTAGAATTGTATTAACATATTTAAAATTTACCCTCTCTCCTTCAAGTTCAGACTTCCAGTCTCTGAAAACTAATTAAATTCCATATATTTTTCATGAAGTAAAAACTCTGAAAGTGCTCCGACCTCCATTAAGTTTGAATCCAGATAAAGACAGAAATTCTCCCTCCTGAGCCTTCCATAAAGATTGAAAAAATATTGCAGAGAAGTACTTAGAATTTCTTAACTCCCTGGCTTTAGCCTCATTTTCTTCATTAGATTATTCTTCCTGTTCTTGTTATGCTGCCAGATATTGGATTGCCAACTCTTGTGAGTTCCTATTGAGTCTCAGAACATTAACTGGTGATCTTGGAGACCACGGGGCTGAAATCAATGGATTGTGTAAGAATCTTCTTTTTTTCTGAAACAAGCTTCTAGCCCTTGAAATCATGACAAAGGTTGTGAGGATGAAGAATGGATTTTTAAAAGCTCAGAATGAAGCACGCACGTGAAAAAATCAACATTTATTGCTTTATATTTGTGATTTTTAATGCTCGAATTTGGAAATACTGTGGTAGGAGTAAGTATACACTCTTTAAAGTAACAAGTGTTCATACAAACAAAAGCAGAAAAACCTAGTATTCCCCTGGCTTAGGTGTCGTCATATCTCAAGAATTTGAAGAACCCTGAAAAGAATGAGTAAGCAATAGCTCATTAAGACAAAACTTTTGTTTTGAAGAGGTTTGAGCCAGCCACACATGAGCTGTGACAGACTATAGTAAATAGACCACCACCGTGGGTTTTTTTGCATCAGTCTGCAAACAGTACCAAGCCATAGTTTCCAGTTTCTTCTGTCTTTGTAACTGGGTTGAAGCATGGCACCAGCTTTGTCTAACAGGGTGAGAAATATGGCTCAGTATGTCTCTGGGTTTTTTAAAGTATAGACAGAACAAGAAATCCAGGTATTCAAGTTATTAAGTCTTGCTTCTCTATGAGCTATAACTTCTCCTGCTGCAGGTAAGATCATAGCTTGTATGTCAAGAGTCAAATGGAAGAAGAGATTGGATAAAAGGGTAAGACAGGCAAGTTAATATTGCATGTCTGAAAACCTATAAACAAAATGCAGCTGTTTAAAATGTTGTGAAGTAGCTGGATCCACAGTTAGGTGCTCAAATATATAGCACATCTTGGACATATTCTGGAAGACATTAAAAAATAAACACATAAAATACTATCTCCAAACTATTTTACAAAAATTCATGCTACAAAGACTCACAGATTCATGTCCCTCCGCATCTCTAATTGGGGTCATGATTCATGTTTCAGAGAAAACACAACTAAAATGTCAAAGGACTAACTGGGCAGGTTACTTCTGAACATGTTGTTGTTCCAGAGATATATCAGGGACTGTCTGAAGGCAACCCGCACACAAACAAACAAACAATCAGTTTTTGGGTTATCGTTTGAGAAACTAGACCCCTTTTTGTGCATGCAACTAGGTATCTAGATTAAAAAAATTAATTAAAAATTGCAGATGTTAAAGTGAAACGACTGACACACAGCCTTATTATACCTTAGGTAGGCTGCATTTAATGAAGATCATACCCCCTACTCTTCCTGACACAAAGTCAAAACCCTAAGACCAGGCAAGTGGCTACTGTGGCAGTCAAATGTGAATACAGTAAAGAAAATCAATCGACTGGAACACAGGCTAGTTGTTCCAATATTCTATTAATAAAACACAATTTTCAGTACAATCACCACATAGCACACTCTCTTCCTGTTTTTAAATCATAATTTTAAGCCAGAAATTAGTCTAAATTCTGGTGTTTGAACATGGTGTAACCATTAACATATTAACATAGTTAAGAAGGCAGCTAAATTTCTGCTTAAGACCTAATTTACTACCTTCTTTAAAAAAAGCATAAAATCTGAAAAGTAATCAGGTCAGAGTCAACTGGATGAGGAAGTGCTTTCGCTATTGTACCAGACGTGCCTGTGCACAGTGCCCTGAGCAGAGCACACAATGGAGCCGGTCCTTCTAGCAGGTTCCACAACTTCTGGTGTGATCTCAGTTTCAAGTGCTCCTTCAAGTACTACCCTTCAAGGATAAAGTATTCTACCTTTGCTCAAGCCTTACCTCCTCTATTTGCTTTTTGTGTTCAGAAATGCATGGTAGAAGGGTGATGCAAACTCTTTTCCAGCAACAGCAGCTGATCTCAGGTCTCGTTAAACTTCAAACTGTCATTTCTTAGCTCTTCAGTGATAAACTTTGCACCCTTAAAATTTTAAGGTATAATAGTCACCTATAAGATGCCTTACTGACCTACAGAGAGAAATTCCCTGCACTGAACTTAAAGAGAAAAATCTATTTTGAAGAAAGTCGCAGAATAGGATTGATACGTATCATCATATGCTGAAAATCAGAATTTGATTAACCAGATGCTGTTATTTTCTTTAATATCTCATGAATAGAAACTACAGTATAAAAACAATTCAAAACAATCATTTACTGGGAAATATGACATATGGCCCGCTAAGCTGCTTTCCTACAGAAATAGCTAAAGATCATTACTCTTGGCATCACTCCCCACAACAGTCGCTGGGCTCATTAAAACAGACAGTATGTGATCGAGTCCATAAGGAAGATTATTTCTACAGGTGGGTAGAAACAATGATGAAAACTACAAAGACTTGTGAGAAAGAAGTAGTCAAGGAGACTTCTCCACCTCCATAACTTCTGTGCGCTACAACAAATCAAAGCAGCACCACTAAAACAGTTGCTGAAAAAAAGAAAAGATGCATTTTCTCCTTTTTCTTCACGGTACACATTTCCATCTTGCAAATGTATGGTATCTCATTTAACCTGTTCTGCTGGAGGGTTTTTCCTCGAGTAGAAATATCCTGATGTGAACAGGAAGTTTGCATCCAGCAGGGGCCACTTGTTGCCTGTGTTTAGTCCCAATTCAATTAGGTGGAAACCAAACCTTAATGCTGTCATAGGATGAGTTCACGTTCTGCGATAGTGGATTGGAATAACCACACAACCACGCTGTGATGTGATAATGCTGCAATCCAAGCTTCTCCGGTGATGTCATACTAGTAAATGCAAACCAAACATTTGTGATGTGGCATCACAGGACAGGAAATGTTAAGACAATTATAATGTGGCAATGATAATCTGATGTAGCAATAACACAATCACATTTAGAAAATGTTTGCATTTGACAGCAGCTATGCTGTGATTATGTTCTTGCAACACATCCCCTTACATGCCAGCACTGTTGCGTGGATTATCTAAATTTAGATTGTAACATGGTGCAGTAGATGGCTTTACTATGTTCCATCGCTGGCTGCTTACAGCATCAGCAATACATGATCACATTGGGAGATCATGGAGCATCTACGGTAGTGAAACTGACGGCAACAGCACACACGTGCCTCCAAGACATTCTGAAACGTGCTGCGAGGCTATTGAGGACTCACAAAATACGGTGCACGATGCAGCATCAACTTACTGACGTGATCTTGTGTACAGGCACACATGCATACATGCGAGGCAGACACAAGGCTGGGATTCGCTAAGGCAGGTTGCCAACATCGGGATCGACGCTGCAGCCCGTGGATGCAGCTGAGGCGGTTGTGGGCTGAAAGACACGTACCAGGGCAACGATGGTGACCCCACAGCAGGGAAGAGCAAGGTCAAGAAGCCCACGCCAACAGAGCCGGGCCAGGCAACAGGGCCCCCCGGCCGGCTGAGGAGAGCCCCCGGCCGGCTGAGGGGTGCAGGGAGGCCCGCAGGGCTGCGGCCCCAAGCCGGGCCGAGCACTGGCGCCGTGTCTTTGCCGCTGAAGGAGGGAAGGCGAGGCGAGGCCTAAGCACAGGCGGCCACCTTGCCGCCTAGAGCAGCGCCATCACGGCTGCTGCGCTGACCTTAACCCCTCAAAAAGGTGGCGTCACCCCCCCCCCCCCCCCCCCCCCCCCCCCCCCCCCCCCCCCCC
>NW_008796218.1:8793474-8819178 GCF_000699145.1 Aptenodytes forsteri
GGGACCCCCCGGCACCCGCGGCGGCGGTGTCGGTCTGTGTTCTTTAGAGCTGGGACCGGGGCGGGGAGCCGCGAGCGGAGCGGCCCCGGTACGGACTGTCTCGGCGCTGTGACAGGACCCGGAGGTGACGGGGCCGTTTCCAGCCGGCCCCGGGCCCGCTGCCGGCGCGGCAGCTCCTCCGGACCCCGAGGGCAGAGCTGGAGCCGGGGCTCCTGCTGTCGGTGCATCCTCGGCTCGGCGGAGGGAGAGGAAAGGGGCAAAACCGGGGGTCTAAGAGCTCAGTGGAGGCAATGTCGGGCTTGTTCCTCCTCCCAGGTTTGAGTTAGCCTCCTCAGGGATATGGAGGCTGAGGTAAGTCACTGAGCAGAGATGTTGGTGCCCCTTCCCCTGCAACAGGAATGGGTCCCTTCAACATCTGTCCCGTAGCTGATCCCTTGGATCTTTTTCAGTAAACCGTGTGCCTTGTGATAAAGTCTGCGTTAGGTGAGGCCCGAGGAGTGTGTGTATTGAACACCAAAATGATGGTAGTAGTTGGAAATCTCTGTGGGTTGTGACTCTGTTGTACGGAGACCAGTCCTACCTGCCGACAATTAGAGCCAACTCGCCAGTCCCACTCGGCTCGGCGGAGGGAGAGGAAAGGGGCAAAACCGGGGGTCTAAGAGCTCAGTGGAGGCAATGTCGGGCTTGTTCCTCCTCCCAGGTTTGAGTTAGCCTCCTCAGGGATATGGAGGCTGAGGTAAGTCACTGAGCAGAGATGTTGGTGCCCCTTCCCCTGCAACAGGAATGGGTCCCTTCAACATCTGTCCCGTAGCTGATCCCTTGGATCTTTTTCAGTAAACCGTGTGCCTTGTGATAAAGTCTGCGTTAGGTGAGGCCCGAGGAGTGTGTGTATTGAACACCAAAATGATGGTAGTAGTTGGAAATCTCTCTGTGGGTTGACTCTGTTGTACGGAGACCAGTCCTACCTGCCGACAATTAGAGCCAACTCGCCAGTCCCACAGCTGCGGGGTTCCTTGCTTCCTAACAGTGCAGCTCAGTTACCTCCTGAATGTTTTATGGTGAACCCTAGGGTCCTGAGGCAGTCCTCCCTACTGCTGTCACTTCTCGGGCTGTTTCTGACAGCTGTATGCGTATCTTTAATGTCAACAGGAGAATGAACGTTTTTCTTTGACAGTGAATGTAGAATACTGGGACCATTAAGGTGGCTTCCCAAGATCAGGATTTTGCGCTTGGGTAGGCAGGGGAATCAGTTTGCATTTTTAATTGCAGAGGTTTCTGTTACTCCAGTGCCTCAATTATAACAGCTTTGGAAAGATTTTAGTACTTGAAAATAACGGTGAAGAAACAAGTGGGTGTGTTCTCGTGCTTTTGAAGCAAATATGCTTACAGCAATTTTAAAGTATTTTCTTAGTATCCAAGATAGAAAGGGTCAACTGCAGAGACCTATCATTTTTTTAAACAATTTTGAATCTAATCTCTTTACAAAATTCATTCAGTCTTTAAGGAGAATTTTTTTCAAAGTGTTGGTCCTTGAACATTCAAAATAAAACTACATTTTTTTTTAATAGGTTAGTATTAAAGTACCTGTCCTGCCTGTTTAGTATATCTTTTTGTTTATCAAAAAGACTATTTGAATGGGAGCGACTGATAATACACAGGCTGCAGCTAAGTTTGTAGGGGGAAAAAAGAAAGGTTGTTTGTTTTAATTAATAGTTAATACTGTACGTGGTCTTGCAAAAGGCTGAGGATAAACTCTGCTCTTGAAAGAATGTATGTTTTGTATGCTCTAGGAATATGCAAATGTAAATAGCTATTTGAAGTGTCAGAAACTATAGACCTCTCATCTGAATATTCTAAACCAGAGTTGCCTATTAAGGGGAAAGTCTTTACTACTTCTGAGTTTTGTGGGTTTGTATTTCTCATGACCGTTCATGGTTTTTTATGCCTACTTGTAGAAATGGAGTGTGTAAAATAACCCAATAAAATATTGTGGTTATAGATTAATATTCTCTTTTATCCTGTATTCTCTTCCATGCTGCGTGATTCCATTGCCTGTCTGTGTGACAGTTGTGGTGTATGGTGCTGTGTAGCCTCAAAGTCTGTAAAAGAAGTACATGGGGAGACTGCCTAGACGAGAAAGAAGTACCACAGAGAACCTAAGGATAGCTGTTTTGTTTTGTTCTTCCCTACAAGGCCCTTTGGGGGGACACGGAGGTGTCAGTAAACTAACTTAGCTGTAGTTGGGATTCCACAAGCCAGAGCTGAGGTTAGGGCCTGCTACCAAGTCGCTGTTGCCACCTGCTACCAAGAGACCTGCTATATTTGGGGACCATTGCTAAGGATGTATTAGGAAGGTGGTGTTTGTAGGGGGAGTTTATTGGAGATTTTTTTTTTTCCTTCTTCAAATACCTGCTCTCAAAGATTCTTTTGGGAAACCAGGAATAGGAACAAGTGAACATTCATTGGATTTATTTGGCAGAGCTTAAAGTTACACATAGTTCCTTAAGACTATGTGAGACTATGATGACAAAGCTGAGACCTAATGTGATAGCGGCAGCCTGCGTGCTGCAGATGAGTAAGACCGTTTTTCAAAGTGAATTGATATCAAGCACGCTGGAAATACCAAGAGACATGTAGGTTAATTAATTTAGATGAATACAGAAGTGCTGTTTTCATGCTCAAATTCAATGTTCTAAGCTGTTTTCAGCACAGAGCCAATTGTCTGTGTGGTTACACTTTGACAGGAGGTACAGGAAAACCTGAAGGAGCGCATTGTTGTTAAGTAAAACAAAGTGAATTTGGTGCATTCCTTAGTGGCTTTCTTTTTTAGTTCTGTAACTTGTATGCTTTTTATTTTTAACCTTTATCATCAGTTTTGTCCATAGTTCTGCTTTTGAAAGAGAGCAGAAAAGTAGTAAAAAGTACCTACCTGTATCCCAAAGTATTAGAAAGTTTAAAGTTCTCTAAAGTTAGTTAAAGTTCTTCTTGACGTTGTCTTCAAGAAGAGATCTGTAAAGGCATATAATATGCAAATGATTGCAAAGAGAAGCTGAAAATAAATACTTATTTTTAAGCTTGCATAGCTTCCTTGTTCTCAGTAAATTTACAGAATGCAAAGAATACTTAAGGTTTCTCTATTTACTTTAGTACATTAAACACGGTTTGAAACTTTCATTTTTTGGCTGTCATCATACTTAAAAAACTTCAGACTAAAAATAATTGGTTTTGATAAATGTAGTAGCTGCGATGATACTGACTGGAACTCAGCACCAACTTTTGCATTTAGTTGTTGAAAGCCCTGCTTGATCAGCCCATAGAAATTAGGGTCTGTGTTTGAGAGGTGCTTGAAGATGCAAATAAGGTGTTTTGTGGCATTTTCAAAAGCAGTGAAAGAGCTTTCAATTTGGGTCTTTCAGTCTTTCTAAGAATTGCTGTAGGTTTTAGATAATGGACTAATAGTGGACTAAAAAAGTAAAGAGCAGAGGTATACTCCGCCTGTTGTGTGTGTGTGTATGTATGCATTTATATATATGTATGTGGTAGTCTTGCATTGCAGTAGTAAATATGTTCCAGGTTTAGTTAGATCAAATGCAAACTGGTGACTTTTGCACACTCCTGTGGTGTTACGTAGGTGAAACTCAAGACACTGAAACAGAACACAGAATGATGCACTTAGAAAATGAGGATGCTTTTCTTTTTAAGAGTTAGTGTATTGAGTTATTTGGAAAGCCTATTTAAGTTTTGTTTGCGTGTTTTTTTTTTTTTTTTGTGGGAGGAAGAGATCCTAGTTGTAATTATCAAATTGTTTTTATCTGTATTTAAGCACTTTGAATATTGTCAAATAACCTGGTGTGTTATTGTTATTAATTGAACTTTACATTGAATGAGGCGGATATTGAGGTGAATAGCTCGCTGGCATGAACTGCATATTGCACCTGCCTTTTTTACCTCAATTTGTTGGAAAAATGCAGTAAGGCTACTTATCCAAGGCCCAGACTTCATCTCCTTGGAAACCTGATCTTTCACCAGATGTTGAGAAATGTGATTTCTTTTTTAATCCATTCTGCAGAAGAACGCAGATCAAAACAGCCTCTTCAGGCTTTGGTAGTCTGGAATATTCATTAACTAAAAAAATAGTCTGACATTTCAGTCTTTGTCCCAAAGAAGATTGATCGTTTCTGTTGCATTTGATATTATTGCAAATTTATTTAACTGTTGCTAAAAATCCTGTAGTGGTGGTATAGTTTAATTCAATTCAAGAACTGGCTGATAATGTCTTCTTCATGTGTACAGTGCAGGACTATCTGTGTTCCCTGCCCCTTCCTCGCCTGCAAGGATTCATCTTTCTTCTCTTTGTTCAGGTCATCTTTTCTCCCTTGCAGCTGCAAAAAGGTATTTCTTAGCCAAGGCATACAGAATTTGTAACCTTTTCAGTCTCCTGCCATTTGAGAAGCTGTTATTCAACGTCTCTGATGTCAGACACACTTCTAGGTCAGCTGCTGGTGTCAGAACAACTTGTGACCCTGAGCTGAAGCCATGCTGTAGTTTAGTAGGTTGGTCTTCTGTAGGAATGGTGCCAGTAGGCTACTTAAAGAGCAAGAAATATTGTTGGCAGGATTTTAGAATGGTGAAATAACAAGCTACGTTTCTTGTGGTCTAAGTTGTTGATGTTCTCTACTAAATTTAAAGAAACCCATTCGTATGAATATAAGCAGTTGAGGAAGGTGGTTGTAGTTTTCATGTTTGTTTTGACAATATTTTCCTTGCAAATGTTAGTAGGCTCTATTTTCCACAGGTACAAGGCAATTTAGTGGCACCTTGTGTAAAGGAAGCAGCAAGCATATTGCTAAATCCTTAACAGTCCTTACTTGGTCTGGCTGTGATGGAAATACATCTTCCAATGTGCAGTTGCTGTAACACTGGGAAGGTTATGTTTGGCAATTCCTAAGCAGTGTG
Organism: Aptenodytes forsteri; assembly: GCF_000699145.1. Lineage (NCBI taxonomy): Eukaryota > Metazoa > Chordata > Aves > Sphenisciformes > Spheniscidae > Aptenodytes > Aptenodytes forsteri. The sequence goes on from NW_008796218.1 coordinate 8,798,431, forward strand.
TATTGGCATCATGTCTCTCAAATCACTTTAATAGGAAGGTATTTTATAGTAAGTCATATATGCTTATTCAGTTGTAGCCGTTTGCTTTAATTCCTTTCTGTGTCAGCTAAAAATAAGTTAATGGAATCCATGTATTTTAAAGATTGGATGTGGTCTTGATACAAGACGACTCAGAAAACTCTAAAGTTAGTCTTACCGATTTGGGATTGATGTAGGTTTTGGAGGGAGAATGAAATAAGACTATCAGAGAACTCATAAATGAGTATTATTCTTGAGCTGAAGTTCTTTTTACCTTGGAAACTTCCTTAAAGTGGCTTTCCTTTTCTAGTTTGTCTAACAAAAAAGGACAAGATCTGAAAGACTTCGGTAGAAATTGCTAAATAATGCTGTACTGCAGAAAAGTTACTTCCTAGAAAAAACACGAGAAAATAAAACTAATACATTTTTAACTTTTTTTTTTTGAAGCATGTTTTTTCTGTCTTTAAAACTGTTAGTTTTATAGTTTCCTTGAACTGGTTTGGCTGGTTTGGGGTTTTTTTCCTTGAATTGTTATGACTTGATTTCTCTTTGTTATCTGTGGATTTTTCTTAGAGTGTTACGAAATTTAGGACTTCTGTTCCAATTTGAAGCAAAACTATATAGTTTAAAGTAATAAAACTTTTAGTAAAACTATATAGTAAAAAGTAATAAAACTTTTATCCTTTGTTGCATGTATGCATTGTAGTTGTGTTGAGAGTGACAGCAAAATGGCTTTGATTCGAGTTCTACTTCTATTTCTACCCTTCACTCAAGGAACTCTGATAATTGTATTTTAACTCCCCCTGAGATTTGGGCTTTATGCTGCAGTTTGGCTACCGGCATATTAGTTTTAGTATAACCTTTTAAAATAGTATTTAATTTGCCCGTAGACTTGAATGGCCTAATCATTTTTCAGGGATAAATTCTGGGGTCCAGAATGCATTGCAAAAAAATCAGATGTTAGTCTTTGAGGTTTATGTTAGAATGTGTTTTCTGACCTTGTCTTGACCGTGTTGGGTTTTCCAGTTTGCAGTTCTAGAATTGTTGACTGAGAAACAGGACGCCTATTTATTCCTCTGTTCCCTTTCCCAATATGTTTTGTTGCCAAGCCATTTCATGTAAACTTTGAATTTGCGTTTACAAATTGGTTTGTTATAGATTAATTCACTGAGTGAAGGGAAAAAAGTCAGTGTTAACATTGTGCTGTCAACATACTTAAGAATATTTTTGTGTTATACTCGGGATATGGCCCAAACTAATAAATCCAGAAACTTACTTAAGTTTGACCTTAGAAGGCTCTGGTATCTAGATTTTTTTAATTTTTTTTTTTCCCTTAATGATCTGATAAAGCCTCAGAACATTAGGCAAACTTGCTGTCCTAGAGTAACATTATACTGTGGTTTTAATCTATACCCAGTTTATTATGGCTTTGTGAGTGTTGAAAAGTCTTCATCACCTTAATTTTTAAAATCTAAGTGAAGTTTTATGATGTTAGATGCTGTAAAAAATTTACATTTACAGAACTTTTATTTCAATTAATAGTTTTTACATCATATTTAAGTTTTAGTGATCTTATGTGAAATTAGGAAATTTTAAATGATGTCTGTTATAGCCCTTCATTCTCACAGTGCCACTTTTAGTGAAAAATCATGTGTGAAGAGAGGTTATGCATTAACTTGGAAGTTTTTTATTACAAATAGTGTAGTTTCTCCTTTTTTTTTTTTTTATTTATCCTATTTCTCTTATTTGAAAATATTCTTTTGCTGCAATGACCAAACTAGCCACTGAACATTACCATTTATTTTAGAAACCTGTCAAGTCAGTTCAGTGATTTCTTAGAGGGACTTGTCACATAAAAACATTAAAGTTGCTGGAAGTGCTCTCCAATCGTTAAAAGAATAATCTGTTCAAAATGTTGTCAAATGCTTGTCACGCAGGTTGGGTCCAAATTCTAGAAGTTCTAGAAGTTATTTGTATTTTAGAAATATAAGGCCAGCAATTGGATATTCCTATTTTTAATAGGAAGGGAGAAATAAGAGCAATGGGTTTATGCTGGAATTTTCTGTTTCACCTCTGTTAGAAATTCTAGGGCTTTTATATAATCCCCCCCCATCTGAGACATATGCAACTTGGTCAGCTTCTCTGGCCTAGGAACAGCCTGAAGAAAGATGGGTATTTCCCTATTATCGCATTTAAAAATCTAGTTCAGTCTGTTTAAGATATCCCAGCTGGCGGTAAGAGTTCTCAATTACTGTATTTGGCATTATTTGTTGAATGAAGTAATTCCTGTCCTAATTTATCTGACCGGACCGTGAGACTCTTCCATAGCAAATGCCTGCTTTATTTTCTTAGCTGGAGTAGCTTTTTATTCATCTTACTCTAATGCTGTTGTCATCATCAAGAATAAGATGATGAGGGGAAAAAAAAATAGAGGAGAATATTACAGCAGTCGGCTGTTGTAGAAGCTGATGTTTCTACATTCCCATTCCTGGTAGAGATTATCAATTTACCAGCTCAGAGCAAATTTTAACAATTGTATACAGCTGATGCCACCGTGTGAGTTTTTTGACTGTGTCCTTTATATATATGTTCCTCCCAAGAATTCTAGTCTGACTGACGAATTTTTGCAGACTTTCAAGGACCTGTGTGGGTAATGCCACTGTCACCAGCGCTGTGCTCAGGTAACTTGGACAGGACAAAAAGCAAAAACCTATGGCCAAAAAGAATTCTTTGTTTTTGGTGCCCAGCAGTTTGTCCTATAGTGACACATGAATCCTTTGCAAGGATGTACTTGGGCAGTAGTTTTGATGATCATTTGAACTAGATTGCTATGGACAAAATAGCTCCCATCAACACTTCAACTCCTTCCTGGCTAACCATTTCTATCCATGTATCTTGTCCCTCTGCTCAGTGCTGGCATATGTGTTTGGGCAGAGGTACTGGACTGTGGAGTCTGCTGTGGTTCAAGGATAACTTTTTTCCTCCCCGTAGACTGATTTGAGATTACTCGGTTCACTGAGACCATACACCTTGTGGCTTCATAAACATTTGCGCTTTTGTAGGTTAGGAAACAGCACACTTCACGAAATGAGTAGTCCTGAAGGAGAGGTGGGAGAGGCAGTAAGTGTGAAGAGTGCTGTTTTAAATATGTTACATTGCAACCTTGACGTGGAAGAAGAGGATTTATGGTAGAATATTTTTTGATTAAGCTGTGTTGGGACATTTCTTTCATAAATCTACATAAAAATTTGAAAAAAAAAAAATCTGGTTTTGATACTGATACCCAGAAGCCAGAAAAATAATCAACTTTTTACTTTCATCTCTGGAGCTACACAATGGAGGTTTTCACTGTTTTTGTGCCATTTTAAAAATTCTTTTTCATAACAAGAAATAGTAACTCAGCTAGACCTCTGACTCTTCCCTTTCCCCTTACTGGCCCATGTGCTTCTGGGTTTCCAGATCAACAAATATAGAAGTGTTTCAGATACACAAATCTCTCAGGAGCTCATTCACCACGATCACTTGACTTTACCGGAGCTGAACGCTCACACGTCCAAGTTGTTGTCAAACTGATAATTTATCTAAAAATGGCAGAGACCCAGCAATGTCTCCAGTTAGGCTTGCCAGGAAATCTGGAGGAAATGGAATATAGGAAGGAGACTAAAAGGAAGAAAATTTTCTTTTCCACCAAGACAATACATGGTTTGGACTTCAGTCCACTAATTGCACACACCTCTGCTCCCTTTCGGGGAGGGGAGCTGTCTGTTTCAAAAAAAACCCCAAAACCTTGAACTGCTGTTTAAGAATGATTCTCTAACTTGGCCTAGATCTCATCTTGCTGTCAGTTTGTCTACATATTCTGTTTTCTGGAAGAAAAACACTCTAAAACCTAATCAGGCTTCCCTTTAGAGAAATATTGGCACCTTAGTTTGTTCTTGATGTTCTTATCAAATAGCCGTTCAGGAGAATTGTCCTTGTGTTCAGTGACGTGAAAATCTGTTTTCTGTATGGGTGTGATGTACACTTTTTAAAAAGATTTAGTAAAACTTTTGAACTTAATTTGGAATATAAATAGAAAGTAAGGAAGGGTTTAAGTCAGCAGATAACAGGAGATTGATTTCGTGTCTTCTACTTAAAATGAATTAATTACTTTTTTTTCCCCTAGAGCATATGAACACTAGTAAGGACCAAATAGTTGCACATCTCAGAAGCAGGACAAAAAAAAAATCCTTCGTGCAACAAAAAAGTGAGGGAAAAGTGCCTATTTGGTATCTCATTAGAGATAGTTAGCACTGTAGTATATCGGTGATCTTCTGTCTCTAGGTGAACTGGTTATTATCCAGCCTTACAAGACTTTTGAGGTTCCTTTAAATGCTTAGGTTAGTCTAGCAGAGTTCCGAGCGCTTTTTAGGCAAAATTAATCTGCTTTTTAGAACAAGATTTGCTCAGGCAAGTAGTTAATCCATGGATTCGTTCATGGTGTGCTGTAAAACTTGTGTAATCTACTTCCATTGGCACAGCTTTCAGATGCATACTTCTTATTTTTTAAAATGAATATTTTGTCAGTCATCTGACTTGTCTTCACTTATTTTTTAAATATTTTGTCAGTCATCTGACTTGTCTTCTAGTTTTAGGGTATTTCTGTGGCTTGCTAGTTCCCTGTAGCCCTAAACATGCTGGAATGATGGTGTCCCCTGACAAACCTGGGAAAGTACTGGTTTCTGGTATCTGTCAGTGAAACCTATTTTTCCATTGTTCTGTGACTTTGGGAAACGTGGTAACTGGTCTCTGACTTTATTTACCAGAAAAAAAATTATTTTTTCCCCCCCTTAAAGTTGCCTCTGTGTGGCTTTTTGTTATCCTTTTGTCTCAGTTCTGAGTGCCTTGTTTGCTTTTGTGTGTGTTGTGGCGATGGTGATGATTTGGAATGATACTGTGTTGGCAACCAGGTCAGAGAATTATATTGGTACAAGTTCTCAGGTTTGTCTATAGAAGGGGCTGGCGAGTGGATTTCAGACAATTTCGGGAAGCAGAAAAAGGAACTTTCCTGGCCTTCCAACGCCTGGAAGAACCTTGATGGACTAGCAGGTTTCTACTTAAAGAAGAAACATTAGGGATAAACACGGTTAACTTTAATTTCTCTTTCTAGCAAACCTAATTGCATGTTGTAGTGAAGTACCATAGTTTTCAAATACAGCACAACATATCCCTTTTAACTCCTCCCTATGATGTAATTTGGCTGAGTCTTTGTTTGGCAACAGCATGCAAGTTTCTCTTCAATCATTCTTTATGGTGTAGTTCTGTATTTTCCACTCATCCTTCCAAAAGTATACTCATCAGAATCATTTCCACATGTGACTAATCATTGTCTTCCACTCTTCAAAGGGGTGGTCAGTTAGTTCCTGCTGCCTTCCTGTATTGTTGTGTTTGCTTATCTTCATAGTTTTCACATTCCTACTTCTCAGTCTGTAAACATCAGTCATCTCAGTACAATTATATTTTGATTTTTTTATGTACCATTCTAATACAGAACAATGTTTCTTAAACCTAACTTACCTGGATGTTGAATAGCATTCATACAGGTTCTTTCTTGACTGTGCTCCTACGTGTTGGAGATTGATTTGTTTTAACTCGGGTGTTGATAAAAGAGCCTCCTATAAAAGGAGTAAATTTATTCAAAGCAGCAGCTCACCAAAAAAAACCCAAACCACTTTTCAGGCTGTTCCTTGAATGTTTCTATTGCACTGGAGGCTTTGTAGGCTTATTCTTGCTATAATATCCCTATAGAAGTTAACCTGTGTGTTCTCATGTTCAGGTGTGTGTTTGGTAGGTAAGTTATATGTACACTTACTGTCGAGCTCATCATCTCTCCCCCTCCTTTGTACAATGCTGGTACTTGTTTGACTCCCTGAATCACCTTACTGTGATCTACTCAGACTTGTAGCTTTTTTAAAAATTGTTTTTTGGCAGGATTAGTTTTAATCCATTTTGGATCTCTGAACAGTTCACTGTGTAAGTGCCAATGCTATATGGGAGTACACAGCTGGAAGATGAAGCTAGGAGGTTAACAACTTTTGCAGTCACACTTCAGTTACAAAGGGTTAAATGTTTAGATTTGCAACTTCTCATCTAATAAAAAAATGTAAGAACTCTGTAACATGAATCTCCCAAAGAGAGATCTGTGCTGCACTGTAAAAATCCATGTAGCCCCATATTAAATAAACTAGCTAACTGATTCATACAGTTACTGTTTGTGATCTAAGCAAGGATTAGTCAGTAGCACTGTTTCTGGCAATTTCTACTTGGCTTTGTCCCTGATGTTGCACTAGTAGGGATCTGTATCAGTTATATGATGGCAGGAGAGATTCTTACTGGTGAGAGAGCCAAGTGGTGCAGATTGGTCTGTTTAGTTATCACTCCAACAGCCTATGTGGCTTGATAAGATCTTGCTTAAGAAATATATGTGCCATTTCTAACTAGCTGCCAAACAGTCATATATCTGTATATCACACCTATAAGATGAAGGTTTGAAGTGGCTGAGGGTGGGAGGATGTTACTGATGGGCAGTTCCCAGTGCAGCGTTACAGAGAAGTGGACAAATGATTTTTTTTTTTTCTTTGGTAAACAAGGATATCAAGCTGGATACAAAAGTAGTTTCTATGTATGATGTTAATTATGTCATAATTTTAATACTTTCCTGTACTTCATAAAGTGTTTATAGAAAACTGAAAAGAGTTCAAGGGATGAACTGTGTTTTGCAAACACAACCTTACAGTGGGAGATCAAACAAATGCAGCTAAACTTAGTTAAAGGAGGAAAAAGCAATTCACTTAATTGATCCTTCAGTTAATGACCTGATGAGGTTACCTGGTAGGAGAAAATGAAATGAGGTTTAGTAGCTGACAGGTGACCTACTCAAATTCAGACTAGAAAAGTTGGAAGATTTGAACGAGAGGAACTAAGCTTTGGAACAGAAAAGATAGGAGGAGGGTAATAGTCTTGCAACATTATCAGTTCATCCAGGATATCTTTCTAAAATAAACTTTGGCCTGAATTACAGCATATCAGTTTGTTGTATAAAACAGTAGATGAAGTTGCCTCCTATTGCAGAGGAGACCAGAATACACGATCGTATGAGGGAACAAATCTGAATGAATCTGGTATCAGTATTAAGATAAAACTTTCGTACTTTTTCTCTACACTGCAACGTGCTTGAGTAGAAGGAAGCTGAGGGGGATGCAGCTTTAATCAGACTGTGAAGGAGAGGGCGGGCCAGAAAAACTTGTAGCAGAGAGGAGGGGACCATCTATAAAGACTCTTGCAACCTTTCTTCAAAACAACTTAAAAGTTAAAAGGTTAAAAATACTACTGGGGATTCTCATATTGTTATTCTGTAAGGCATAGATAAAATGTAATATCTAAGAGTTTTGTTCAGCAATACTAAAAAGCAAAGCAAACCTCCCCTTCGATCTGTAATCTTACTAATTAAGGGGAGCAAAATACAACTTCTCTATTTTGAAATAAGAATATCAAGTTTTAATACCAATGATTTGTATAAGCACAACATTTCAAGCACTGATACTTGATGGAGGCAAAAGGGGGAGAGAGAAACTTGAGGGGTTGATGTCCATATTCAGGAAAAAAAGATGTAGTGTTTTAACATGAAGATAACTGACAAATATAAATGTCCTTTCATTAAGTTACTCAACACATATGGAAGAGGAGACAGAACCCTTGAAGACAGCTGAAGGGGCTTTAGCAGATATCCTTAAAAAAACATTTCAGTTGAGCACCAGATGAGCGACTGAGGCAAAAACACATACAAAAAGGGTATGTATTTCTCTAGTAAAGTCAGGGCAAAATAGTGCATGAGACTCTAGATCATGTTCTGAAGTGAACATTGCATAAAAATAGGACTCTGAAAAAAGCCAGAAATATTTATATCTAGTGATTAGTATATGATCCCCTGAAATATATGATTCTTTTCTATTCTATTCTAAGCATGTTTGTCTGGTTGGGATTTTCGCCGTGTGTTATCAGTAACAGTTTCCCTACTTTGCTGGCTCCTTTGGCCTCTTTAAAAGAGAATTGTGAGTTCTGCTGGATGATTTGAAATTTAATTTCATCCTGTAGGCAAGACTTCAGGTGAGTGGAGAACTGTGTATATGAACTGAAGTGCTTAAGCAAGGTGAACTGTGGGACACCATCCTGAGTGTTTGTTTTGGGTGGCTTGTGCCTGCAGACTTTTACATGGTTCCCTGCTCAGTGCTATTGTTTCTAGGCACTGCATAGGAATTTAGTTGTTTAAACTGGGTTTGAAATTCCACTTATGAAAGCATACACTTAATGTATAAATCTTGTTTCCTGTATTAGACTATTTTTTCTGATAAGCTAAGCTTTAAAATTGCCCTGCTAAACTCAGTGTAATTTGTACTGACTGAATTTAAATCTTCCACCTGGTGTTAAGCGGTGTTATGGTGATAACTGCAGGTTAGTTGACTTAAACCAGAGGTAACCTAGAAACGTTTATTTGAGGATGTTGTACACTTTACGCTTTCACTACGGGTATTCCATGTATGTCATTCGTGTAAGTAGAAGTTTTCCCTGAATACTTAGAAATTGAGATAATGTTCTTTTGCTAATACTGAAAGAAGGTAAGAGTGACTGTTGCATGCCATAACGAAGACCCGGTTCCTGTAGAGTCCCGTCTCGAGCAGTGGCTGTGAGTGGCTGCCTGGCAAAGAGTAAGATTAGGGCAAGCATGTGTCCTCTCATACTGGCCCACAGTTATTTTCAGCTCAGGGACTTCATGAGCCAGGTGTCGTGGTAACCCTCAGCAGAATTCCTTTCCATGAACTGGTCCTACCTCTCTTTGGAAACCACGTGAAGGTCTAGCCTTCTGTTATTTGGCAGAGAGTTTCCACAGCCTACCACCTCACGTGTGAAGAGCTGTGTTGTTTTCAACCTTTCAGCCAAGGTTTGTTTGATGTCCCTGTGACACCTGATGATTTTGTAGACCTTGGGCCTGTCAATTTTCTAAGCTGAAGAGTACTAGCTTACTTCATTGTTCCTTATACAGAACTCATTGCCTGTCTTGTTCCACTGAGTGAAACTGGAAAGTTTTCCATTTTCTAATAAATTTAATTGCTGTGGATTTGTTGGATGATATCCAAGTCATCCTCTGTACTGTTCAGGAGCTGTAAATAATTATGAGCATTTGTAAGTGGTAATGAAGAGACTGCATTATTAATATTTGGCACAAGGCTGCTACTTGCGGAAATAAGATCATCTAAACCTACTTAAACTTTTTGTGGAGGAATGTGAACTGTCTAGTGATCCTTCCTGGGTCCTTTGGGATCGGACTGCGTAGGTCGTGGAATGTTCTCTTTCGGAATAAAACAATGGGTTGGAAAAACTTCTGCTTGCAACTGTTAGTCAGATGTCCCTTTGCTCTGTATTGTATCCCCTCTTCATTTGGAGGGGGAGGGGGTTGTGCATGGGTGGATCTTTGATCCAAGCAAAAGCAATCATGGAAAAAAAAAAACAACCCCAAATGCAGCCTTCAGTTTTACCAAGAGTCATTTTGTGGTGCGTGTGGCTGTGTTTTGTTTTGGGTTTTTTTCTGAGCAAGTTTTCTTTCTCTTTTGCCCATGTTTGGTGTTAGCAGGATTTTTTTATCTGTTTTTTTCTGTGGATGACACACTGTTCTTACCCACTTGCTATATTTTCTTTTTTTTTTTTTAAACAGTCAAGAAGTCTGCATAGCATAAGGATCCTATTAAGTGAATTGCTGGTGTTCCCTGATCATTGCTCTGCCTTTATTAAGGGCTGTCTTGATTTGGTAATGTGAGTCTTTGTTCTAAATACAACAGCAATTTTAAAACACTTTTTCAGTTTGAGTTGTAATGTAAAAGTATGCATTCAAACTTGACTGTTGATTTAAATTAGAAATCATAGATTTAAAACCTGCCTGGAAAAAAGCAAGTCTGAGGCTTGCCTCCAGATGTATCTCTGGCAGCTGAATGTCACAAGTTTGGAAATTTAGTGGTTCAACATCAGCCTTAATGTATAGACGCACAAAAAAAAAATGTTTCATCAGCCATTTCTGTAAAGGGCTTTCCTATTGCTGTAGGCCTTTCTCAAGAAAATAACGCTTATACTCCCACTGAAGCAATAAATACAGAGTAGATAGGAATGCTCCTCTACTGTGCCTATATATTCATAACTTGTTGTTCACAAAAGAACAAAATCCTGAGCAGAGAAAATGTCACAGTGCAGGTGTGGATCAGTAGAAAGGTTTCAGCACACCTTGCCTTGCTCAAACCACGCAGGGATTTGCATGTTGAAAACAAATCCTGCTGGAGCACTGTGAATACGCTGAAAGTGCAGTTAAGGGATATAACAGGGATATTTTAACCACTCACTGCCATTGAAAGGGACAGTTCTGCCCCTTCTCTTCTTCTCACATGTCTCGCCCCCTTGCTTTGCGCTGGTTCTGGGTATCATCTGACCTTTCAGTAAGACAGTTGAGCTTGCTAACCCACAAGAAGACGCTGCCTGCCAACAAATTATTATTCAGCCTGATGAGCAGACTGATTCGACACACTGTACAGACAGGCTCTGGGGACTGTATAAAGTCTGTGCTGGAGTACTGGAAGGGACTCACATGTCTCGCCCCCTTGCTTTGTGCTGGTTCTGGGTATCATCTGACCTTTCAGTAAGACAGTTGAGCTTGCTAACCCCCCAGAAGACTGTGCTTTCTGTCAAGTTATTATTCAGCCTGATGAGCAGACTGATTCGACACACTGTACAGACAGGCTCTGGGGACTGTATAAAGTCTGTGCTGGAGTACTGGAAGGGAAATCTGGGCGAAGGGTGACAAGGAAGAGAAGAAAAAAGGGAGTGAAGCTGCCCCTTTGATGGCACAAAGATGTTATGTCAGCTGTTCTGTGGAACTTTGCTGTGAGGTGTTCAACCGTATCTCGTGCTTATCCTGAGCTAGACAAATACGACTTTTTCCAAGCCATATACCTATTATTGAGGTACTTATCACTCTGGACATGAATGTAAAAGAGAGGAAATATTCTGCATGGTTCCTTCCTAAATTATGACTTGATTTGCTCCACCAAGTCTTACTTTGAATTTACTGTGATTTACAAAGCCTCAGAAGCAAAAATTGCCTGGATGCTGGCTTCAGTGAAGTGCACATTGTAGGGTATATGGGGCTCACCTTGTAGATGTGTCACATTGCACAGAAATTCGAGTTTATCCAAGTAAGAGAGAAGGAAACGTAACTAGTAGCTAGTGCTGTGGCAGAAGAAGCCAAGAGTATGTCACTTACGCATTCAGTATATAGTATGATGACACATCTAACTTTGCTTTTAATGTCCTGTTAAAGGACTTGCTTTTAATTGTCATTTTGGTTTCAGTCACTTGAAACTGGTGAAAGTGAGATGTGAGACTGGAAGAAGCTGTCCTGCAGTCATGCTTGCCTTATCCTGTGGCAGTACTAAGCATGACTTGTTGGTTGGGCAGCTGAATGGATAGTTTTCAGCTATAGCAATTCTCATAATGCACTGTATCAATATTAGTGCTGGCCCTAGGGGAGTGTTGGGAACTTGCCCTACTTCTCAGTGTTCACTATTGCTGCAGTTCCTAACTGCTTTATGTGAATCTCTCTGAAGAGCAGAGTATTGGATAATGCCACAGTATGAGCTGTCATAACTCTGAAATGCTGCCTTTCTCAGTGTTAGCAGCAGATCACTCATTTAAAAAACAGGATTTCAGGAATGGGGGAGGTATTATTTCTGAAGCATTGAACAAGACTGAAAATGGCACGTGTATCTTTTTTTGATGTTTGTTTCTTTGCATGTTTTACGGAAAACATGCAAGTGCTGAATTGTCACAGTGTCTCAGTTTTCAGTAGTTTGATTTGGATTTAACTGGCAAATGGTGTGACTTCAGGAAACCAAACTGCTGAGCTTGCTTATGTTAGTGTTTATTGTTGCTCCACATATATCAAGGGGACTCCAGGTGCAGAGACAAGTAGCTAAGGCTATTTGCATGAGTGTGTGTGGGGAGGGGTTATCTTCTTAAAACTGGAAGTTTGTAAATAATTTTAAGTTGTAAATTTCTCCATTTCCACACATAAACTTTGTTAACACATACAGTAGCTATGCCATCATTGTATGTTCTTCTGCAGCTTTTTTTTTTAGCAGACTACCTACTCATATACTTAATGAAAAGCTGTGATGCTTTCCTATCTAAAAACCAGTGGTATAGTGGGAGAACAAAAATGAAGTTGAGCCTCTAATATAGTGCTGAGAGAGTCTGAAGGAAGAAATATTGATGGTCATATGGATGTGATGCATATGTGTTTGACAGCTGATTTTGTGTAAAGTTAAGTCAAAAAGAGCTTTTAAGAAATCAGTGGGGAAAAATGAACCTCTCAGGGGTATGTGTGCTAGAGGATACAGTAGAGAGGCAGCCGAGTGGGGAATACCCCAGCTTGGTTCCAGGCAGGCTGAGAATATCTTCCTTTTCCCAAGGCTTACTTTAGGATCCAAGGGGAACTGACAGCCTGTCAACTTTTCTTTGTCAGGCTGGCAGAGTGCTGAGAGCAAGGGACGGCTTCTTCCAGCCAGAGATGGAATTTAGCAGGACCAGAGGGAGTGTGTAAAAACTTATACCTGGAAGTATAAGCTATAAATATAACCACCTGTGTCTGCACTCCTTTTTGTGATATTTTTGCCCTTTTGTTTCTGTGCTTTGTTCCCTGAAGGTATAAACTCTTCAGTTGTAGTTTGTTTGGCAATAGATCTCTGAATGAAAGGTCTCGCATGCCAAATGCATTTGGGTTTGTTGTAGTAATAATGTGAATAGAAAACAGAATCAACTGTATGCAGTATGTTTAACAGTATTTGGACCAGGTGATTCAACCCAAAGGAAAATGCAGGAAACTAGGTTTGTCATCTTAATAAATGTACTTCAGAGACTAAAAGAAGTGTGTAGTGGTTCAACCTATTAAACTGAAAAATGGCTAACATCCCTGAATGCATAAACTTTAAAGGTCAAGTGAGGAAATATTACTTAGGTAGTATTAGTCATGCTAGAGCTTGAATGTGTTGTCTAGTTTTGATGCCTACAGTTCTCCAGTATGAGGAGGGGAGAAGAAAATGAAAACCTGACAAAAGCACAGAAAGATTTGGTGACTGGAAGCTGGAGTAACTAATGGAGTACTAAAATAGTGCTTTGCCAGTGAGAAGAGTGGATTGAGTTAAAGCTTGTTCTCATTTGAAGTCTTTAAATCAAGACATCCTATTGCAAGTTGTATTAAAGCACAAGTAGTCGTTATACGCTTGAGGAATAAATCCTAGAATGGGTTCCATGGTGTGCCAAATTACTGATCGGACTGGATAAGTGTTAGAGTGGGGTCTGACACACAGCTTCTACCTTTGAAATACGTGAGAAAGTGTTTTGCTAGACTGGTATTTCATATGGATGCCTTTGAGAAGGCACATTTCTTAGAACTTCTTGTGAGAGAATTTTGCCTTCATTGAAAGACAATTTTGGAGATTATGAACTACAGGAAGACTATTTGCCAAATTGTTGAGGATACAGGAGCTTCACTTAGCTACAGTAAGGAAATTAAACTTGCCCAGAGCATATCATGGTCATAATACTTACAATGAACAGTTAGGCTTTGGGACATTTATTCATAAGCTCTAAATTAGAAGATGTATATTTAACTGCATGAAACTTAGCTTGTTCTGTTTGGGTAATTGAAGGGTGAAGATAGCTTTAAAACTTTTTATCCAAAGCATCTGTCTGCTGTGAACTAGTGCTCATATTTAGGAGTCAGATGAAATCTTGGAACAGAAAGCTGCATCTTTTGGACCAAGTGCAAAAGGTAGGCATCCCCAGTTGTGAGTTAAAGATGCATTGATTTGTAAATTCCCACTCTGTGTGTAAACAGGAGGAGTGAGTTAAGTAGCTTACCTACTTGTTATCTTGTATGCTTCTCCTGCTCTGGAAATGTCAGTCCAGGTTGTGTACAGTCCTCTCAAGGAAAAATTTCTAATTTCCTAAAAAATTTTTGCTTTGAAGTTGACTCTGCAGTGCAGCACAAGATAAGACATCTTATTCTGTTGACAGATCAGAAGCAATGTGTACAACGTGGGAGACTTCACAGAACCACTGCCGCCTCAACTGAGAGGGTGGTTGTTTTGTGGTTTTGTTTGTTGGGGTTTTTTTTAAGGTTTCTGATCAAAGCATGCTGGAAGTACATAAGCTACTAAAGAAGTAAACAATAACTTTGATTAGCTTTTTACTTAAAGCATATTAATGCTGGATAATTGGTTTACCCACATGGTAGGATGGTTCCCTCCGTCTTTCACACATGCCCTCACCCTTCCCACCCCCCCTCCAAATCCCTTGGATGGCTTACATTGATGAACAAGGATTGCATTCAGTAGTTGTGAAACAGTATATCCTTCACACATTGGAGGCTGGACCTGGCTTGGAAACTCAGTTTGAGAACTTCAACTAAGTTTATATTTCAGTAATTGGGGGAGTAGGTTGGTTTGTTTTTTACTTTAACTGTGTATGAGTCTGTCATTACTAAAAGAATAATTGATTTTGGTGTTAAATGAGTAGAACTAGGTATCTGGCCCAAAGGACTTAAAGTTTCTGTTGTCTATTAATTTTAAGTCTTCCCACCCTCCCCAATGTTGAAAATACAATATTTTGTTCCTTCCTACACATGCATGAAGTCTTCTGAAGGATTGGAATAAATGAATATTAAATACTACATCTTAATATAGATTTTGTGAACTTACTTTATCAGCATTTAACATTGGTGGACCCTATTTTAAAATGTAAAATATAATTATTTTGTTCTATAACTTACACTACAGAAATTCTGGGGTGCTGTGCTGAACAAAATGTCTGTAGCATTGTCTTAAAGTAAGTTGGTTTGGTTTTTTTTTTTTTAAATAATTAAAACATTTAGAATATTAATCTCAGTCCTTTTCCTACAAGCAACTGTTCTCAGAATAACTGATTTTTATTCCATTTTGCTTGTATCCATTTCCAGTTAAATCAAACTGGATGTTTTTGATCAGCAGGATCTGTTGAAATAAGGCATTTAAAGGCATGAAGGTGTGTGCTAATTTAGTGGATCTTGCATTGATAGTTATACCTGGGTGTAATTCTTTGTGTAATTTTTCCTACTCTTTGTAGGAGATCAGCTGTTATCTTACGGATTTTTGTATGACAGCTATACTTTTTTGTAAAAGCCTCCTTAAAATATCCATCTTGTTGACATTTGAGATGAAATCTGAAAATATGTTCGTAGAATACCTGTGGGGATCTCTGTGTGTCTGTAAAATGTCATAAGGCATCCAGTAAAATGTTTGCACAGCTCTGAGGCAGAATTCACTGGTTCCTGCTCTAAGTAGAGACATCTGAACTGGTTACTCTCATTCTGGCCACTGTGGCTGAGCTTAGGAATTACTTCAGCACTGATACAGTTATACTCAGTATCTAGTGATGTGAGGACCAGTACTTGTTGCTTCCAGAAGCCTGTAGAGAGGTTATCATTTGCTTCATGTGTAGGTAACAGCTGTGTTTGGTAGGTGTGCTGCAGAAATCCCTTGAAACCTGTTCTTCCAAGAAAGGCATGTCCATTTTGTTTTCCCTGTGGAAGCATTTTCTGGGAACCTAAGGAAAACGTGTATTGGAGGATTGATTACTGAAGCAGGTCAAGTTCTTTTGGTAACAGCAGCATCTTAGTACTGATTTCCAAGAGTGTGCATCACTACCTTTTCACAAGGACTTGATTAGTTTCTTTGTGATGTTTCCTTTTTATGGCTACCCAAAATGAAATACCTGAACGGGCCAATATAAGCTTACTTCAAAGAGTAAGAGCTCAAAGAGTCTAATCTTGGCTGACGAGAAGCTTATACTAGATCAAGCTTTCAATAATGATTGCAAACTAGCAAGCTTTGTTGAAACACTCTTTTAGCGGGGATTCACCGAATAAGTAGAGAGGCAAATGGTCTTGAGACGTGAGAGGAAATGATATCTCCTGTGTCTGAGGGTCAACTGGTTAGTCAGGGGGGTGCTGCTGCTGCTGATACAATCTCCAGACCCAGTGGCTGTTCTGTAGAAATGTATGCTAGACTTTTAGCTATATCACTAGAGGTATATACCAGTCCCCTACTAGGGAGAGAAATACTTCATCCATAGCAGACAGACCCCTTTCAGTCTAAACAGGTTTGATTCCTGAAATTGGCGTGGATTGGCTTTGGTTTTGTTCCAGTTTTCATTTTCTGCTGTGAAGATGGTCCATATCTCCATCTGTAAGGCCTTTCCATGGGACTGCACCAGCCTTGAAGCAAACATTTACCTGCTTCACTGAGAGAAGAACATGAGCTAGGATTTTTTGGGGTTATTAAATCTGTTCAGTTCTCTTTTGAGAACCAGCCTCTTTTCCTTTCTTTCCATGCTGTCTGAAGCTTCATACTTACAGATAATACAAAACAGGGAGGAGTGACTGATACACCACATGGGTGTGCTACCAATCAGAGGGATCTCGACAAGCCAGAGAAAAGGGTTGACAAGAACCTGATGAAGTTCGACAAAGGGAAATGCCAAGTCCTGCATCTGGAGAGGAAAAACCCAATGCCCCAGTACAGACTAGGGGCTGACCATCTGGAAAACAGCTTGGGGGTCTATGAGCCAGCCATGGTGCCTTTGCAGCAAAAAAGGCCAGCAGCCTCCTGGATTGAGTTAGAGTAGTGTTGCCAGCAGGCTGAGGGAAGCGATCCTTCCCATTTACTGACCACTGGTGAGACACTTCTGTGTTCCTGGGTCTAGTTCTGAGCTCCCCGGTGCAAGAGAAAGTTATTTTAGTTACCACTTATTCTTAGTTTTGGAGCAACAGAGAAGTCCTTTGTTAAAATAGCTGGAAGTAAAAGTTTTAAGTACTTCCCCTTTTAAGCAAGGAGAGATGGGATCTGATGCCCCTTCTTGAACTGGAAGTTTAAGTGCTCTATGAACAAGACAAAACTCAGAATATTGTCCTGTGGCTCTATTACCACTATGACAGTCTGGAAAACTCCTGTGGGGTGATGCCATGATATGACTCATTCTGTCTTTTCTCAGAGACACTAGTGATGAACAAAGCTGTTTTTGGTAGGGGAGTGCATGTGGACAGTATATTGATATATTGAGAAACTGCCTTTACATTAACTTCCTAGAGCTGAAAGCTGTTCTTTGTGCCTGTGGAGTTTTTCTTCTGTTTATTGGAGGCTTTTTTCCCTAAGTCAAAATGATTCATCTTGTAGCTTTGTGGCTGGTTTAAATTCATGGGATGCTTCCCTCCAGCCTGCTACTTTTTCCTTAGGAAAGATGAGGAGCAGCTGTTTGAACAGTAAGTCACTTGAGCAGCTGAAGGCTGTGCCTCTGCCTTCCACAGAGCAGGAGATACTTGTGCCCTGTTGTGAGGGGCTGGGTAGCAGCAGCTGCTAACATAAGAGGTGCAGGAGGCTGTTGGATCATTGCTGCTCTGTGTGTGTGGTTAAGGACAGGGTCAAAACATGAGCTACCGATGTCGCTAAGAGCTTGGGTTGGGAGGAGTTCCAAAACTCAGATGTGGATCCTAGGCTGCCAGGGTTGGCGAACATGCTGATGAGTGAGTGGTAAAAGCATGACCTCAACAAGCAAACCAGGGTAAAATCACTTCTTTGCTCCAGAGGGTGCGGTGAGATGCATCTGCATGTGAGAGGAAGCCACAGGGCTTTTTATCTTCTGGGAGTACAGAGTGTTCTTGCAAATAATGTTCGGGATTTCAGGGGGTTCAAGGAACACAAATGTGCCATTAAAACAAAACAGTATCAATATATCAGGCAAATATGAAGTATTCTGACAGCTGCTCCTTAAGTACTGAAGGAAAAGGAAAATATCACTGCTTTACTTCAAAGATTTTCCTTTGATTCATACAGAGTATTTCATAATAAAGATTCTGATGTAGGAACTGCTTGTTACTTGCAGAAGCCATGCCCGTGTGTGCCAGTATGCATCTTGAAATCATAGGGATGCTTGCAGTCCTTGTGCTGCTGAGCAGAAATTTCCCACCATTACTGAATGTGTGTGCATCTGGAGTATACATACATCTACAACACCTCTTGAAGAAATACAGATAGTGAAGATAAATAATCCTATTCCTCTGTTTCTTACTAGTTCGTACTGTGACAGTTAACTTCTGAGATGAAATACTGCTGTGAAGGGAAGTAGATGATTGCCTTTCGGTAGCTGTTTTTGGTTCAGTCATTACACATAGGGACAATGAGTATCTTTTCAATTACTTCTTAAGGAAACCGCACCACAGTATTCCTCTGTCATTGCAAAATAGTGCTTTTAAGATATGAGACACTTCTGATTCATAAAGTTATGAATTGCGTTTCTTTTAGAATAAATATGTATGTGTGTTGGAGATAGTTGGCTCTTGCCTAGGGTTAGCTGAAACTGGTGGTGCTTGTGTAAAGAGGTCTTGACTCCCAGATGGGTGCTTGGCAGACGTAGTTGACCTACTTTAGCTCTGACCTTGATTTGCTCAGAGGTGTTTATGTACTCGTGATCAGCTTTGCTGCATGATTAAGCTAGTCACGTGTCATCTAACTTTTTTTTTAAGGGATAAACAGTAAGATTTGTTTTTACTGTCTCATTAGCCTCATTGCAGGGGGTTGAGAAAGATTGAATGCAAGGGAGGGGAATCCTGAAGGAAGTAGTCCCAAACAGGCTGTGGAGAGACACTGTCATGCGATACAATGACAAAATATCATTTGATTCTCATCTACAGGAGAATTTAATCAGGAAGTGGACTACATGGCATTTTTTTCAAGTAGGTCCTTGGAGTACTTTGGCAACAGGCTGGGCATCATAAATGGAAGATTTGAACTTTGCTTATACGTACGGGTAACTTCTGCATTCCTTCTCATAGAGGATTTTTTTGAGCCATTGAACAACTAGCAGCTGGAGGCTGAAAAGATAGTAAAATATTCAATTTTTCAGAATTTTAAGAAAGCCTTGCAACAAAACATTTCTCTGAACTGTTCACTTTATTATAGTGGGGCATGCTGATTTTTGCTCTGATCATTGGGTTGACATTTTCTTAACTTTAAACCTGATTTCAAGAGAGACGCGTGATTCTTAACTCCCGTAAAGCTAAAATGTAGGGCTGTGGTTGTTAGAACTGGGATGAGCATTTGGGGCATGGTAGAGAAAGGGCTGACTTGAAAAGAAATTGAGAATTCTGTTTTTCATGTAACTTTGTTCTGCTTAAATGGTCAAGACACTTAAAATAGCTGCTTTGAAACTATCAAGTATAGACACTTGGTTATAATTTAAAATAGCACAGTTGAATGGATTCTTGTTTTTGAGAATTTTTCTATAAAACTGCTTTGAATTTTTTGTTTTGATATGAACAACAAAGCAATTTTTTTTTTTTGCATTAAAGCACACCAGTGACATGCAGTGCTCTGATTATTAAGCTAAAATGCTGACTGTTGCAGGCATTCTTAAAGGGAAAGGACTGTGTTTAAAAAAAAAAAGGATTTGTAAGTTTTCCCCTTTTTTCTTTTTTAATTCCAGCTCATCCCAACCTTCTGTCTGAGGTAGTCATAAGTGGTCCATGAAATTATATTAAGGAGTAAAATGTGAGTTCAACAAGTACGCTCACATATAGAGGTGTTCAGGAACTTTTGAAAGTTAATTGTGGGTGGTTGGGCCAGAAATTTTGGAAACTACTTGTTTCTAGTAGGTGCATTATACAGTGCTAGGGTTTTATATTAGGTTCCAAGACTGAATCATGGATGCACAGTAATTGGACGGTGTAAAAAAGTGGCATCGTAGGTAGTTTGGTGTGACAGTACTTTTATCACTGGATTCATAGGGCTTAGCCACAGGCCACACTAAGGTTAGCTATAACTTCTGCACGTCAACCGAGGTTGATGTAATGTTTTTGCATCTGAACCAAGCACAGAGAAATGGTCAGTGATTGTGGTTTAACTGGTGGCTTGTAAATTAAGCTGCAGTAATCTCATAAACCACAGTAACATAGTTGAGTTTATAGTTGTTGGACTACTTTGAGTAAGAGAGACAAAGCAGGCAGCTAGGAAAAGGCTGATACAGGAAGAAAGTAAGGCCTGATCTACAAGTAACTGTATTACTGTGAATGAAAGCCTTGTAAAATAAACTGTGGTTATGGATTCAATGGCAATTTATAATTTGACTTAAATTTGTACTGATTTAGCTTTTATCAGTGACCTTCTGGTGTCAGCTGACCTCTTAACTTGCCTGTACCGGTATGTCCACACATTCACAAATACCTGACTCCTTTTTCATTTTTGAGAAAGGACCACAGAGGAGTTGTTGGGTGAGATAGACGATGAGCCCTCAGCAGCAGTTTGGAAGCTCTGCTTCCCCCCACGGGCAGGGAAGACGACCGGCCTGGCTGAACGGGGCGCTCTTGCTGGGACTCAGGAAAAAAAGGAGAGTTTTCCACTTGTGGAAGAAGGGGCAGGCAACTCAAGAAGAGTACAGGGATCTCGTTAGGTCATGCAGAGAGGAAATGAGAAAGGCAAAAGCCCAGCTAGAACGCAATCTGGCCGCTGTCGTTAGAGACAACAAAAAATGTTTTTACAAATATATTAATGACAAGAAGAGAGC
>NW_008796218.1:8820623-8840392 GCF_000699145.1 Aptenodytes forsteri
GGCCTCAAGTTGTGCCAGGGGAGGTTTAGATTGGACAGTAGGAAACATATCTTCACCAAAAGGGTTGTCAAGCATTGGAACAGGCTGCCCAGGGAAGTGGTTGAGTCCCCATCCCTGGAGGTATTTAAAAGACGTGTAGATGAGGTGCTTAGGGACATGGTTTAGTGGGTGGTGGTGTTGGGTTGACGGTTGGACTCGATGATCTTCGAGGTCTTTTCCAACCTTAATGATTCTATGATTCTAGAACAACAATGATCTTCTGTTCACAAGTTGGTGGTATTAAGGCAATGACTTGCCTGACCTTAGATTTAAGAGCTGTGATCCTGACTGTTGTTACCATAACAGGACCATCGATTTAGATAACTTAAACTTTTGAAATAAATTCTGAATATGCTATTCTGGCAGAGCTGAAGAAAATGGTACCGTTGACTTTGGATTTTGTGAGGTTTCTGTTGGCTTATAACTCTTAACATGTCTATATATGTGATTCAGTAGAATCTGTTATAATGTGGTCATGTTGACAGAACACTGGTTGTTTGCCTTGCAAACTTCTGAGAGTGTCGTGGGAGCTTGCTGATGTGTGTAATTGGGAAGTACTGCTGTCATCGCAGGTTGGAAAGGCAGTCACAATGTTCACAGATGCATTTACCAGAAAACGGTGTATCCGAAAGACTTCAAAATTTCTTGCAAGAGGCAGACTTAGAACAGTTTTTAAGTCTTGCATAGTAAGTTTTGCTGAAAAACTTGTTTTGTGACAGAAATCTGGAAGGGAAGAACATCTACCTGCAGACCAGCCACTGAGTTTACAGTGTAGTTGGGAGTCACAGTTGAGGACTTGAGTTATAGTATGGGGTGTGGATTTTACTTAAAACTTGAAGCCTGCAGAATAGAACAATGTTTAACCCCCTTTCCTTTGAAAATGCCAACTGCTGTTACAAGGGAAAACAAAATAGTAAGCTGAGCCCAAACTGTCTTACTGCTATGGCCACCTTAAAAATGAGGCAGCCAGGAGTGAAGGGATAAGTCTGTCTTTTGCACTGTAACAGCAGTTTGACTCACTCTGGTAGCATCAGACAACAAATGTGTTCAGATCTGATCATTGTGAGCGGAGGGGTTTTATGCAGAGACCAAAGAATGATAAACAGGGCCCAAGAGGAAGTGATGCTGAAGAGATTCCTTCTGTTCCAAAGCTTGGTTCATTGGAGTTGCACATCTCAACATCTAACCCTTTCGATGATGGATAAAGCTTCTACACTTTATAAGGAAATTAAAATTTGATCCTTGAGTAGAAAACATGTATTTGCTGTTGTAAACTGTGTCTAAAACAATTGTTCTAAACAAACTTGTTTTGAAAGTGTTTTTTAAGCTTGCTAGTTTTCTTCCCATTCAGGTTTTTGAAAGTACTTGACTAACAGAATATGAGGCATGGAAGAGTTTTAAGGTGATCAACTGCTTCAGGCTGAGCATCATCATCTTTCCCCAGGTTGATCTAGGCTTCTAAGACAGGCTTTCAGGTAAAAACTGTTCTGTTTCACAGTTGATGCCACTTAGTAATAAATAAGCTTTTCACAGGGTTTCTTCCAATAATATAATTATTTGCAGTCTAGAGGGTTAAAATGTGTATGTTTTGGATGAAAAAGCTAATTAGATTTGTATGTACCTTTAACTAGTCTTCTTAGACCATCATTGGGTTATTAGGTTTTTATTTGTGGGGTCTGCTGTGGTGGAGGTGTTTATTTAACCTGATTTTCTGTGGAAATCTTCTGAATTCTGTTCCATGAAATTCAGTGGAATTATATACTTTAATATCTTCAAATGGAGAGACACACTAAAACTAGTGTTCCCAGTCAGTGAAAGTCAGACAGAACTTATCCTTTATTTGTGTTAGGGAGAAGCAGTTGGCTGGCCAGTTAAGATAAGAGTAAACCTGGTTTTGGTTTAGTTAAAGATCACTCTGACAAGTCTTTAAAAACAATCATCTTAAGTAATGTGTTTTGAGAAGGGTCATGGTTTGTATGCAATATTCAATATACCAGTAGCTGGAAAAGGAGAAATTGCCGATTATGTTTTACAGCAAAAGGAAACAATAGAATTGTGATTTTTGCAGTTTTTAAGAATACTAAGTTTAAAATTTGGGCTTTTTTTGGTTAAAAAATATGTAAGTTTCTGCTTCTATTAATGCAGGGTTTTTTGGTGGTGTTTTTTTTTCCTCAATGTTAGACAATCCAATGGCAGACCAAAGGATGGACATATCTTCTACAATTAGTGACTTTATGTCACCAGACCCTGCTGACTTGATCTCCAGTTCTCTTAGCACTTCAGGAATGGATTGTAATAGGAAAAGAAAGGGAAGCTCTACCGATTATCAGTAAGTTGGATTTCTCTTGATTTAAGACTGCTAAAAAGAGGTTGTAATACAACAATACAGTGGGGGAGACGATAGAAGTACTTATAGCAATTTTTAAATAACCTTTTCTTGACAACCTGTCGTAAAGGTTTTAATAAAGAAAAAAGCTACTATGCACTAAGAGGAAAGTTCATTATTTAATAATAAAAATAAAGCCTTCATCTCGGTGCAGCTAGAATTGAGGGCTATCAAATGGGGTAAGGCTGAGGAAAGAAACCTTTGGCTGATGAGGGAGAAAAAAATACTGATGAAATGTACAGTGTGAAGGTTGATTATATTGACCATTTACATAGGAAATAGAATGTCTGACTAGCGGGAGGGAAGATAATAAATTCATTAAAAAGCAGAAGTGAAACTGGGAATAGTTCCTTTTCTTCACTTATTTTTTGCCTTTTTAGTCACTTCCTATCAGTGTGCTGCCAGCCTTTGCCTGATGAAGCTATTTTGGTCTCCCAGTTGAATATGAATCTGAGCAGTCTCTGGTTTGCGGCAGTAGATCTGCCTTTCATTTAATCAACTGATTTAATCTTGTGTTGATCCTTGACTGTAAGCTATTACTCCCGACAAAATAAAAACTTGGCTGCTTCTGAATCAGTGGTAGAATGTGGTTTTGTTTCAGGAAAGCTGCTTCTCTTTAAGGCAGGCTTGCTAATAACAGTGCTCAGAAGCACTGTCCAAGCCATAGCTTCTCTCTTGCGGCAGGTGTTTGAAATAGAAACAAATCACACCAACTCTGCTTTAGAATAGTAAAGGTCGTGATAAAGTTTGTCAGATTTCCAAACCTTTCTGCACTAAGTACACCAAGACCAACCTACTTAACTCTAAGTCACTGTGCAAACCTCATGTATTGTAACTTTGCAAAGTCTAGTGGCAGGGTAACTTGTGAATGGGTCCCATCCATTATTAATACAGCTATGTAGTCCATTTTTATGTAACTTAGCACAAATTTTATCATTGTGGGCCTTTGGATTGTTGGCAGCTCTTTTTAGAGGGAGGAGTAGAATTTTTAATCCACACTGAGCATGAATTAAGAATTAGGTTCCCTGTGCATAGGACTTCTTTTTAGGAGAACTTATGCGCAAAATGTTAAGTACTGTTTAAAGACCACAAACATGCGGCATACGTACCTTCTCTAATATGCATTTAGTCTTCCTGAAAAGTACATGACTCCCTCTAGTTGAATTGACTACTACAAAATTCAGTGAACAGCCTCAATCTTACCAACCTCCTCTTCTCTAGAAAGCATTTCTCCATCTTTATTCTTCTGGGTAGGAAGCATTGCTCAAGTCCTCTTTTCCAAAAGACAGCTTGCTCTTGTAAGTTACAATTCTGCCCTTTAGGTTGTGTGTGCATTTTATTAAATATGTGAAAACACTGTTTCCTTGAATCCTAAGTAAAATAAGTTTACAACAGCTGTCATCAACCACAGTTCATGTTGTGTTGCAAAGGAAATGGTGGCTAGTAAATATTCCTATTTTAAAATAGAACTTAAGGTAGACTTCCTTGATCCCTCCTTCTATATGTATGTATCAGTAAATGTTGTTAGGAAATGCTACTGTTCAGCTTTTGCTGCCTGTTAACAATTTATTTTTTACATAAATTGTCTGAGTGTCCAGTTGTACACTTCATTTACCAGTGAAGTCAGGGAATAAGGAAGGAAGAACCTGGCTGTTTTAGTGTGGTTCTTCATTCACCTCTCAAGTACAAGCAAGCATATTGATCAGCTGTGCTTTCAGCTCTCCACACCAGCTTCTTCTCAATTCTTTCTCCTGCCACTCCTCCAGGAAAATTCCTGTCCAACCTATTGCTGTCACTTCAGCAAAGGTTGTCTGTTCTCCACTAGGGTCTGTTTTAGTCAAATGCTGGAATCCAAGACTTCCTGCACAGGTCTATAAACACTTAATTTATTTTCTTGGGAGTAGTGTTTTCAGTTGAAATAATATATGATAAGAAAACAAACTATCCTGAAGCATTTGTAACTTACCTTGTACCTCTTTTAGATTTTGCTTTCTGGGTTTTTCTAAGGCTAAAATGAATTTTGTCACAACAAGCATCCTGTAGCTAAAGGTGGCATCGCAAGTGGAAAACTGATGCCTTGTTTCTAAGTCCTGTTCTAGACCTGCATGCTGTTTCTTTGTGAGCATCAGAAGGGCTTTGAGCCATTGACTAAGACAGTAACTCAAATGTGCAAATTGAGAGATGAAGAAAACCTTTAGCATTTTCAAACTTCTTTTAAAAACTAATCACAAAGATAATTGATTTAAAACTGCAATGAATAATATATGAAAGACTACCATGTTTGTTTTTAAGAAGGCTAATGTCCGACGTTGAACAGGAATAACTGGTATGTTAATGGCTAATATGAGAAGATTTTTCATAAGGGTCTTATAAAACGTAGCCCTTTAACATGTTAAAGCTCAGTGGTATTTCAGATCACTTTACAGTCTT
The DNA here is from genome assembly GCF_000699145.1 of Aptenodytes forsteri. Taxonomy (NCBI): domain Eukaryota; kingdom Metazoa; phylum Chordata; class Aves; order Sphenisciformes; family Spheniscidae; genus Aptenodytes; species Aptenodytes forsteri. Next base: position 8,825,479 of record NW_008796218.1, read on the forward strand.
GAAGTGATGCCAGCAGTTAGCTTGCATGTAGAAATTCTGTTTAATTTCCTTATGATATGATAAAGTCTGTATAAAGTTCAGAATTAGGACTTTAGTACTGACTAAAAGAAAACATTCACCTGTCCTGCTGGGCAGAATCAAAACCTGAGAAACTTGGGATACATTTTTAAATTTTTTTTATTTCTGGCCTTAGAGTCCTCTGAAATCCCATTTACCTAACCACAAGGGCAACACACATAAGGCACAGATCTTTCATTTCTGAAGACGAAACAATATCTCAATGATTTGCATAACATAATTTAGGTTAGTTGTTTTACTAGTTTTTCACATTAGTGTAATGAACTATGCTCTCTCTTCTTAAAAAGCAGAATTATTCTTTCAGAAAGTAGATTAGTTTGAACAAGCTTGTCTCCTTAGAATACGTTCACTGCTATTGTCTTGTTTTCATTGTGCTTTTCATTTCAAATAGAATATACATTAGCTTGAGAATTTCAACAGAAAATGTAAGACGATATTCTTATTTCCTATATATGGTGTACTTTATTTTTCTTTCTTTTTCAGACTTGATGGCTTTCCTTTCTAGGAAGTATAAATATTCTAATAATCGGTTTCACTTGAAAAAGATGCTCGGTGTTTTTCCTTGCCTTTCCCTTCCCTTTACATAAAATTTGTAGGTAAAAATTAAACCAGAATTAGCCAGGCTTAAGAGTGTCCTTTTAAGCACAATTATACAGATTTATATATATCAGCATTCTCTTCCTAATTCTTTTGTCTAACAGTGCTGTAGTCTTAGGCATTCAACTTTTCTCACCAGATACGGCTGAAAACTTAGGCTTTCCTCTCCTTATTTCTGTACATATGGTTACAATATTAAAATGTAATAAGGGGGATCCTTTTTATTCTTCATCCTTCCTTCCTTAAATCTTTTTTTTTTTCATGTTGAGGCAAAAGTAAGCCATGTTATCTACACTGAAAGTTGTACTAATTTAAAATGTGCCTGGTTAGTTTCATACAGTCTCTCATTCTGTCCATGCATTTGGCCATTTCCAATGGTTTGTTGGTCTAGATTATTATCATCCTCTACCCCAAAATCAACTACCATAAGGCAAACTAATGTGTAGAACGCACAGACATCTGCACAAAGTAATTCAGGGCAATTTGTGTGTTTTGTGCTAGGCACTTCGATAACTGCCTCTGGTCGAACTTTTGACTATAGGAAATGCAAGTTAGTAGCCCTATTTCTGGTGAAAAATATCTGCTTTGATACATCCTTCCCCCCCCCAGTTAACTGAAAAACATTTTTATAACAGATGATGTCTTTGAACTGCAGCATGTTTTACTGTCAAACACATCAAACTGTGCCATTTTGTTAGCTCCAAAGGAGACACAACTAATTTAAGAAAATGTTATAATATTACAAAAACCACACAACTTTTTCAGTCCTTCCAGGTTCTCACTTTTATATTCTTATTTTTGTATTTAGGATTTAAAGATGACAGGAATACTTTATTCTAATTTTATGACAGTTTGATAACAGTTTTGCTAATCCTGCTGAATTTGTAAAATATTGCTTTATTCTGTTCCTGCAGGGAAGGTATGGATACAGATAAAGATGACCAACATGGAAGGTACTGTTGATAGAGTCACTGAAATGTTAGTTCCACAGTACTGATATAGGATCCTGTGTGTAGATACCTGTTTTCAGTGTCACTGTGGTCAGGTGTCCCAAATTGTTTCTTTGCTGGGACAAAGCCTTTTAAGATTGTTGAACAAATTCAAACAAACAAACCTGAACACTTTGAGCCACAGTGTTATAAATAATGATATTTTTCTGAAGAAAGGTTAAATAAATATTCAAATCTTAAAAAAAATATTTTAATGAGGATCAGTAGGTAAGATGCATTAAAAGAATTGTTTTCAGTGTTTTCGACACTAACTTTGTGATACTATTTCTCAACAGATTGGAGTATACAGACCAACAAGGCAGAATAAAAAATGCAAGGTAATACTCTAAACAAATATATTGAAAACAGTCGATCTCTTGCCTTTTGCCATATGCAAATATTTCATATGTATTTCTTGTCCTAAAAATCTTTTTTTGTAGCTTTGACCTTCTCTTATTTTTCTATATTTTTGCACTGTTAACATTTTTCATGTATAAACTGCATATAGTTTTGTGAAAATGCTAACTTGGTAGGTAACTTGGTTTTAGTCACTTCTGTTTACTATTAACACTGAAATTGAAGCCTTTATATGTTTCTGATAATGTTACTTTCTTCTTGTCCTAAAAATCTTTTTTTGTAGCTTTGACCTTCTCTTATTTTTCTATATTTTTGCACTGTTAACATTTTTCATGTATAAACTGCATATAGTTTTGTGAAAATGCTAACTTGGTAGGTAACTTGGTTTTAGTCACTTCTGTTTACTATTAACACTGAAATTGAAGCCTTTATATGTTTCTGATAATGTTACTTTCTTAATCTTGTTTCTTTCAAATTCAATAGTGGGTTGTAAAAGTGTTAACAGTGACTCTTTAATATGGGAAAATACAAAGCAAAAATAAGTGTTTATCATCATTTTCCTGGTTAGTTAGAGTTTAGTTCAGAGGTACCTCAAATATTTCAAATGGAAAGCTGTAGGATGAGTAGAAGACTTAGATTGCCACAGCAAAAGGTAGTTTTAAATACTTAGTACATTCATATAGTATGCTGATTACAAATTCTTAATTGAATGCTTTATTCAATATTTATATACACTGGAATTTGCTTATCTGTGACCTTTATGATTCCAGTTACATTTCAGTGTATGTGCTAAGAAAAAATGTTGTACAGCAGTAGAAATCTCTAGACAGTTTTGTACTGTTCAGTGGATTGTTTCAGAACTGAGGATTTAGTATACTGTATGGCCAACATTATATGTGTTTTCTGGTAAATTGGCGCTGCGTGCTGCAGCCTTGCCTATTGCTTGTAACTGTTACTCACCCAATTAATGAACATAAAATGTCTGAAGAATTCTGTATGTGGATGTCCTTTTTTCACAAGGATCAGAGGGTAACAATTATCAGGAGGAGGTTATTTTTGTGGTTTTGTTATACTGGATTTAGGGATTTTTTTTAATGTGATTTGTTTTCTCATGCTTTTCTGTTTTTCCTCACCACCTTACTTATTTAGGGAGGCTCATAGTCAAATTGAAAAAAGGCGTAGAGATAAAATGAACAGTTTTATAGATGAACTGGCATCTTTGGTACCAACGTGCAACGCGATGTCTCGAAAGCTAGATAAACTCACTGTATTGAGAATGGCTGTCCAGCATTTGAAAACACTACGTGGTAAGTTGATTGGGGGTGTCCAGCATATGAAAACACTACGTGGTAAGTTGATTGGGGGTGGAGCGGGGGGACAGGACAGGACTGGAGGAAGATGGCAAAATGGGGTTTCCCCAAAGCCACACTTTTTCTCTCTCTTTCTTACCCTTTTGCCAAAAAGGAGTAAGTTAATACATTTTGGGAGGACTTCTCCCCTTTTCTTAGCATTTGATGCTGCGCCTTCATTTATAGCTTACTGGTTCATGGTCCAATATCTTGATCGGACTGGGAAGTTTGTGGGTGAGAAAAGAGTGCTTTTCCATCCTCTGACCTGATTGATTACCATCACTAGAGTCAACAAAAGCAAGGGAGCTGAGGCGTGTGGGGGCAGGGAACAAAGGGCTTAAGTGGCAGTGCACAGTTGAATCATGTGTAGCACTGAGCAGCGCTCTTAAGCAGGCAATGTGCAAAACTTGTTGGATAGAGAGGTTAGACTTTAGGTGTAAGATTCCTACAGAACTTCTGAGGTTTTGTGTTCATACCTTTAGCTCTGCGTGAAAGAATGGAGAGTACTTTGAAAATTCACTTTTAGTCTTTTTAACCAGTTTCTGTTACAAGCACCTGAAGGGAAACGTGGGTTTGGAAGAGTTGGGGTTGTTGCAAATTTCTGTATATCCTAAAGCTTCGCGTGAGAGTGAATCAGTGCTTGGGTACAATCGGTGATGATGGTGAAAGCTTAAGCCTTCAAGAAATGTGCCCCTGAGAAAAGATAGCTATGCAGCTAATTTAAAGAAAGAGTCACTGGTGAGTTTCTAGGAGACCTGGTGTCTTCCAATCATATTTATCCTAGTATTTTTGAAAGGTTTAACTTCTTCTGCCACTGTCATTTGATTAGGTTAGTACTTCATAGCACTTCAGTGGTTATTGATTTGACTCTTTTTTGTCTTTATGAAGGGAATAGAATGAGAAGAATTACTCTTCAATAAATAGCTGCCTCCATTTGTTGCTAATTTTTGGCTTTTGGCATTGTGAGATGTCATTGTAATGTTGTTTTTTGTCTTTGGCATGGAATGAGAGAACTGATTTGTAAATTCCTAACTGACAATCTGTTTACATGACCTTGTCATGTTTTACTAAGTTATAAAGAGAAGAAATAGTTTGAAGGTTTTTATGCTTTAATCTGTTGGTTTTAATTTCTAATTCTGAGAATAGACTATAAATCAAGCACAGCATTTGGGTTAAAAAATATGTCGAGGAACACTTTTTATATCTCAGAAGGCATATAATTTGCATTACTGTGTAATGCAGTATTTGTGTTTTAGCAGAAAAGCTTCATCCTTTTTTGAGTTAATACCAAGAGAGCTCATGTTGATAGTAAAACAAAACCAAAAAGCAACTTTCATTTTAAAGAACACCTGCAATGAATAAATGTAAGAAGGAGCCAAAGGAAAATTGCTCATTTAAGTGTGTATTGTTAAGTTTGTGATATGGGGATTGTTTGTTTTCTTTAGGTGCTACAAACCCATATACAGAAGCAAACTATAAGCCTGCTTTTCTATCAGATGATGAATTAAAACATCTTATTCTCAGGGTACGTTTCAGCTTTTAATTAAGAGGTATTAATGGCTGTGAATATAACTTTCCCAAAGCAAAACACCAGTATTTTTCTGCCTTGTATCTCAGCTTAAGTATGTTCTGATTATGGCAGATAATGTAGAAATCTGCAAGACTACTGCATAAAGTCAATGGGTTTTAACAATGACTAGTGTCTCTTAATTTAAGCAGAAAGGTTTAAGAGGGTGATCTGAGGAAACTGATATTTTGATGGTAACCATCAGAATCTTCAGTTATTTCATGGAATGAACCAAAATTACATAAATTGTTTTCTGCAGTCTTTCTGCCGTGGGCTACCTTGACATGATCTTCAGCATACAATGATATAACAAACACTTTTTTTTGAGGTCACTGATGTAACATGACTTAGTATGTTTGGCTGCTTGCTGTGTACTTCTTTTATAGTGTGGAGAGTATAAATCACTTGTCAATGGTTAAGCTCTTCTAGTAGCTTGTGTAATTTGTGAAGCACTGCAGTGTCCAGGTGCAGTATATGCAGAATTTAATTTCTGCAGCATTGTGACTTGAAAGCTATAAAATTAGGGGCCTAATCCTTCATGCTTGTACGTGACTGAAAAAGAGTACTATTGAAACGGGAATTACTTGCCTACAGGCACATAAATAAATATCCAGGTTATGTTTGGTTTCTAAAAGAGGAACTATGGAATAAATACAGTTAAAATAATATTTTAATTTGAAGGCATTATTAAACATAATCATAATATTATTGGACAAGACATGGATTCTTTCTTCCCATACAAGTGACTTTAAATTCTGGGCATGATGCCCAGAATGATGCCAAAAATGTTTGCTGATGCAAATAAAACCTTTATTGTAATTTCATATCTTGCTTGTTGACTCAGTTATCTCTAAATGTTAAGACAGCTGTCCTACTGTTTGTTTCAGAATCTGTCTTCAAGATCCTCAACTACAGTCAGGTATTCTTTTCCATTTTAAGTGATGTTAGGCCTTAAAAGATTTAAAAGTGGGTTTTTTAATGATTATATGTTTATATGGAGGGGTATTTATGTGATTAGTCTGTCTTGAAAGCTGAGATTTGTTGCAAAGAAAGAGCTTTTCTCTGCTGTGTCATTAGAGAAAATTGTTTCAGGTTTCCATTCAAACTGAGGAGGTGAAAAGGAACTAACTTTACTTCACTGATGATTGCATTCTGATCAGGGATTTACCCTCAGGCTTATAAAAAGGTTCTCACCCTAAATCCAAAACACAGCACTGTACCAGCTACTAGGAAGGAAATTAACTCTATCCCTGCCGAAACCAGGACAGTTACCTAATTGGGAGTGTAAGCAAATATTGAAAAATCAGTCTAAGGTTCTTCCAATAGCTTCACGTGAGGTTTTTCGACTTAGTTTTCTTTCTGTCTGTTCTGGTTTTGCTAGCATACTTACTAATGGAAACTGGGAAGCAATTATACCAAAGCCAGGTTTTTAATATATGCTTAACGTGAGGCTTAACTTATTCTTCATTCTTTCTGTCATCTGTCCTCCTTACCAAATTTAAAAACTGTATTAGCTTCGAAAGTTTTCCTCAGCCAGTCTTTAGTTAGGTATATACTAAATACCTACTCATCCTGTAAATATTGAAAGAGAACATTTGCAATTATGATTTTTTCCTTCAAATGTGTAGCATATGAAGTGAGACTGAAGATAAACCAGAATATTTGGTGGTGGTGGATTAAGCATGCTATTTCTGCAAAACTCTTACTGAAAAGAATGAAATAAATTACTATGTCATGTAGTCATAACTTAAAAATATACAGAGAAAACGTATCTTCCACTAAATCCTGGATCTCAGATGTGTGATGTTCCTTGGTTAGACCTGTATGTAAAAGGGTTGTTTATAATGGATGCTAAAATTGATAAAATATACTGAACAAATATCTTAATTTTTGACTGAATATTCAATCTCTACAGAATGATTTGATTGGTCAAAGTTTATTTGATTACCTTCATCCTAAAGACATTGCCAAAGTGAAGGAGCAGCTCTCTTCTTCTGATACTGCGCCACGAGAAAGGCTTATAGATGCAAAAAGTAAGTATCACCACCTTTTTCAAAAGTGTCATGTAGCCTGAATATTTGTCTAATATCGGAAGTGTGTGTGTGGGGTGCTGTTTGGATTGTGTGTCATGCCAAAGAAGTTTTAGCTTAAAGAAAAAAAAAATAAAAAAAAGAAACAGATACCTGAATGTAGAAGCTAGTAGGTTTGGCATGTGCTGCAGTATAGATGTATTAGTTTAACTGGCTTCACCTGTGAGGTATCCTCTCTTTTTCCAGGCATCAAAGGATTAATTTTTCCCATTGAAGCATTTGTTCTAATCTGTCATTCTCAATGGTCAGAAAACACTCAGTATTATTTTAGTTATCCTTAGTTGTCAGTCAAGATAGAGGAATTTATTACTGCCACTTCCATCAATGACCTAACCTTTCTCTTACAAGGTTTTTAACCTGCTACTTGGAATCATTTCCTGCTATGTCTCTTAGCTCTATTCTACTTTAGTGTTTTAAAGTAGTTCTGTTATCTGTGCTGCTTTTGAAGTGAGTGGGTGTTTAATTCACTCTCATAACAGGAGTCTGCATTGCTTAAGTAGAAGATTGTATCTTACAGCTGCAGATTTCCAGGTCATTAAGTCTTACTCTTGTCAGGAGCAGAAGTCTCTAGGATCTCATTTCAAAGAAGCCACCAGCTCAACTTCAGAAACTGAAGCTGAGAGAGATTGTTCCAGGGCAGTGAGCCTAGAGGCTCCAGCTGGATCAACTGAAGTTTTTCTGGCTCCTGGTTTTGTCTGGTTGTCAAGCATGTATAGCCAGTGCTAGCTCCTTTTTTTGCATGCCTCTGACAAAGTTAGGGCAAAAATAAATACTATGAATTACAGTCTTCCCATCTGCTATGATAGACTGATTGGTAGAATTTCAAGAACTCATATTCTTAAGAGTACTAGCATGTATGTATGTATTTTTATGTTGGCGTGAGTGGCTCGGGCACAGCTTGTACTCTCACCCCTGAGGCGCAGTTTAGAGTGCATGTGGTGCAGGATAGTCTGACCTCGTTGAGGTGACCTCACTCAATTCTAATTTTAAGGGAGGCACACTTTATGCTAAAACATCGGCATTGTTGTTTTCCTCCTTAAGTTAAAAGCCTACAGGGCCCTAGAAGTTTTTGTACATGTTTATAGCTGTTTGTTTATACATATCCCCATGCAAAAATGGTTGAAGTGGATAGCAAGCTGTGGAAAAGTTGCTATGTGATTTAAATCCTCCATCAGCTCTTGGAGCACTGTCCCCTGGAGCTCCAGCTGCATCACTGGCGTTGCTGATACCTGTGCGCCTGATGCATGCCAGGCATCTTCCTGGAGGTCTGGTTGTACTAGCACTCTGCTGTTGGCTCCCAGAGTTGATGTTTGTTTTGGTACTGTGTTTCTCCAGTTACTTCCACAGGAAAGAATCTCCTGCAAGAATATGGTAAAGGTCAGGACTTACTGTTAGGGCGTGTTCATATGCATTTATTTCTTTGAGGCTAGAGACTTACACGTAACTGGAGATCTTGGGGATTTGCAGCCCCTGTGTAGGTCACTGCTACCTTTTTTCCCCCCTTTCATCAGAACAATGAAAAAGTCTGATGTTTAGGAACATACCAGTTGAGGTGGACCTGGAATGTCACTGGGCCTCTTCTGCTGTATGCATGCATCTGTGCTCTCTGGGTGGGTGTTGTGATAGGAAAGTCTTCCAGTCTGAAGGGTCATGAGCCTACTGAGTGACTATATGTATGAAGTACTGCTCTGGTTATGGGTAAATAATCTCTGTCTATTTTTAATCAGTTCATTGGTGTTCAAAGAAATCACAACATTTACTGCAAAACTTGTGTGGATTTTTACAATCTTTTGCTAATCTTTGCATTTAGAACCCTGTGTTCTCAAGCTTGTGTCAATGTTTTCACACTAGAAAGTGTAATCAGAAATTCTCATGTTGATATGGTCAGTTGAGTCCTGCACATACTCAGTCACATGAAAAACTCCAAAATAGGACTTCTGCTTCTGAAGACTATAAAAGGACTTCTGTGTAAGTCCCAGCAAGGTTGAAAGATCGTACAGTTGGGTTGTATGTAATAATTTGTATGGTTAACTTTTTACCTGACAAAGAAGGCTTCCTCACTTTCTGTGTTTGCTACAGCTGGACTCCCAGTTAAAACTGATATAACACCTGGGCCATCGCGACTATGTTCTGGAGCAAGACGGTCCTTTTTTTGTAGGATGAAGTGCAATAGACCTTCAGTGAAAGTAGAAGACAAGGATTTTCCATCAACCTGTTCAAAGAAGAAAGGTAACAATTACGTATTTTATTACCAAATGTAATGGCTGTCAGACTTTTTTTTAATACAGTTGCTCATTTGCAGTGGTTAATTTTTTTTTTACATTTATTGAACACTGACAATGTTTCTTATTAAGATACTGAACTGTGTCTAGGTCTGTTACTTCTTCATACTTCCCTGCCCCCTCCCCTGCCCCCAGTAGCTCTGTAGCAGCATATAAAGCCGAATTCTCCTCTCTGCTTTCTTGAAATTTTTGCAGGCAGTTTGTGCTGACAGTTCTGGTGTGATTATTGCATCTTCTTCAGACATTGCTCATGTGACATTCAGTCTTGACCTTCTAGCCAATGTCTCGAACAAAGGGGAGCTGTTACCCATTCTATTTCTCTGCCCCATATTTGACAAGTGATATTTGGATGGATATCCAACTTAAAAAATGAGTTTATTCTGAGTTCATCTGTGTTTTTGGTACGTCCCGAGTACTGGAAACATAGCATTTCTACACCAGAAGTATTTGGTCATAACCTTATCAAAGTTGGTAATAATTTTTTTCCTCTGCAGGGTATTATTCTAGACATGTTGGAGTATATATTTAGTCCAAATTTGAAAATTTCTTTGAGTACTTTGGATAATACATTTGGTATTAGTTAGTGGAAAGTGTCAACTAGAGAACAGAAGGCAACTTCAGTGTTTTGTCTCTGGATGTGACAGCTGCCCCAAGTACTTCCTGCTAGTTTCAGACACAGCTTCAACCTTGGATCGTTCTTTAGTGCTCATCCCTGAGGAAACCAGTTTGTGCAGTTAGGCATAAGCCTTTTACTCTGCCTCTCTATGAAAGTCGTCTTCCTTGCAGTTATATTCCTCAGCACTGAGCAGGCTTAAGAGTTCTCCTTTCAGATACCGACTGTATTACTTGTCAGTGTGAATCTTCATCCTCACCCCTATGTACAGCTATCCCCTGTGCACCCCAAACAGTGTATATTCTGCCAAACAAATTGTTCCAGTTTTTTGTAGGAGCCTCATGTTAAGTTGAAAAAGGCATCTTATTTATTAATATACTAATTTCTTCAAACAGTCCTTTAGATTATTTGCATCCTTTGAAATAATAAAATGTGATGCAATTTCTACTTGAAGATTATCAAAAGCAACCTTGGTCTGAACTATGTGGTGTTTCAGTACACACAGTGGTTTTGCAGAGATAAGTTGTTTATTGAACTATCTCAGATTAGCTGTATTGAAGCAGGAGTGCTGAACAATCCCTTAGTGAACAGTATCCCAAATTTCCTGGGTAAAAGAGGAGAGGCATTATTAGCAGAACTGAGATGACGTTCTCCAAAGCAATATCCGTGACCTAACTGCTTTTTTGTGGTTTTTTTTTCTTTTTTCTTTTTACAGCAGACCGCAAAAGCTTTTGCACTATTCATAGTACAGGATATTTAAAAAGCTGGCCGCCAACAAAAATGGGACTAGATGAAGATAATGAACCAGATAATGAGGGTTGTAATTTAAGCTGTCTTGTTGCAATTGGACGGCTGCATCCTCATGTAGTACCACAGCCAGTCAACGGTGAGATCAGGGTGAAACCTACAGAATATGTTTCTCGACATGCAATAGACGGGAAATTTGTTTTTGTAGATCAGAGGTAAGAATACTTGTAATAGCTTCCACGATAAGTCACTGTCCAACGCTGCTTTACTGACAGCTTTACTTAAAGCAGTGTAAATACTATTGAAAAAAGGAATGACTGTTCTTTTCAGCTTTTTACTAAATCCTGACTGCAAGTTATTTTGGTTTTTGAGACCCAGCTCAAAGCTATTACTGTGTATTTATTCAGTATTACTGATTAAATTTAAACAAACAAAAAAACCTCCAAAAAAATGGCTTACTATACAGAATAATCCAGGGATCATTTCTGCCCATTTGTTAAGGGAATGTATATATGTAATCCTCAGAAGAATATACTGTCCTATTTTTTAAACTGGACTTTGTAATTACTACCTCTTTGTTGTTTGAAAACTGTTGCAAACACTACGTAGTTAAGTTATTGCACAGGCTGCATTAGGCTTTGATAGCGTATACATTTATTTAACTAAATACTTGGACATATTCTGCTGGATTAATACTTCTGTATGTGATCTTTTGTATTTGTAAGAAAGAAGGCTTTTCATAAGCTTTACTTCTTGGAAAAGGTTTGAGAACTTGTACCAATGTGATATCTTCTTTCAAACATCCATTTTACTTATTATCTAAAAGGCTAATTCTTATCTTTTTGAAAAGAAATTGCTTGGATTTTCTTAAGTAGCAGAGACACATGACCTGGGTCTTCCATCGAAATAACTGGCATCATCAAGGGAAAAAGGATGGTCGAAGGATGTTAACGGAGGGGTTACGCTGGGTTGGTTGAAGAGGGCTTGTTTGTTTCCCTTCCTTGTCAAGACGGGTTGAGACTGCCTAGATGAGGCTGTTTCAGGTTGCCTGTGGCTGAGGCTCAGTTACTTACTGTGTAAAAAAAGCCCAGGCTCCAAACTCTGCCAGAATCTGCCTGCTGGAATTTGTTTCAGGGGTGTGTCTGGTGTGTCAGCTGATTTTTAGTGGACTTTGAGAGGAAATAGAGCTGATAGTCTTGAGAGGAAGTGCAGTAAGGACTCTTTTTTTTTTTTAATGTTATCTATCTGGTTGAGGTGGTTGGGTTTTTTGGTTTTGGGGTTTTTGGTGTGTGGTGTGGGTTTTGGTGGGTGGGGTTTTTTTTTGTTTTTTGGTTTTTTTTTTTGGTTGGGTTGTTTGTTTTTTGTTTTTAATTTGATAGAAAGCTTTTTGAAACACCAGCTTTTCTGCAGCAGTGCTTAGAGCTGGTGGTCACTCTGGGAACTATGAGAGCATTTGTAGCCTTTCTGTTGCTCAGAAAGTATGCCGTTCTGTCATGCCAAAGTATGGTAGTTTATGAGAGAGAGTTGGGGTTGTTCAGCCTAGAGAAGAGAAGGCTTCGGGGAGACCTTCTTGCAGCCTGTCAGTACTTAAAGGGGGCTTATAAAAAAGATGGCGGCAAACTCTTTAGCAGGGCCTGTTGCGACAGGACAAGGGGGAATGGCTTTCAACTAAAGGGGGGTAGATTTAGACTAGATATAAGGAAGAAATTTTTGACGCTGAGGGTGGTGAAACACTGGAAGAGGTTGCCCAGAGAGGTGGGGGATGCCCCATCCCTGGAAACATTCAAGGTCAGGCTGGACGGGGCTCTGAGCAACCTGCTCTAGTTGAAGAAGTCCCTGCCCACGGCAGGGGGGTTGGACTAGATGACCTTTAGAGGTCCCTTCCAACCCAAACTATTCTATGATTCTATGAACGAGTTTTATTTTCAAAAGATCAGATGTATTCCCCTGATGGATAATTTTGAAGTATTTCTAAAATAGTAGGACTCTGAAAATGTTGACCCGTTGGATTTAAACACATATGCTCTTATTTAATTGTTTTCCAGCTGTTGTTTAGAGACCTTGGAATGCGTATACTACTTCAAAGAGCTTTTTGAAAGGGAATTTTTGAGAAGTAAGCCTCATCTGTAGGCTTCAACTTGGCATCCTATGATCCGTGCTTCCACTGGAGAATGTTTAGACACCTGTAAAAGTTGAAAACTACTAATTTATTTCTACGTTGGGTTTTTTTTTTCCATATAGACTTGCACGGTTGCTTTGCCATTTGCCCAAGGGAATCTAGGAAAGAAGCACTTCTTAAACTCTCTGTGACCCTAACTTTTTGTCCTTACGGGTTGCATGGTCCCTGGAGAAGAACTGCTATAGATTAGGTATTAACTAGCTGGGCTACCACAGACAGAGAACTACTTAACAGTTCACTGTCAAAATGGCAGGCTGCACTGAACAGAGCTTTAAAGAGAACCATCCCACCTCTTACTTTCTCAATACTTTTAATGACTCTGGATGGTGAATTTGAGAGTAAGATTAAGTTTATTATATAGGCAGATGACGTCATATACAGCTTCAGAATTCAGAGTTGCCTTGTTAAGTTGGAGAAGCAAGCTAAGGAAAAATAAAGGATGAGATTCAAGAAGGGCAAGAACAATTTCCTTCCTTGCTTAATAGAATATGGTCAGATCTTGAATTCATTAAGTCTTTTGACATCTGCTGTAATTTGGTGCATCTTCTTTCCAAAAAGCCTGTTTATCCTGCTATGAAAGTAAATTTAAAGGGCTGGACAAGTCGCTTACTGATGCCCATATTGGTTGTTGCCCATATTGGTTGTTACCCATCTATGTCAGGTTTCCCACCACTGCGGTGCTGTTAAAAGGCTTGGTTACTTCAGTTCTTGCAAAGATACTGGAATAAGATTTACTTGGTCCCTGGCTCTTCCTTTTTAAAGATAGACTCTACATTTTGATGCTTTTGTGGTTCTCAACAGGCTCTGAGATAACTCATCAAAGCAGTCTTGGAGCTGTCAGCAGATTAAGTAAGCAGATAAGATTCACCTATTATTTGAAATAAATAATTCATCAAACCTATTATTCAGATAAGCTGTAAGCAGATAAGATTCACCAGACAAAAGCCAGTTTGAAAAGTTCTCTCGTGAATACTTCTAATGTTTCCTTCTCCAAGGCTGAGGTCTTAGAGCTCCCTGTCAATGAGGACTTCAGGTGTAAGCCTCCTGGTTGGTGCTGAATGCTTTTAGTGTGTGTGGGGAAAATACAAAAATGTAAATACTGGTTTTTGTCAGTGGCACTTCATTTTTTTTTTTTTGTGCTTCAATGCTTTTCCTGCTGTTCTTATTCGCAGTTATTAATGTGTACTAATTTCTATATTTTATAATACTTCATTTGGGCTTTTTTGAGATTGCAGAAGAGGTGATGGACCTACCTAGCTTTGTTCCTTATTACCCTTCCTATTTAATTTGCATTGGAATAGTTTGGAATTGTGAATCTTATACTGATTTCTTCAAGGAACTATCATTTTTCCTTCAGTAGATTTTCTTCGAAGAAATGTACAAAATCGAAGTTCACTGTAGTTCACTAGTTTTGTTTGCTCTCTGTTCTTCTAGTGAGGATCTCAGACTCTTACCCTGGAGTCATTCAACCATGTTACTTTCTATCCTGATGTTCTTCAGCAGTTTCTCTAGGGCTTCTGCAGGTTTGATTCTGACAGTGTTCTCTGTCTTCTAAATTAAATGGTGTGCATTTCAGGGTCTTCCTGGATGGCTTTTCTTGCTTTGTTCCTATCTCAACTGTTTGTTCCTTCACTGGGAAGTCTTAGAATGATTTCCCAGGTGTTGGCTGTGTTCTGTGCACCATGGTAGCAGTAATGTACTGTCTCTCCCTGATACCCTCAAAAGTCTGTCTTATGCTATCTTCTGGGGGCTGGAGGCAAGCGTACACATCCCTAATGTACAAGATGACAGCAATTCTCCCCTGCCCCTCTCTCCCCCATCTGTTATTTTTCATCTTGGTATTCTGGGTTAGATGAGTTGTTGTGGTTTAACCCCAGCCGGCAACTAAGCACCACACAGCTGCTCGCTCACTCCCCCCACCCGGTGGGATGGGGGAGAGAATCGAAGAGTAAAAGTGAGAACTCGTGGGCTGAGATAAGAACAGTTTAATAGGTAAAGCAAAAGCCACGTGTGCGAGCAAAGCAAAACAAGGAATTCATCCACCACTTCCCATCGGCAGGCAGGTG